>NW_027208239.1:738000-1107000 GCF_964237555.1 Oryctolagus cuniculus | reverse complement strand
GCCTGTGGAATCCTAACTGAATTAACTGAATTAACCTGAAAATCGCAGTGAAACTGAGTTTGGAGGCAATTAATATCTGTCACCTCAGCCAAAATGTTCCATTTCATTTTCCAAAACACAGAAACTCATCTTGGTCATGTTACCTGTAGATTTGTATGCTTCAAACACCTATTTGTTGTGTTCTTTATTTCATAATGGCTACTCTGACCAAAATCTTGCTTGTATTGCATCAGAATACAAAATTTGGGAAGGAAGAAGGCAAAGCCAACTCAGACCCAGAAAACTTTTAGGAAATTGCAGCTCAAAAAACCAAAAGTCAGCTGAGGCACCCAAAACCATGACAGCAAGCCAGAATTGGAGCAAGCCAACAGCTGTGCCCTGATTGAAAAAGAACCTTCCTCTTGTACCCTTAACTCAATATGCCAGCCTCAAAACCAAAGCTCATATCAGAAAGTTCATTACAAACCATGATAAATAAGAAAAAAGAGAAAAAAGCCAAAAAAATGCAAGAATCCATAATGATATAGGGCTTGATTTAGTCACTAGGAATCCAACTATTCACGGATTCATCCACCCCTCCAGCTGCTGCCTGTGGAATTCTGAATGAATTAACCTGAAAATCGCAGTGAAACTCAGTTTGGAGGCAATTAATATCTGTCACCTCAGCCAAAGTGTTCCATTTTATTTTCCAAAAAACAAAAACTCACCTTGGTCATGTTACCTGTTGATTTCTAAGCTTCAAACGCCTATTTGTTGTGTTTCTTATTTCATAATGGCTATTCTGTCGAAAATCTCGCTTGTATTGCATCAGAATACAAAATTTGGGAAGGAAGAAGGCAAAGCCAACTCAGACCCAGAAAACATTTGGGAAATTGCAACACAAGAAACCACAAATCGGCTGAGGTACTCAAAATAAGGACAGCAAGCCAGAACTGCAGCCAGCCAACAGCTGTGCCCTGATTGAAAAAAACCATCCTCTTCTGCCCTGAACTCAATATGCCAGCCTCAAAACCAAAGCTCACATCAGAAAATTCATTACAAACCATGATAAATAAGAAAAAAGAGAAAAAAGCCAAAGAAATGCAAGAGTCCTTTGTGATATTTGGCAGGATTTAGACACAAGGAAACTGGATGTTTCCAGATTCATCCCCCCCTTCCACAGACTGACTTTGGAATTCTGATTGAATTCACCTCAAAATCGCACTCACACTCATTTGGGAGGGAATTAGAATCTGTCCCCTCAGCAGAAGCGTTCTATGTCATTTTCCAAAACACAGAAACTCATCTTGGTCGTGTTGCCTGTAGATTTCTAATCCTGAAAGGGCAATGCGCTGTGTTTTTTTTTTTTTTCTTTCTTTCATAATGGCTACTCTCCAAAATCTTGCTTGTATTGCATCAGAATACAAAATTTGGGAATAAGAAGACAAAACCAACTCAGACCCAGAAAACATTTAGGAAATTGGCCATCAAGAAACCACAAATCGGCTGAGGCACCCAAAACAATGACAGCAAGCCAGAAGTGGAGCAAGCCAACAGCTGTGCCCTCATTGAAAAAGAACCTTCCTCTTGTGCCCTGAACTCAATATGCCAGCCTCAAAACCAAAGCTCACATCAGAAAATTCATTACAAACCATGATAAATAAGGGAAATGTGAAAAAGCCAAAGAAATGCAAGAGTCCTTTGTGATATTTGGCAGGATTTAGACACAAAGAAACTGGCTGTTTCCAGATTCATCCCCCCCTTCCACAGACCGACTTTGGAATTCTGATTGAATTCACCTCAAAATCGCTCTCACACTCCATTTGGAGGGAATTAGAATCTGTCCCCTCAGCAGAAGCGTTCCATGTCATTTTCCAAAACACAGAATCTCACCTTGGTTGTGTTGCCTATGGATTTCTAATCCTGAAAGGTCAATTTGCTGTGTTTTTTTTTTTTTCTTTCATAATGGCTACTCTGTCCAAAATCTTGCTTGTATTGCATAAGAATACAAGAATTGGGAAGGAAGAAGGCAAAACCAACTGAGACCCGAAAAACATTTAGGAAATTGCCACACAAGATACCACAAATCTGCTGAGGCACCCAAAACAATGACAGCAAGCCAGAAGTGGAGCAAGCCAACAGCTGTGCCCTGATTGAAAAAAGAACCTTCCTCTGGTGCCCTGAACTCAATATGCCAGCCTCAAAACCAAAGCTCACATCAGAAAATTCATTACAAACCATGATAAATAAGAAAAAAGAGAAAAAAGCCAAAAACATGCAAGAATCCATAATGATATAGGGCTTGATTTAGTCGCTAGGAAACCGGCTGTTCCCGGATTCATCCACCCCTCCAGCTGACAGCCTGTGGAATTCTCACTGAATTCACCTGAAAATCACAGTGAAACTCAGTTTGGAGGCAATTAATATCTGTCACCTCAGCCAAAGTGTTCCATTTTATTTTCATAAACACAAAAACTCACCTTGGTCATGTTACCTGTAGATTTCTAAGCTTCAAATGCCTATTTGTTGTGCTTTTTATTTCATAATGGCTATTCTGTACAAACTCTTCTTTGCATTGCATCAGAATACAAAATTTGGGAAGGAAGAAGGCAAAGCCAACTCAGACACTGAAAACATTTGGGAAATTGCCACACAAGAAACCACAAATCGGCTGAGGCACTCAAAACAATGACAGCAAGCCAGAAGTGGAGCAAGCCAACAGCTGTGCCCTGATTGAAAAACAACCTTCCTCTTGTGCCCTGAACTCAATATGCCAGCCTCAAAACCAAAGCTCACATCAGAAAATTCATTACAAACCATGATAAATAAGAAAAAAGAGAAAAAAGCCAAAGAAATGCAAGAATCCATAATGATATTGGGTTTGATTTAGTTGCAAGGAAACCGGCTGTTCCCAGATTCATACACCACTAAAGCTGACTGCCTGTGGAATTCTGAATGAATTAACCTGACAATCGCAGTGAAATTCAAGAAACCAAATTTCAGCTGAGGCACCCAAAACAAAGACAATAGCCAGAATTGGAGCACACCAACAGCTGTGCCCTGTTTGAAAAAGACCATTCCTCCGGTGCCCTGAACTCAATATGCCAGCCTCAAAACCAAAGCTCACATCAGAAAATTCATTACAAACCATGATAAATTAGGGAAATGTGAAAAAGCCAAAGAAATGCAAGAGTCCTTTGTGATATTTGGCAGGATTTAGACACAAAGAAACTGGCTGTTTCCAGATTCATCCCCCCCTTCCACAGACCGACTTTGGAATTCTGATTGAATTCACCTCAAAATCGCTCTCACACTCCATTTGGAGGGAATTAGAATCTGTCCCCTCAGCAGAAGCGTTCCATGTCATTTTCCAAAACACAGAATCTCATCTTGGTTGTGTTGCCTATGGATTTCTAATCCTGAAAGGTCAATTTGCTGTGTTTTTTTTTTTTTCTTTCATAATGGCTACTCTGTCCAAAATCTTGCTTGTATTGCATCATACAAACCCTTGTTTGTATGGCGTCAGAATACAAAATTTGGGAAGGAAGAAGGCAAAACCGACTCAGACCCAGAAAACATTTAGGAAATTGGCACTCAAGAAACCACAAATCGGCTGAGGCACCCAAAACAATGACAGCAAGCCATAATTGGAGCAAGCCAACAGCTGTACCCTGTTTGAAAAAGAACCTTCCTCTTTTACCCTGAACTCAATATGCCAGCCTCAGAACCAAAGCTCACATCAGAAAATTCATTACAAACCATGATAAATAAGAAAAAGGAGAAAAAAGACAAAGAAATGCAAGAATCCGTAATGATATCGGGCTTGATATAGTCGCAAGGAAACCGGCTGCTCCCGGATTCATCCACCCGTCCAGCTGACTGCCTATGGAATTTTGACTGAATTAACCTCAAAATAGCAGTGAAACTCATTTTGGAGACAATTAATATTTGTCACCTCAGCTAAAGTGTTCCATTTTATTTTCCAAAACACAAAAACTCACCTTGGTCGTGCTACCTGTAGATTTCTAAACTTCAAATGCCTATTTGTTGTGTTTTTTATTTCATAATGGCTATTCTACCCAAACTCTTGTTTGTATGGCGTCAGAATACAAAATTTGGGAAGGAAGAAGGGAAAAACAACTCAGACCCAGAAAACATTTAGCAAATTGCCACTCAAGAAACCACAAATCAGCTGAGGATCCCAAACAATGAAAGCAAGCCAGAATTGAGGCAGGCCAATAGCTGTGCCCTGTTTGAAACAGAACATTCCTCTTGCTCCGTGAACTCCATTTTGCTGCCTCAAAACCAAAGCTCATATCAGAAAATTCATTACAAACCATGATAAATAAGAAAAAGGAGAAAAAAGCCAAAGAAATGCAAGAATCCGTAATGTTATTGGGCTTGATTTAGTCACATGGAAGCCGGCTGTTCGCGGATTCATTCACCCCTCCAGTTGACTGCCTGTGGAATTCTGACTGAATTAACCTGAAAATCGCAGTGAAACTCAGTTTGGAGGCAATTAATATCTGTCACCTCAGCCAAAGTGTTCCATTTGATTTTGCAAAACACAAATCTCACCTTGGTCGTGTTACCTGTAGATTTCTAAGCTTCAAATGCCTATTTGTTGTGTTTTTCTATTTCATAATGTCTACTCTGCCGAAACTCTTGTTTGTATGGCATCAGAATACAAAATTTGGGTAGGAAGAAGGCAAAACCAACTCAGACCCAGAAAACATTTAGGAAATTGCCGCTCACAAACCACATATCGGCTGAGGCACCCACAACAATGACAGCAAGCCAGAATTGGAGCAGGCCAACTGCTGTGCCCTGTTTGAAAAAGACCATTCCCCCGGTGCTCTGAACTCCATATTGCAGCCATAAAACCAAAGCTCACATCAGAAAATTCATTACAAACCATGATAAATAGGAAATCAGAGAAAAAAGCCAAAGAAATGCAAGAATCCATAATGACATTTGGCCTTATTAGTCACAAGGAAACCGGCGGTAGCTGGATTCATCCTCTGCTCCAGCTCACTGCCTGTGGAATTCTGACTGAATTAACCTGAAAATCGCAGTGAAACTCAGTTTTGAGGCAATTAATATCTGTCACCTCAGCCAAAGTGTTCCATTTTATTTTCCAAAACACAAAAACTCACCTTGGTCATGTTACCTGTAGATTTCTAAGCTTCAAATGCCTATTTGTTGTGTTTTTTATTTCATAATAGCTACTCTGCCCAAACTCTTGTTTGTATGGCGTCAGAATACAAAATTTGGGAAGGAAGAAGGCAAAACCAACTCAGACCCAGAAAACATTTAGGAAATTGCCACTCAAGAAACCACAAATCGGCTGAGGATTCCAAAACAATGAAAGCAAGCCAGAATTGGGGCAGGCCAATTGCTGTGCCCTGTTTGAAAAAGAGCCTTCCTCTGGTGCCCTGAACTCCATATTGCAGCCTCAAAACCAAAGCTCACATCAGAAAATTCATTACAAACCATGATAAATAAGAAAAAGGAGAAAAAAGCCAAAGAAATGCAAGAATCCGTAATGTTATTGGGCTTGATTTAGTCACATGGAAGCCGGCTGTTCGCGGATTCATTCACCCCTCCAGTTGACTGCCTGTGGAATTCTGACTGAATTAACCTGAAAATCGCAGTGAAACTCAGTTTGGAGGCAATTAATATCTGTCACCTCAGCCAAAGTGTTCCATTTTATTTTCCAAAACACAAAAAATCACCTTGGTCGTGTTACCTGTAGATTTCTAAGCTTCAAATGCCTATTTGTTGTGTTTTTCATTTCATAATGGCTACTCTGCCCAAACTCTTGTTTGTTTGGCGTCAGAATACAAAATTTGGGAAGGAAGAAGGCAAAACCAACTCAGACCCAGAAAACATTTAGGAAATTGCCACTCAAGAAACCAAGTCAGCTGAGGCATGCAAAACAATGACAGCAAGCCAGAATTGGAGCAAGCCAACAGCTGTGCCCTGTTTGAAAAAGAACCTTCCTCTTCTGCCCAGAACTCAATATGCCAGCCTCAGAACCAAAGCTCACATCAGAGCATTCATTACAAACCATGATAAATAAGAAAAAGTAGAAAAAAGCAAAAGAAAAGCAAGAATCCATAATGATATAGGGCTTGATTTAGTCGCTAGGAAACCGGCTGTTCCAGGAATCATCCACCCCTCCAGCTGACTGCCTGTGGAATTCTGACAGAATTATCCTGAAAATCGCAGGGAAACTCAGTTTGGAGGCAATTAATATCTGTCACCTCAGCCAAAGTGTTCCATTTGATTTTGCAAAACACAAATCTCACCTTGGTCGTGTTACCTGTAGATTTCTAAGCTTCAAACCCCTTTTGTTGTGTTTTTTATTTCATAGTGGCTACTCTGCTGAAACTCTTGTTTGTATGGCATCAGAATACAAAATTTGGGAAGGAAGAAGGCAAAACCAACTCAGACCCAGAAACATTTAGGAAATTGCCGCTCAGAATACACAAATCGGCTGAGGCACCCAAAACAATGACAGCAAGCCAGAATTGGAGCAGGCCAACTTCTGTGCCCTGTTTGAAAAAGAGCCTTCCTCTTGCACCCTGAACTCCATATTGCAGCCTCAAAACCAAAGCTCACATCAGAAAATTCATTACAAACCATGATAAAGAAGAAAAAGGAGAAAAAGCCAAAGAAATGCAAGAATCCATAATGATATTGGACTTGATTCAGTCACAAGGAAACCGGCTGTTCCCCGATTCATCCACTCCTCCAGCTGACTGCCTGTGGAATTCTGACTGAATTAACCTGAAAATCGCAGTGAAACTCAGTTTGGAGGCAATTAATATCTGTCACCACAGCCAAAGTGTTCCATTTTATATTCCAAAACACAAAAACTCACCTTGGTCATGTTACCTGTAGATTTCTAAGCTTCAAATGCCTGTTTGTTTTGTGTTTCATTTCATAATGGCTACTCTCCCCAAACTCTTGTTTGTATGCCGTCAGAACACAAAATTTGGGAAGGAGGAAGGCAAAACCAACTCAGACCCAGAAAACATTTAGGAAATTGCCGCACAGAATCCACAAATCGGCTGAGGTACTCAAAACAATGACAGGAAGCCAGAATTGGAGCAGGCCAACAGCTGTGCCCTGTTTGAAAAAGACCATTCCTCTGGTGCCCTGAACTCCATATTCAGCCACAAACCAAAGCTCACATCAGAAAATTCATTACAAACCATGATAAATAAGAAAACAGAGAAAAAAGCCAAAAAATGCAAGAATCCATAGTGACATTTGGCCTTATTAGTCACAAGGAAACCAGCTGTTCCCGGATTCATCCTCTGCTCCAGCTCACTGCCTGTGGAATTCTGACTGAATTCACCTGAAAATCCCAGTGAAACTCAGTTTGGAGCCAATTACTATCTGTCACCTCAGCCAAAGTGTTCCATTTGTTTTTCCAAAACACAAAAACTCACTTTGGTCAAGTTACCAGTAGATTTTGTAGGTTTAAACGCCTATTTCTTGTGTTTTTTATTTCATAATGGCTAATCTGCCCAAACTCTTGTTTGTGTGCCATCAGAATACATAATTTGGGAAGGAAGAAGGCAAAACCAACTCAGACCCCGAAAACATTTAGCAAATTGCCGCTCAAGAAACCAAAAATCAGCTGAGGCACCCAAAACAATGACAGCAAGCCAGAATTGAAGCAGGCCAACAGCTGTGCCCTGTTTGAAAATGACCATTCCTCTGGTGCCCTGAACTCCATATTGCAGCCTCAAAACCAAAGCTCACATCAGAAAATTCATTACAATCCATGATAAATAAGAAAACATAGAAAAAATCCAAAGAAATGCAAGAATCCATAATGACATTTGGCCTGAATAGTCACAAGGAAACCGGCTGTTCCCGGAGTCATCCACACCTCCAGCTGACAGCCTGTGGAATTCTGACTGAATTAACCTGAAAATCGCAGTGAAACTCAGTTTGGAGGCAATTACTATCTGTCACCTCAACCAAAGTGTTCCATTTTTTTTTTCCAAAACACAAAAACTCACCTTGGTAATGTTACCTGTAGATTTCTAAGCTTCAAATGCCTATTTGTTGTGGTTTTTATTTCATAATTGCTACTCTGTCCAAACTCTTGTTTGTGTTGCCTCAGAATACAAAATTAGGGAAGGAAGAAGGAAAAACCAACTCAGATGCACAAAACATTTAGGAAATTGCCGCTCAAGAAACCACAAATTAGCTGAGGTATCGAAAACAATGACAGCAAGCCAGAATTGGAGCAAGACAACAGCTGTGCCCTGATTGAAATAGAACCTTCCTCTTGTGCCATGAACTCCATATTGCAGCCTCAAAACCAAAGCTCACATCAGAAAATTCATTACAAACCATAAAAAATAAGAAAAATGATAAAAAAGCCAAAGAAATGGAAGAATCCATAATGATATTGGGCTTGATTTAGTCGCAAGGAAAGTGGCTGTTCCCAGATACATCCACCCCTCCAGCTGACAGCCTGTGGAATTCTGAGTGAATTAACCGGAGAAACACAGTGAAACTCAGTTTGGAGGCAATTAATATCTGTCACCTCAGCCAAAGTGTTCCATTTGATTTTCCAAAACACAAAACCTCACCTTGGTCGTGTTACCTGTAGATTTCAAAGCTTCAAATGCCTATTTGTTGTGTTTTACTTCATAATGGCTACTCTCCCCAAACTCTTGTTTGTATGGCATCAGAATACAACATTTGGGAAGGAAGAAGGCAAACCCAATTCAGACCCAGAAAACATTTAGGAAATTGCCGCTCAAGAAACTAAAAGTCAGCTGAGGCACCCAAAACAATGACAGCAAGCCAGAATTGGAGCAGGCCAACAGGTGTGCCCTGTTTGAAAAAGACCATTCCTCCGTTACCCTGAACTCCATATTGCAGCCTCAAAACCAAAGCTCACATCAGAAAATTCATTACAAACCATGATGAATAATGGAAATGTGAAAAAGCCAAAGAAATGCAAGAGTCCTTTGTGATACTTGGCGGGATTAGACAAAAGGAACCTGGCTGTTTCCAGTTTCATCCCCCCATCCACAGACTGACTTTGGACTTCTGATTGAATTCACCTCAAAATCCCACTCACATTCAATTTGGATGAATTAGTATCTCTCCCCTCAGCAGAAGGGTTCCATATCATTTTCCAAACCACAGAAACTCATCTTGGTCATGTTGCCTGTAGATTTCTAATCCTGAAAGGCCAATTTGCTGTGTTTTTTGTTTTCTTTCATAATGGCTACTCTGTCGACAATCTTACTTGTATTGCATGAGAATACACAATTTGGGTATGAAGAAGGGAAAACCAACTCAGACCCAGAAAATATTCAGCAAACTGACCCTCAAGAAACCAAAAGTCAGCTGAGGCACCCAACAATGACAGCAAGCCAGAATTGGAGCAAGCCAACAACTGTGCCCCAATTGAAAAAGAACCATTCTCTTGTGCCATGAACTCCATATTGCAGCCTCAAAACCAAAGCTCACATCAGAAAATTCATTACAAACCATGATAAATCAGAAAAATGAGATAAAAGCCAAAGAAATGCACGAGTTCTTAGTGATATTTGGCTGGATTTAGACACAAGGAAACTGGTTGTTTCAGGATTCATCCCACCCTTAAACAGACTGACTTTGGAATTCTGATTGAATTCACCTCAAAATTGCACTCACACTCAATTTGGAGGAAATTAGTATCTGTCCCCTCGGCAGAAGGAGTCCAAGTCATTTTCCAAAACACAGAAACTCATCTTGATTGTGTTGCCTGTACAGTTCTAAACATGAAAGGCCAATTTGCTTTGTTTTTTTTTTTTCTTTCATAATGGCTACTCTGTCAAAATCTTGCTTGTATTGCATCAGAATACAAAATTTGGGAATAAGAATGCAAAACTAACTCAGACCCAGAAAACATTTAGGATATTGCCACTCAAGAATCCACAAATCAGCTGAGGCACCCAAAACAATGACAGCAAGCCAGAATTGGAGCAGGCCAACAGCTGTGCCCTGATTGAAAAACAACCTTCCTCTGGTGCCCTGAACTGAATATGCCAGCTTAAAATCAAAGCTCACATCAGAAAACTCATTACAAACCATGATACATAAGAAAAATGAGAAAAAAAGCCAAAGAAACGCAAGAATCCATAATGATATTGGGCTTGATTTAGTCACAAGGAAACCAGCTATTCCCAGATTCATCCACCCCTCCAGCTGACTGCCTGTGGAATTCTGACGGAATTATCCGGAAAATCGCAGGGAAACTCAGTTTGGAGGCAATTAATATCTGTCACCTCAGCCAAAGTGTCCCATTTTATTTTCCAAAACACAAAAACTCACCTTGGTCGTATTACCTGTGGATTTCTAAGCTTCAAACGCCTATTTATTGTGTTTTTTTTTTATGGCAAAATGGCAAGTCTGTCCAAACTCTTTTTTGTATTGGGTCAGAAAACAAAATTTTGGAAGGAAGAAGGAAAACCAACTCAGACGAACAAAACATTTAGGAAATTGATGCTCAAGAAACCTCAAATCGGCGGAGGCAACCAAAACAATGACAGTAAGCCAGAATTGGAGTAACCCAGCAGCTGTGCCCTGATTGAAAAAGTTCCTTCCTTTTGTGACCTCAACTCCATATTGCAGCCTCAAAACCAAAGCTCACATCAGAAAATTCATTACAAACCATGATAAATAAGAAAAATGAGAAAAAAGCCAAAGAAATGCAAGAATCCATAATGATATTGGACTTCATTTAGTCACAAGGAAACCGGCTATTACCGGATTCATCCACCCATCCAGCTGACTGACTGTGGAATTCTGACTGAATTAAGCTGAATGGAGGCAGTTAATATCTGTCACCAGAGCCAAAGTGTTCCATTTTATTTTCCAAAACACAAAATCTCACCTTGGTCATGTTGCCTGTAGATTTCCAAGCTTCAAACGCCTATTTGTTGTGTTTTTTATTTCATAATGGCTACTCTGCCCAAACTCTTGTTTGTATGGCGTCAGAATACAAAATTTGGGAAGAAGGCAAAACCAACTCAGACCCAGAAAACATTTAGGAAATTGCCGCTCAAGTAACCAAAATCAGCTGAGGCACCCAAAACAAGGACAGCAAGCCAGAATTGGAGCAAGCCAACAGCTGTGCCCTGATTGAAAAAGAACCTTCCTCTTGTGCCCTGAACTCAATATGCCAGCCTCAAAACTAAAGCTCACATGAGAAATTTCATTACAAACAATGATAAATAAGGGAAATGTGAAAAAGCCAAAGAAATGCAAGAGTCCTTTGTGATATTTGGCTGGATTTAGAAAGAAGGAAACTGGCTGTTTAAAGATTCATCCCCCCCTTCCACAGACTGAGTTTGGAATTCTGACTCAATTCACCTCAAAATCGCACTCACACTCAATTTGGAGGGAATTACTATCTGTCCCCTCAGCAGAAGTGTTCCATGTCATTTTCCAAAACACAGAAACTCATCTTGCTCATGTTGCCTGTAGATTTCTAATCCTGAAAGGGTAATTTGGTGTGTTTTTTTTTTCTTTCATAATGGCTACTCTGTCCAAAATCTTGCTTGTATTGCATCAGAATACAAAATTTGGGAATAAGAAGGCAAAACCAACTCAGACCCAGAAAACATTTAGGAAATTGCCACTCAAGAATCCACAAATTGGCTGAGGGACACAAAAAAATGACAGCAAGCCAGAAGTGGAGCAAGCCAACATCTGAGCCCTGTTTGAAAAAGACCATTCCTCTGGTGCCCTGAACTCAATATACCAGCCTCAAAATCAAAGCTCACATCAGAAAATTCATTACAAACCATGATGAATAAGAAAAATGAGAAAAAAGCTGAAGAAATGCAAGAATCCATAATGATATTGGGCTTGATTTAGTCTCAAGGAAACCGGCTGTTCCCGGATTCATCCAACCCTAAAGCTGACTGCCTGTAGACTTCTGACTAAATTAACCTGAAATTCGCAGTGAAACTCAGTTTGGAGGCAATATATAACTGTCACCTCAGCCAAAGTGTTCCATTTTATTTTCCAAAACACAAAAACTCACCTTGTTCGTGTTACCTGTAGAGTTATAAGCTTGAAATGCCTATGTGTTGTGTTTTTTATTTCATAATGGCTACTCTGTCCAAACTCTTGTTTGTATTGCGTCAGAATACAAAATTTGGGGAGGAAGAAGGCAAAACCAACTCAGACCCAGAAAACATTTAGGAAATTGCTGCTCAAGAAACCTCAAATCGGCTGGGGCACCTAAACCAATGACAGCAAGCCAGAATTGGAGCAAGCCAACAGCTGTGCCCTGATTGAAAAAGAACCATTCTCTTGTGCACTGAACTCCATATTGCAGCCTCAAAACCAAAGCTCACAACAGAAAATTCATTATTCTGTCCAAACTCTTGTTTGTATTGCGTCAGAATACAAAATTTGGGAAGGAAGAAGGCAAAACCAACTCAGACCCAGAAAACATTTAGAAAATTGCCTCTCAAGAAACCAAACACCGCTGAGGCACCCAAAAACTTAAAACAAGACAGAATTGGAACAAGCCAACAGCTGTGCCCTGATTGAAAAAGAACCTTCCTCTAGTGCCCTGAACTCAATATGCCAGACTCAAAACCAAAGCTCACATCAGAAAATTCATTACAAACCATGATAAATAAGAAAAAAGAGAAAAAAGGCAAAGAAATGCAGGAGTTCTTAGTAATATTGGGCTTGATTTATTGCCATGTAAACGGCTGTTTCCAGATTCATCCACACCTCCCAGCTGAATGTCTGTGGTTTCTGACTGAATTAACCTGAAAATCGCAGTGAAACTCGGTTTGGAGGCAATTAATATCTGTCACCTCAGCCAAAGTGTTCCATTTTATCTTCCAAAACTCAAAAACTCACCTTAGTCTTCTTACCTGTAGATTTCAAAACTTCAAATGCCTATTTGTTTTGTTTTTTATTTCATAATGGCTACTCTGCCCAAGCTCTTGTTTGTATTACGTCAGAATACAAAATTTGGCAAGGAAGAAGGCAAAACCGACTCAGACCCAGAAAACATTTAGGAAATTGCCACTCAAGAATCCAAAAGTCAGCGGAGGAACCTACAACAATGACAGCAAGCCAGAATTGGAGCAAGCCAACAGCTGTGCCCTGATTGAAAAAGAACCTTCCTCTTGTGCCCTGAGCTCAATATAGCAGATTCAAAACCAAAGCTCACATCAGAAAATTCATTACAAACCATGATAAATAAGAAAAATGAGAAAAAAGCCAAAGAAATGCAGGAGTTCTTAGTAATATTGGGCTTGATTTATTGCCATGTAAACGGCTGTTTCCACATTCATCCACACCTCCCAGCTGAGTGTCTGTGGTTTCTGACTGAATTAACCTGAATATCGCAGTGAAACTCGGTTTGGAGGCAATTAATATCTGTCACCTCAGCCAAAGTGTTCCATTTTATTTTCCAAAACTCAAAAACTCACCTTAGTATTCTTACCTGTAGATTTCTAAGCTTCAAATGCCTATTTGTTGTGTTTTTTTATTTCATCATTGCTACTCTGTCCAAACTCTTGTTTGTATTGCGTCAGAATACAAAATTTGGGAATAAGAAGCAAAAACCGTGTCAGACCCAGAAAACATTTAGGGAATTGCCACTCAAGAAACCAAAAGTCAGCTGAGGAACCCACAACAATGACAGCAAGCCAGAATTGGAGAAAGCCAACAGCTGTGCCCTGATTGAAAAAGAACCTTCCTCTTGTGCCCTGAACTCCATATGCCAGCCTCAAAACCAAAGCTCACATCAGAAAATTCATTACAAACCATGATAAATAAGAAAAATGAGAAAAAAGCCAAAGAAATGCAGGAGTTCTTAGGGATATTGGGCTTGAATTATGGCCATGTAAACGGCTGTTTCCAGATACATCCACACCTCCCAACTGAGTGTCTTTGGTTTCTGAATGAATTAACAAAAAAATCGCAGTGAAACTCGGTTTTGGAGGCAATTAATATCTGTCACCTCAGCCAGAGTGTTCAATTTTATTTTCATAAACACAAAAACTTACCTTGCTCATGTTACCTGTACATATATAAGCTTCAAACGCCTATTTGTTGTGTTTTTTATTTCATAATGGCTACTCTGTCCAAACTCTTGTTTGTATTACGTCAGAATAGAAAATTTGGGAAGGAAGAAGGCAAAACCAACTCAGACCCAGAAAACATGTAGGAAATTGCCACTAAAGAAACCAAAAACAGCTGAGGCACGCAAAACAATGACAGCAAGCCAGAATTGCAACAAGCCAACAGCTGTGTCCTGTTTGAAAAAGACCATTGATCCGGTGCCCTGAACTCAATATGCCAGCCTCAAAACCAAAGCTCACATCAGAAAATTCATTACAAACCATGATAAATCAGAAAAATGAGACAAAAGCCAAAGAAATGCACGAGTTCTTAGTGATATTTGGCTGGATTTAGACACAAGGAAACTGGCTGTTTAAAGATTCATCCCCCCCTTCCACTGACTGACTTTGGAATTCTGATTGATTTCACCTCAAAATTGCACTCACACTCAATTTGGAGGGAATTAGAATCTGTCCCCTCAGCAGAAGGGTTCCATGTCATTTTCCAAAACACAGAAACTAATCTTGATCATGTTGCCAGCAGATTTCTAATCCTGAAAGGACAATTTCTGTGTTTTTTTTTTTCTTTCATAATGGCTACTCTGTCCAAATCTTGCTTGTATTGCATCAGAATACAAAATATGGGAATAAGAAGGCAAAACTGACTCAGACCCAGAAAACAATAAGGAAATTGCCGCTCAAGAAACCACAAATCGGCTGAGGCACCCAAAACAATGACAGCAAGCCAGAATTGGAGCAAGCCAACAGCTGTGCCCTGATTGAAAAAGAACCTCCCTCTTGTGCCCTGAACTCAATATTGCAGCCTCAAAACCAAAGCTGACATCAGAAAATTCATAACAAACCATGATAAATAAGAAAATGGAGAAAAAGCCAAAGAAATGCAAGAATCCATAATGATAGTGGGCTTGATTTAGTTGCAAGGAAACCGGCTGTTCCCAGATTCATCCACAGCTCCAGCTGACTGCCTGTGGAATTCCGACTGAATTAACCTGAAAATCGCAGTAAGACTCAGTTTGGAGGCAATAATATCAGTCACCTCAGCCAAAGTGTTCCATTTTATTTTCCAAATCACAAAAACTCACCTTGGTCATGTTACCCTTAGATTTATAAGCTTCAAACGCTAATTTGTTGTTGTTTTTTTTTTTTTTTATTTCATAATGGCTACTCTGTCAAAACTCTTCTTTGTATTGCGTCAGAATACAAAATGTGGGAAGGAAGAAGGGAAAACCAACTCAGACCCAGAAAACATTTAGGAAATTGCCGCTCAAGAAACCAGAAATCGGCTGAGGCACCCAAAACCTTGAAAGCAAGACAGAATTGGAGCAAGCCAACAGCTGTGCCCTGATTGAACAAGACCATTAATCCAGTGCCCTGAACTCCATATTCCATCCTCAAAACCAAAGCTCACATCAGAAAATTCATTAGAAACCATGATAAATAAGGGAAATCTGAGAAAGCCAAAGAAATTCAAGAGTCCTTTGTGGTATTTGGCTGGATTTAGACAGAAGGAAACTGGCTGTTTCCGGATTCATCCCCCCCTTCCACAGACAGACCTTGGAATTCTGATTGAATTCACCTCAAAATCGCACTCACACTCAATTTGGAGGGAATTAGAATCTGTCCCCTCAGCAGAAGGGTTCCATGTCATTTTCCAAAACACAGAAACTCATCTTGGTCGTGTTGCCTATAGATTTCGAATCCTGAAAGGGCAATTTGCTGTGTTTTTTTTTTTCTTTCATAATGGCTACTCTGTCCAAAATCTTGCTTATGTTGCATCAGAATACAAAATTTGGGAATAAGAAGGCAAATCCGACTCAGACCCAGAAAACATTTAGGAAACTGCAACACAAGAATCCACAAATCAGCTGAGGCACCCAAAACAATGACAGCAAGCAGAATTGCAGCAAGACAACAGCTGTGCCCTGATTGAAAAAGATCCTTCCTCTTGTGCCCTGAACTCCATATTGCAGCCTCAAAACCAAAGCTCACATCAGAAAATTCATTACAAACAATGATAAATAAGAAAAATCAGAAAAAAAGCCAAAGAAATGCAAGAATCCATAATGATATTGGGCTTGATTTAGTCGCAAGGAAGCCAGCAGTTCCCAGATTCATCCACGCCTAAAGCTGACTGCCTGTGGAATTCTCACAGAATGAACCCGAAAATCACAGTGAAACTCCGTTTGGAGGCAATTAATATCTGTCACCTCAGCCAAAGTTTTCCATTTTATTTTCCAAAACAAAAAAACTCACTTTGGTCGTGTTACCTGCAGATTTAAAATCTTGAAACGCCTATTTGTTGTGTTGTTTATTTCATAATGGCTACTCTGTACAAACTCTTCTTTGCATTGCATCAGAATACTAAATTTGGGAAGGAAGAAGGCAAAACCAACTCAGACCCAGAAAACATTTAGGAAATTGCCGCTCAAGAAACCACAAATCAGCTGAGGCACCCAAAACCTTGAAAGCAAGACAGAATTGGAGCAAGCCAACAGCTGTGCCCTGATTGAACAAGACCATTAATCCAGTGCCCAGAACTCCATATTGCAGCCTCAAAACCAAAGCTCCCATCAGAAAATTCATTACAAACCATGATAAATAAGGGAAATCTGAGAAAGCCAAAGAAATTCAAGAGTCCTTTGTGGTATTTGGCTGGATTTAGACAGAAGGAAACTGGCTGTTTCCAGATTCATCCCCCCCTTCCACAGACAGACCTTGGAATTCTGATTGAATTCACCTCAAAATCGCACTCACACTCAATTTGGAGGGAATTAGAATCTGTCCCCTCAGCAGAAGGGTTCCATGTCATTTTCCAAAACACAGAAACTCATCTTGGTCGCGTTGCCTGTAGATTTCTAATCCTGAAAGGGCAATTTGCTGTGTTTTTTTTTTCTTTTATAATGGCTACTCTGCCAAAATCTTGCTTGTATTGCATCAGAATACAAAATTTGGGAATAAGAAGGCAAAACCGACTCAGACCCAGAAAACATTTAGGAAATTGCCGCTCAAGAAACCACAAATCGGCTGAGGCACCCAAAACAATGACAGCAAGCCAGAATTGGAGCAAGCCAACAGCTGTGCCCTGATTGAAAAAGAACCTTCCTCTTGTGCCCTGAACTCAATATACCAGCCTCAAAACCAAAGCTCACATCAGAAAATTCATTACAAACCATGATAAATAAGAAAAATGAGAAAAAAGCCAAAGAAATGCAGGAGTTCTTAGTAATATTGGGCTTGATTTTTTGCCATGTAAACGGCTGTTTCCAGATTCATCCACACCTCCCAGCTGAATGTCTGTGGTTTCTGACTGAATTAACCTGAAAATCGCAGTGAAACTCGGTTTGGAGGCAATTAATATCTGTCACCTCAGCCAAAGTGTTCCATTTTATCTTCCAAAACTCAAAAACTCACCTTAGTCTTCTTACCTGTAGATTTCAAAACTTCAAATGCCTATTTGTTTTGTTTTTTTTTTTCATAATTACTACTCTGTCCAAACTCTTGTTTGTATTGCGTCAGAATACAAAATTTGGGAAGGAAGAAGGCAAAACCAACTCAGACTCAGAAAACATTTAGGAAATTGCCACTCAAGAAACCAAAAGTCAGCTGAAGAACCCACAACAATGACAGCAAGCCAGAATTGGAGAAAGCCAACAGCTGTGCCCTGATTGAAAAAGAACCTTCCTCTTGTGCCCTGAACTCAATATACCAGCCTCAAAATCAAAGCTCACATCAGAAAATTCATTACAAACCATGATAAATAAGAAAAATGAGAAAAAAGCCAAAGAAATGCAGGAGTTCTTAGGGATATTGGGCTTGAATTATGGCCATGTAAACGGCAGTTTCCAGATTCATCCACACCTCCCAACTGAGTGTCTTTGGTTTCTGAATGAATTAACAAAACAATCGCAGTGAAACTCGGTTTTGGAGGCAATTAATATCTGTCACCTCAGCCAGAGTGTTCAATTTTACTTTCGAAAACACAAAAACTTACCTTGCTCGTGTTACCTATACATATATAAGCTTCAAACGCATATTTGTTGTGTTTTTTATTTCATAATGGCTACTCTGTCCAAACTCTTGTTTGTATTACGTCAGAATACAAAATTTGGAAAGGAACAAGGCAAAACCAACTCAGACCCAGAAAACATTTAGGAAATTGTCGCTCAAGAAACCACAAATCAGCTGAGGCACCCAAAACCTTGAAAGCAAGACAGAATTGGAGCAAGCCAACAGCTGTGCCCTGATTGAAAAAGAACCATTCTCTTGTGCACTGAACTCCATATTGCAGCCTCAAAACCAAAGCTCACATCAGAAAATTCATTATTCTGTCCAAACTCTTGTTTGTATTGCGTCAGAATACAAAATTTGGGAAGGAAGAAGGCAAAACCAACTCAGACCCAGAAAACATTTAGAAAATTGCCTCTCAAGAAACCAAACACCGCTGAGGCACCCAAAAACTTAAAACAAGACAGAATTGGAACAAGCCAACAGCTGTGCCCTGATTGAAAAAGAACCTTCCTCTAGTGCCCTGAACTCAATATGCCAGACTCAAAACCAAAGCTCACATCAGAAAATTCATTACAAACCATGATAAATAAGAAAAAAGAGAAAAAAGGCAAAGAAATGCAGGAGTTCTTAGTAATATTGGGCTTGATTTATTGCCATGTAAACGGCTGTTTCCAGATTCATCCACACCTCCCAGCTGAATGTCTGTGGTTTCTGACTGAATTAACCTGAAAATCGCAGTGAAACTCGGTTTGGAGGCAATTAATATCTGTCACCTCAGCCAAAGTGTTCCATTTTATCTTCCAAAACTCAAAAACTCACCTTAGTCTTCTTACCTGTAGATTTCAAAACTTCAAATGCCTATTTGTTTTGTTTTTTATTTCATAATGGCTACTCTGCCCAAGCTCTTGTTTGTATTACGTCAGAATACAAAATTTGGGAATAAGAAGGCAAAACCGACTCAGACCCAGAAAACATTTAGGAAATTGCCACTCAAGAATCCAAAAGTCAGCTGAGGAACCTACAACAATGGCAGCAAGCCAGAATTGGAGCAAGCCAACAGCTGTGCCCTGATTGAAAAAGAACCTTCCTCTTGTGCCCTGAGCTCAATATACCAGCCTCAAAACCAAAGCTCACATCAGAAAATTCATTACAAACCATGATAAATAAGAAAAATGAGAAAAAAAGTCAAAGAAATGCAGGAGTTCTTAGGGATATTGGGCTTGAATTATGGCCATGTAAACGGCTGTTTCCAGATTCATCCACACCTCCCAACTGAGTGTCTTTGGTTTCTGAATGAATTAAAAAAAAAAATGCAGTGAAACTCGGTTTTGGAGGCAATTAATATCTGTCACCTCAGCCAGAGTGTTCAATTTTACTTTCGAAAACACAAAAACTTACCTTGCTCGTGTTACCTGTACATATATAAGCTTCAAACGCCTATTTGTTGTGTTTTTTATTTCATAATGGCTACTCTGTCCAAACTCTTGTTTGTATTACGCCAGAATACAAAATTTGGAAAGGAAGAAGGCAAAACCAACTCAGACCCAGAAAACATTTAGGAAATTGCCACTAAAGAAACCAAAAACAGCTGAGGCACGCAAAACAATGACAGCAAGCCAGAATTGCAACAAGCCAACAGCTGTGTCCTGTTTGAAAAAGACCATTGATCCGGTGCCCTGAACTCAATATGCCAGCCTCGAAACCAAAGCTCACATCAGAAAATTCATTACAAACCATGATAAATCAGAAAAATGAGACAAAAGCCAAAGAAATGCACGAGTTCTTAGTGATATTTGGCTGGATTTAGACACAAGGAAACTGGCTGTTTAAAGATTCATCCAGCCTTCCACTGACTGACTTTGGAATTCTGATTGATTTCACCTCAAAATCGCACTCACACTCAATTTGGAGGGAATTAGAATCTGTCCCCTCAGCAGAAGGGTTCCATGTCATTTTCCAAAACACAGAAACTAATGTTGATCATGTTGCCAGTAGATTTCTAATCCTGAAAGGGCAATTTCTGTGTTTTTTTTTTCTTTCATAATGGCTACTCTGTCCAAATCTTGCTTGTATTGCATCAGAATACAAAATATGGGAATAAGAAGGCAAAACCGACTCAGACCCAGAAAACATTAAGGAAATTGCCGCTCAAGAATCCACAAATCAGCTGAGGCACCCAAAACAATGACAGCAAGCCAGAATTGGAGCAAGCCAACAGCTGTGCCCTGATTGAAAAAGAACCTTCCTCTTGTGCCCTGAATTCAATATGCGAGCCTCCAAACCAAAGCTCACATCAGAAAATTCATTACAAACCATGATAAATAAGAAAAAAGAGAAAAAAGCCAAAGAAATGCAAGAATCCTTAATGATATTGGGCTTGATTTAGTCGCAAGGAAACCGGCTGTCCCCAGATTCATCCATACCTCCAGCTGTCTGCCTGTGGAATTCTGACTGAATTACCCTGAAAATCGCAGTGAAACTCAGTTTGGAGTCAATTAATATCTGTGACCTCAGCCAAAGTGTAACATTTTTTTTTCCAAAACACAAAAACTCACCTTGGTCATGTAACCTGTAGATTTTTAAGCTTCAAATGCCCATTTGTTGTGTTTTGTATTTCATAATCGGTACTCTGCCCAAACTCATGTTTGTATAGCGTCAGAATACAAAATTTGGGAAGGAGGAAGGCAAAACCAAATCAGACCAAGAAAACATTTAGGAAATTGCCGCTCAACAAACCAAAATTGAGCTGAGGCACCCAAAACAATGACAGCAAGCCAGAATTGGAGAAAGCCAACAGCTGTGCCCTGTTTGAAAAAGACCATTCCTCCAGTACCCTGAACTCCATATTCCAGCCTCAAAACCAAAGCTCACATCAGAAAATTCATTACAAACCATGATAAATAAGGGAAATGAGAAAAAGCCAAAGAAATGCAAGCCTGTGGAATCCTAACTGAATTAACTGAATTAATCTGAAAATCGCAGTGAAACTCGGTTTTGGAGGCAATTAATATCTGTCACCTCAGCCAGAGTGTTCAATTTTAATTTCGAAAACAAAAAATCATACCTTGGTTTTGTGACCAGTACATATATAAGCTTCAAACGCATATTTGTTGTGTTTTTTATTTCATAATGGCTACTCTGTCCAAACTCTTGTTTGTATTACGCCAGAATACAAAATTTGGGAAGGAAGAAGGCAAAACCTACTCAGAGCCAGAAAACATGTAGGAAATTGCCGCTCAAGAAACCACAAATGGGCTGAGGCACCCAAAACCTTGAAAGCAAGCCAGAATTGGAGCAAGCCAACAGCTGTGCCCTGATTGAACTAGACCATTAATCCAGTGCCCTGAACTCCATATTCCAGCCTCAAAACCAAAGCTCACAAAAAAAAATCATTACAAACAATGATAAATAAGGGAAATCTGAGAAAGCCAAAGTAATTCAAGAGTCCTTTGTGGTATTTGGCTGGATTTAGACAGAAGGAAACAGGCTGTTTCCGGATTCATCCCCCCCTTCCACAGACTGACTTTGGAATTCTGACTCAATTCACCTCAAAATCGCACTCACACTCAATTTGGAGGGAATTAGTATCTGTCCCCTCAGCAGAAGGGTTCCATGTCATTTTCCAAAACACAAAAACTCATCTTAGTCGTGTTGCCTGTAGACTTCTAATCCTGAAAGGGCAATTTACTGTGTTTTTTTTTTCTTTCATAATGGCTACTCTGTCCAAAATCTTGCTTGTATTGCGTCAGAATACAAAATTTGGGAATAAGAAGGCAAATCCGACTCAGACCCAGAAAACATTTAGGAAACTGCAGAAAAAGAATCCACAAATCAGCTAAGGAATCCAAAACAATGACAGCAAGCAGAACTGGAGCACGCCAACAGCTGTGCCCTGATTGAAAAAGAACCTTCCTCTTGTGCCCTAAACTCAATATGCCAGCCACAAAACCAAAGCTCACATCAGAAAATTCATTTCAAACCATGATAAATAGGAAAAATCTGAAAAAAGCCAAAGAAATGCAAGTTTTCTTAGTGATATTGGGCTTGATTTATTCCTAAGTAAACAGCTGTTTCCAGATTCATCCAAAACTCCCAGCTGAGTGAATAGGGATTCTGACTGAATTAACCACAAAATAGCAGTGAAATTCGGTTTGGAGACAATTAATATCTGTCACCTCAGCCAAAGTGTTCCATTTTATTTTCCAAAACAAAAAAACTCACTTTGGTCATGTTTCCTATAGATTTCAAAGCGTCAAATGCCTATTTGTTGTGTTTTTTATTTCATAATGGCTACTCTGTCCAAAATCTTGCTTGTATTGCATCAACATACAAAATTTGGGAAGGTAGAAGGCAAAGCCAACTCAGACCCAGAAAACATTTAGGAAATTGCCACTCAAGAAACCAAAAGTCAGCTGAGGCTCCCAAAACCATGACAGCAAGCCAGAATTGGAGCAGGCAATCAGCTGAGTCCTGATTGAAAAAGGCCATTCTTCCGGTACCCTGAACTCCATATTCCAGCCTCAAAACCAAAGCTCACATCAGGAAATTCATTACAAACCACGATACATAAGAAAAATGAGAAAAAAGCCAAGAAATGCAAGAAACCATAATGATATTGAGCTGGATTTAGTTGCAAGGAAACGGGCTGTTCCCAGATTCATCCAACACTCCAGCTGACTGCGTGTGGAATTCTGACTGAATTAACCTGAAAATTGCAGTGAAACTCAGTTTGGAGGCAATTAATATCTGTCACCTCAGCCAAAGTGTTCCATTTTATTTTCCAAAACACAAAAACTCACCTTGGTCTTGTTACCTGTAGATTTCCAAGCTTCAAATGCCTATTTGTTGTTTTGTTTATTTCATAATGGCTACTCTGTCCAAACTCTTCTTTGCATTGCATCAGAATACAAAATTTGGGAATAAGAAGGCAAATCCAACTCAGACACAGAAAACATTTATGAAATTGCCACTCAAGAAACCACGAATCTTCTGAGGCATCCAAAACAATGACAGCAAGCTGGAATTGGAGCAAATCAACAACTGTGCCCTGATTGAAACAGAACCATCCTCTTGTGCCCTGAACTCAATAAGCCAGCCTCAAAACCAAAGCTCACATCAGAAAATGCATTACAAACCATTACAAATAAGAAAAATGAGAAAAAAGCCAAAGAAATGCAAGAATCCATAATGATATTGGACTTGATTTAGTCGCAAGGAAACCGGATGTTCCCGCATTCATCCACCCCTACAGCTGACTGCCTGTGGAATTCTGACTGAATTAACCTGAAAAATGCAGTGAAACTCAGTTTGAAGGCAATTAATATCTGTCACCTCAGCCAAAGTGTTCCATTTTATTTTCCAAAACTCAAAAACTCACCTTGGTCATGATACCTGTAGAATCATAACCTTCAAACGCCTATTTGTTGTGTTTTTTATTTCATAATCGGTACTCTGTCTGAACACATGTTTGTATTGCGTCACAATACAAAATTTGGGAAGGAAGAAGGCAAAAACCTCTCAGACACAGAAAACATTTAGGAAATTGCAGCTCAAGAAACCAAAAGTCAGCTAAGGCACCCAAAACAATGACAGCAAGGCAGACTTGGAGCAAGTCAACAGCTGTGCCCTTTTTGAAAAATAACCTTCCTCTTGTGCCCTGAACTCCATATTGCAGCCTCAAAAAACTCACTTTGGTCATGTTTCCTATAGATTTCAAAGCGTCAAACGCCTATTTGTTGTGGTTTTTATTTCATAATGGCTACTCTGTCCAAAATCTTGCTTGTATTGCATCAACATACAAAATTTCGGAAGGTAGAAGGCAAAGCCAACTCAGACCCAGAAAACATTTAGGAAATTGCCGCTCAAGAAACCACAAATCGGCTGAGGCACTCAAAACAATGACAGCAAGCCAGAATTGGAGCAGGCCAACAGCTGTGCCCTGTTTGAAAAAGACTATTCCTCCGGTGCCCTGAACTCCATATTGCAGCCTCAAAACCAAAGCTGACATCAGAAAATTCATTACAAACCATAATAAATAAGAAAAATGAGAAAAAAGCCAAAGAAATGCAAGAATCCATAATGATATTGGGCTTGGGTCAGTCACAAGGAAACCGGCTGTTCCCGGATTCATCCACCCCTCCAGCTGACTGCCTGTGGAATTCTGACTGAATTAACCTGAATATCGCAGTGAAACTCCGTTTGGAGGCAGTAAATAACTGTCACCTCAGCCAAAGTGTTCCATTTGATTTTCCAAAACACAAAAACTCCCCTTGGTCGTGTTACCTGTAGATTTCTAAGCTTCAAAAGCCTATTTGTTGTGTTTTTTATTTCATAATAGCTACTCTGCCCAAACTCTTGTTTGTATTGTGTCAGAATACAACATTTGGGAAGGAAGAAGGCAAAACCAACTCAAGACCCAGAAAACATTTAGGAAATTGCCGCTCAAGAAACCAAAAACAGCTGAGGCATGCAAAACAATGACAGCAAGCCAGAATTGGAGCAGGCCAACAGCTGTGTCCTGTTTGAAAAAGACCATTGCCCCGGTGCCCTGAACTCTATATTGCAGCCTCAAAACCAAAGCTGACATCAGAAAATGCATTACAAACCATGATAAATAAGAAAAATGAGAAAAAAACCAAAGAAATGCAAGAATCCATAATGACATTGGGCTTGATTCAGTCGCAAGGAAACCGGCTGTTCCTGGATTCATCCACCCCTCCAGCTGACTGCCTGTGGAATTCTGACAGAATTAACCTGAAAATCGCAGTGAAACTCAGTTTGGAGGCAATTAATATCTGTCACCTCAGACCATTTTATTATCTAAAACACAAACACTCACCTTGCTCGTGTTACCTGTAGATTTCTAAATTCAAACGCCTATTTGTTGTATTTTTTATTTCATAATGGCTACTCTGTCCAGAAAACATTTAAAATTTCCGCTCAAGAAACCACAAATCGGCTGAGGTACTTAAAACAATGACAGCAAGCCAGAATTGGAGCAGGCCAACAGCTGTGCCCTTTTTGAAAAAGACCATTCCTCCGGTGCCCTGAACTCAATATGCCAGCCTCAAAACCAAAGCTCACATCAGAAAATTCATTACAAACCATGATAAATAAGAAAACGGAGAAAAAAGCCAAAAAATGCAAGAATCCATAATGATATTGGGCTTGAGTTAGTCGCAAGGAAACCGGCTGTTCCCGGATTCATCCACCCCTTCAGCGGACTGCCTGTGGAATTCTGACTGAATTAACCTGAATATCGCAGTGAAACTCAGTTTGGAGGCAATTAATATCTGTCACCTAGCCAAAGTGTTCCATTGTATTTTCCAAAACACAAAAACTCCCCTTGGTCGTGTTACCTGTAGATTTCTAAGCTTAAAACGCCTATTTGTAGTGTTTTTTATTTCATAATGGCTACTTTAAACAAACTCTTGTTTGTATTGCGTCAGAATACAAAATTTGGGAAGGAAGAAGGCAAAACCAACTCAGACCCAGAAAACATTTAAGAAATTGCCGCTCAAAAAACCACAAATCGGCTGAGGCACTCAAAACAATGACAGCAAGGCAGAATTGGAGCAGGCCAACAGCTGTGTCCTGTTTGAAAAAGACCATTCCTCCGGTGCCCTGAACTCCATATTGCAGCCTAAAAACCAAAGCTCACATCAGAAAATTCATTTAAACCATGATAAATAAGAAAGATGAGAAAAAAGCCAAAGAAATGCAAGAATCCATAATGATATTGGGCTTGATTGAGTTGCAAGGAAACCGGCTGTTCCCGGATTCATCAACCCCTCCAGCTGACTGCCTGTGGAATTCTGACTGAATTTACCTGAAAATCGCAGTGAAACTCAGTTTGGAGGCAATTAATATCTGTCACCTCAGCCAAAGTGTTCCATTTGATTTTCCAAAACACAAAAACTCACCTTGGTCGTGTTACCTGTAGATTTCTAAGGTTCAAAAGACTATTTGTTGTGTTTTGTATTTCACACTGGCTACTCGCCCCAAACTCTTGTTTGTACGGCGTCAGAATACAAAATTTGGGAAGGAAAAAGGCAAAACCAACTCAGACTCAGAAAACATGTAGGAAATTGCAGCTCAAGAAACCAAAAGTCAGCTGAGGCACTCAAAACAATAACAGCAAGCCAGAATTGGAGCAGGCCAAAAGCTGTGCCCTGTTTGAAAAAGACCATTCCTCCGGTGCCCTGAACTCCATATTGCAGCCTCAAAACCAAAGCTCACATCAGGAAATTCATTACAAACCATGAAAAATAAGGAAAATGAGAAAAAAGCCAAAGAAATGCAAGAATCCATAATGATATTGGGCTTGATTTAGTCTCAAGGAAACCGGCTGTTCCAGGATTCATCGACCACTGCAGCTGACTGCCTGTGGAATTCTGACTGAATTCAGCTGAAAATCGCAGTGAAACTCAGTTTGGAGGCAATTAATGTCTGTCACCTCAGCCAAAGTGTTCCATTTGATTTTCCAAAACACAAAAACTCACCTTGGTCGTGTTACCTGTAGAGTTCTAAGCTTTAAACGACTATTTGTTGTGTTTTTTATTTCATAATGGCTACTTTAACCAAACTCTTGTTTGTATTGCATCAGAATACAACATTTGGGAAGGAAGAAGGCAAAACCAACTCACACCGAGAAATCATTTAGGAAATTGCCGCTCAAGAAACCAAAAGTCAGCAGAGGTACCCAAAGCAATGACATTAAACCAGATTGGAGCAAGCAAAGAGGTGTGCCCTGATTGAAAAAGAACCATTCTCTTCTGCACTGAAGTCTATATTGCAGCCTCAAAATAAAGCTCACATCAGAAAATTCATTACAAACCATGATAAATAAGAAAAATGAGAAAAAAGCCAAAGAAATGCAAGAATCTATAATGATATTGGGCTTGATTCAATCGCAAGGAAACCGGCTATTCCCAGATTCATCCACCCCTCCAGCTGACTGCCTATGGAATTCTGACTGAATTCACCTGAAAATTGCAGTGAACCTCAGTTTGGAGGCAATTAATATCTGTCACCTCAGCCAAAGTGTTCCATTTTATTTTCCAAAACACAAAAACTCACCTTGCTCGTGTTACCTGTCGATTTCTAAGCTTCAAATGATTATTTGTTGTGTTTTTTATTTCATAATGGCTACTCTGCCGAAACTCTTGTTTGTATTGCGTCAGTATACAAAATTTGGGAAGGAAGAAGGCAAAACCAATTCAGGCCCAGAAAACATGTAGTAAATTGCCGCTCAAAAGACCAATAATCGGCTGAGGCACCCAAAACAATGACAGCAAGCCAGAATTGGAGCAGGCCAACAGCTGTGCCCTGTTTGAAAAAGACCATTCCTCTGTTACCCTGAAATCCATATTGCAGCCTCAAAACTAAAGCTCACATCAGAAAATTCATTACAAACCATGATAAATAAGAAAACGAAGAAAAAAGCCAAAGAAATGCAAGAATCCATATTGATATTGGGCTTGATTGAGTCGCAAGGAAATTGGCTGTTCCCAGATTCATCCACCCCTCCAGCTGACTGCCTGTGGAAATATGACTGAATTAACCGGAAAATCGCAGTGAACCTCAGTTTGGAGGCAATTAATATCTGTTACCTCAGCCAAAGTGTTCCATTTGATTTTTCAAAACACAAAAACTCAGCTTGGTCATGTTACCTGTAGATTTCTAAGCTTCAAACGCCTATTTGTTGTGTTTTTTATTTCATAATCGGTACTCTGTCTGAACTCATGTTTGTATTGCGTCACAATACAAAATTTGGGAAGGAAGAAGGCAAAAACCTCTCAGACACAGAAAACATTTAGGAAATTGCCGCTCAAGAAACCAAAAGTCAGCTAAGGCACCCAAAACAATGACAGCAAGGCAGAATTGGAGCAAGCCAACAGCTGTGCCCTTTTTGAAAAATAACCTTCCTCTTGTGCCCTGAACTCCATATTGCAGCCGCAAAACCAAAGCTGACATCAGAAAATGCATTACAAACCATGATAAATAAGAAAAATGAGAAAAAAGCCAAAGAAATGCAAGAATCCATAATGACATTGGGCTTGATTTAGTCGCAAGGAAATTGGCTGTACCCAGAATCATCCACACCTCCAGCTGACTGCCTGTGGAATTCTGACTGAATTAACCTGAAAATCGCAGTGAAACTCGGTTTGGAGGCCATTAATATCTGTCACCTCAGCCAAAGTGTTCCATTTTATTTGCCAAAACACAAAACCTCATCTTGTCCTGTTACCTGTAGATTTCTGAGCTTCAAACGCCTATTTGTAGTGTTTTTTATTTCATAATGGCTACTCTGCCCAAACTCTTGTTTGTATTGCGTCAGAATACAAAATTTGGGAAGGAAGAAGGCAAAACCAACTCAGACCCAGAAAACATTTAGGAAATCGACGCTGAAGAAACCACAAATCGGCTGAGGCACTCAAAACAATGACAGCAAGCCAGACTTGGAGCAGGCCAACAGCTGTGCCCTGTTTGAAAAAGACTATTCCTCCGGTGCCCTGAACTCCATATTGCAGCCTCAAAACCGAAGCTGACATCAGAAAATTCATTACAAACCATGATAAATAAGAAAAATGAGAAAAAAGCCAAAGAAATGCAAGAATCCATAATGATATTGGGCTTGGTTCAGTCGCAAAGGAAACCGGCTGTTCCCGGATTCATCCACCCCTCCAGCTGACTGCCTGTGGAATTCTGACTGAATTAACCTGAATATCGCAGTGAAACTCCGTTTGGAGGCAGTAAATAACTGTCACCTCAGCCAAAGTGTTCCATTTGATTTTCCAAAACACAAAAACTCCCCTTGGTCGTGTTACCTGTAGATTTCTAAGCTTCAAAAGCCTATTTGTTGTGTTTTTTATTTCATAATAGCTACTCTGCCCAAACTCTTGTTTGTATTGTGTCAGAATACAACATTTGGGAAGGAAGAAGGCAAAACCAACTCAGACCCTTAAAACATTTTGGAAATTGCCGCTCAAGAAACCACTAATCGGCTGAGGCACTCAAAACGATGACAGCAAGCCAGAATTGGAGCAGGCCAACAGCTGTGCCGTGTTTGAAAAAGACCATAGCCCCGGTGCCCTGAACTCCATATTGCAGCCTCAAAACCAAAGCTGACATCAGAAAATGCATTACAAACCATGATAAATAAGAAAAATGAGAAAAAAGCCAAAGAAATGCAAGAATCCATATTGATATTGGGCTTGATTTAGTCGCAAGGAAACCGGCTGTTCCTGGATTCATCCACCCCTCCAGCTGACTGCCTGTGGAATTGTGACTGAATTCACCTGAAAATCACAGTGAAACTCAGTTTGGGGGCAATTAATATCTGTCACCTCAGACCATTTTATTATCCAAAACACAAAAACTCACCTTGCTCGTGTTACCTGTAGATTTCTAAGATTCAAACGCCTATTAGTTGTATTTTTTATTTCATAATGGCTACTCTGTCCAGAAAACATTTAAAATTTCCGCTCAAGAAGCCACAAATCGGCTGAGGTACTTAAAACAATGACAGCAAGCCAGAATTGGAGCAGGCCAACAGCTGTGCCCTGTTTGAAAAGGACCATTCCTCCGGTGCCCTGAACTCAATATGCAAGCCTCAAAACCAAAGGTCACCTCAGAAAATTCATTACAAACCATGATAAATAAGAAAGATGAGAAAAAAGCCAAAGAAATGCAAGAATCCACAATGATATTGGGCTTGATTTAGTCGCAAGGAAACCATCTTTCCCGGATTCATCCACCCCTCCAGCTGACTGCCTGTGGAATTCTGACAGAATTAACCTGAAAATCGCAGTGAAACTCAGTTTGGAGGCAATTAATATGTGTCACCTCAGCCAAAGTGTTCCATTTGATTTTCCAAAACACAAAATCTCACCTTGGTCGTGTTACCTGTAGATTTCTAAGCTTCAAACTCCTATTTCTTGTGTTTTTTTTTTATTTCATAATGGCTACACTGTCCAACCTCTTGTTTGTATGGCCTCAGAATACAAAATTTGGGAAGGAAGAAGGCAAAACCAACTCTGACCCAGAAAACATTTAGGAAATTGCCACTCAACACACCAAAAATCAGCTGAGGCATCCAAAACAATGACAGCAAGCCAGAACTGGAGCAAGCAAATGGCTGTGCCCTGTTTGAAAAAGAACCTTCCTCTTGTGCCCTGAACTCCATATTGCAGACTCAAAACCAAAGCTCACATCAGAAAATTCACTACAAACCATGATACATAAGAAAAATGAGAAAAAAGCCAAAGAAATGCAAGAATCCATAATGATATTGGGCTTGATTTAGTCTCAAGGAAATCAGCTCTTCCCAGATTCATCCCCCCCTCCAGCTGACTACCTGTGGAATTCTGACTGAATTAACCTGAAAATCGCAGTGAAACTCAGTTTGGAAGCAATTAATATCTGTCACCTCAGCCAAAGTGTTCCATTTGATTTTCCAAAACACATAAACTCACCATGGTCGAGTTACCTGTAGATTTCTAAGCTTCAAAAGCATATTTGTTGTGGTTTTTATTTCATAATGGCTACTTTAACCAAACTCTTTTTTGTATTGCGTCAGAATACAAAATTTGACAAGGAAGAAGGCAAAACCAACTCAGACCCAGAAAACATTTAGGAAATTGCCGCTCAAGAAACCAAAAGTCAGCAGAGGTACCCAAACCAATTACATTAAACCAGAATTGGAGCAAGCAAAGAGCTGTGCCCTGATTGAAAAAGAACCATCCTCTTCTGCCCTGAACTCCATCTTCCAGACTCAAAACCAAAGCTCACATCAGAAAATTCATTACACACCATGAAAAATAAGAAAAATGAGAATAAATCCAAAGAAATGCAAGATTCCATAATGATATTAGGTTTGATTTAGTCGCAAGGAAACAGGTTGTTCCCAGATTCATCCACCCCTCCAGCTGACTGCCTGTGGAATTCTGACTGAATTAACCTGAAAATCACAGTGAAACTCAGTTTGGGGGCAATTAATATCTGTCACCTCAGACCATTTTATTATCCAAAACACAAAAACTCACCTTGCTCGTGTTACCTGTAGATTTCTAAGATTCAAACGCCTATTAGTTGTATTTTTTATTTCATAATGGCTACTCTGTCCAGAAAACATTTAAAATTTCCGCTCAAGAAGCCACAAATCGGCTGAGGTACTTAAAACAATGACAGCAAGCCAGAATTGGAGCAGGCCAACAGCTGTGCCCTGTTTGAAAAGGACCATTCCTCCGGTGCCCTGAACTCAATATGCAAGCCTCAAAACCAAAGGTCACATCAGAAAATTCATTACAAACCATGATAAATAAGAAAGATGAGAAAAAAGCCAAAGAAATGCAAGAATCCACAATGATATTGGGCTTGATTTAGTCGCAAGGAAACCATCTTTCCCGGATTCATCCACCCCTCCAGCTGACTGCCTGTGGAATTCTGACAGAATTAACCTGAAAATCGCAGTGAAACTCAGTTTGGAGGCAATTAATATGTGTCACCTCAGCCAAAGTGTTCCATTTGATTTTCCAAAACACAAAATCTCACCTTGGTCGTGTTACCTGTAGATTTCTAAGCTTCAAACTCCTATTTCTTGTGTTTTTTTTTTATTTCATAATGGCTACACTGTCCAACCTCTTGTTTGTATGGCCTCAGAATACAAAATTTGGGAAGGAAGAAGGCAAAACCAACTCTGACCCAGAAAACATTTAGGAAATTGCCACTCAACACACCAAAAATCAGCTGAGGCATCCAAAACAATGACAGCAAGCCAGAACTGGAGCAAGCAAATGGCTGTGCCCTGTTTGAAAAAGAACCTTCCTCTTGTGCCCTGAACTCCATATTGCAGACTCAAAACCAAAGCTCACATCAGAAAATTCACTACAAACCATGATACATAAGAAAAATGAGAAAAAAGCCAAAGAAATGCAAGAATCCATAATGATATTGGGCTTGATTTAGTCTCAAGGAAATCAGCTCTTCCCAGATTCATCCCCCCCTCCAGCTGACTACCTGTGGAATTCTGACTGAATTAACCTGAAAATCGCAGTGAAACTCAGTTTGGAAGCAATTAATATCTGTCACCTCAGCCAAAGTGTTCCATTTGATTTTCCAAAACACATAAACTCACCATGGTCGAGTTACCTGTAGATTTCTAAGCTTCAAAAGCATATTTGTTGTGGTTTTTATTTCATAATGGCTACTTTAACCAAACTCTTTTTTGTATTGCGTCAGAATACAAAATTTGACAAGGAAGAAGGCAAAACCAACTCAGACCCAGAAAACATTTAGGAAATTGCCGCTCAAGAAACCAAAAGTCAGCAGAGGTACCCAAACCAATTACATTAAACCAGAATTGGAGCAAGCAAAGAGCTGTGCCCTGATTGAAAAAGAACCATCCTCTTCTGCCCTGAACTCCATCTTCCAGACTCAAAACCAAAGCTCACATCAGAAAATTCATTACACACCATGATAAATAAGAAAAATGAGAATAAATCCAAAGAAATGCAAGATTCCATAATGATATTAGGTTTGATTTAGTCGCAAGGAAACAGGTTGTTCCCAGATTCATCCACCCCTCCAGCTGACTGCCTGTGGAATTCTGACTGAATTAACCTGAAAATCACAGTGAAACTCAGTTTGGGGGCAATTACTTTCTGTCACCTCAGCCAAAGTGTTCCATTTTATATTCCAAAACACAAAAACTCACCTTGGTCATGTTACCAGTAGATGTCTAAGCTTCAAACGCCTATTTGTTGTGTTTTTTATTTCATAATGGCTACTCTGTCTAAACTCTTGTTTGTATTGCGTCAGAAGCAACATTTGAAGGAAGAAGGCAAAACCAACTCAGACCCAGAAAACATTTAGGAACTTGCCGCTCAAGAAAGAAAACTCAGCTGAGGCCCCCAAACCAATGACAGTAAGCCAGAATTGGAGCAAGCAAAGGTCTGTGCCCTGATTGAATATGGCCATTCCTCCGGTGCCCTGAACTCCATCTTGCAGACTCAAAACCAAAGCTCACATCAGAAAATTCATTACAAACCATCATAAATAAGAAAAATGAGAAAAAAGCCAAAGAAATGCAAGAATCCATAATGATATTGGGCTTGGGTCAGTCGCAAGGAAACCGGCTGTTCCCAGATTCATCCACCCCTCCATCTGGCTACCTGTGGAATTCGACTGAATTAACCTGAACATCGCAGTGAAACTCAGTTTGGAGGCAATTAATATCTGTCACCTCAGCCAAAGTGTTCCATTTGATTTTCCAAAACACAAAAACTCACCTTGGTCGTGTTTTCTGTACATGTATAACCTTGAAATGCTTGTTTGTTGTGTTTTTTATTTCATAATGGCTACTCTGCCGAAACTCTTGTTTGTATTGCATCAGAATACAAAATTTGGGAATAAGAAGGCAAATCCAACTCAGACCCAGAAAACATTTAGGAAAATGCCGCTCAAGAAACCACAAATCGGCTGAGGCACCCAAAACAATGACAGCAAGCCAGAATTGGAGCAAGCCAACAGCTATGCCCTGATTGAAAATGACCATTCCTCTTGTGCCCTGAACTCCATATGCCAGCCTAAAAACCAAAGCGCACATCAGAAAATTCATTACAAACCATGATAAATAAGAAAAATAAGAGCCAAAGAAATGCAAGAATCCATAATGATATTGGGCTTGATTTAGTCGCAAGGAAACCGGCTGTTCCCGGATTCATCTACCCCTCCAGGTGACTGCCTGTGGAATTCTGACTGAATTAACCTGAATATCGCAGTGAAACTCAGTTTGGAGGCAATTAATATCTGTCACCTAGCCAAAGTGTTCCATTTGACTTTCCAAAACACAAAAACTCACCTTGGTCGTGTTACCTGTAGATTTCTAAGCTTCAAACGCCTATTGGTTGTGTTTTTCATTCCATAATGGCTACTCTGTCCAAACTCTTGTTTGTATGCCGTCAGAATACAAAATTTGGGAAGGAAGAAGGCAAAACCAACTCAGACCCTGAAAACATTTAGGAAATTTCCACTCAAGAAACCAAAATTCAGCTGAGGCTCCCAAAATAATGACAGCAAGCCAGAATTGGAGCAAGCCAACAGCTGTGCCCTGATGGAAAAAGGCCATTCCTCCGGTGCCCTGAACTCCATATTGCAGCTTCAAAACCAAAGCTGACATCAGAAAATTCATTACAAACCATGATAAATAAGAAAAATGAGAAAAAAGACAAAGAAATGCAAGAATCCATAATGATATTGGGCTGGATTTATTCGCAAGGATACCGGCTGTTCCCAGATTCATCCACCCCTCCATCTGGATACCTGTGGAATTCGACTGAATTAACCTGAACATCGAAGTGAAACTCAGTTTGGAGGCAATTAATATCTGTCACCTCAGTCAAAGTGTTCCATTTGATTTTCCAAAACACAAAAACTCACCTTGGTCGTGTTTTCTGTACATGTATAACCTTGAAATGCTTGTTTGTTGTGTTTTTTATTTCATAATGGCTACTCTGCCGAAACTCTTGTTTGTATTGCATCAGAATACAAAATTTGGGAATAAGAAGGCAAAACCAACTCAGACCCAGAAAACATTTTGGAAAATGCCGCTCAAGAAACCACAAATCGGCTGAGGTACCCAAAACAATGACAGCAAGCCAGAATTGGAGCAAGCCAACAGCTATGCCCTGATTGAAAATGACCATTCCTCTTGTGCCCTGAACTCCATATGCCAGCCTAAAAACCAAAGCGCACATCAGAAAATTCATTACAAACCATGATAAATAAGAAAAATAAGAGCCAAAGAAATGCAAGAATCCATAATGATATTGGGCTTGATTTAGTCGCAAGGAAACCGGCTGTTCCCGGATTCATCTACCCCTCCAGGTGACTGCCTGTGGAATTCTGACTGAATTAACCTGAATATCGCAGTGAAACTCAGTTTGGAGGCAATTAATATCTGTCACCTAGCCAAAGTGTTCCATTTGACTTTCCAAAACACAAAAACTCACCTTGGTCGTGTTACCTGTAGATTTCTAAGCTTCAAATGCCTATTGGTTGTGTTTTTCATTCCATAATGGCTACTCTGTCCAAACTCTTGTTTGTATGCCGTCAGAATACAAAATTTGGGAAGGAAGAAGGCAAAACCAACTCAGACCCAGAAAACATTTAGGCAATTTCCACTCAAGAAACCAAAATTCAGCTGAGGCTCCCAAAATAATGACAGCAAGCCAGAATTGGAGCAAGCCAACAGCTGTGCCCTGATGGAAAAAGGCCATTCCTCCGGTGCCCTGAACTCCATATTGCAGCTTCAAAACCAAAGCTGACATCAGAAAATTCATTACAATCCATGATAAATAAGAAAAATGAGAAAAAAGACAAAGAAATGCAAGAATCCATAATGATATTGGGCTGGATTTATTCGCAAGGATACCGGCTGTTCCCAGTTCATCCACCCCTCCAGCTGACTGCCTGTGGAACTGTGACTGAATTCACCTGAAAATCGCAGTGAAACTCAGTTTGGAGGCAATTTATATCTGTGACCTCAGCCAAAGTATTCCATTTGATTTTCCAAAACATAAAAACTCACCTTGGTCATGTTACCTGTAGATTTCTAAGCTTCAAATGCCTATTTGCTGTGTTTTTCATTACAAAATGGCTGCCCTGCCCAAACTCTTGTTTGTATTTCATAATGGCTACTCTGCCGAAACTCTTGTTTGTATGGCGTCAGAATATAAAATTTGGGAAGGAAGAAGGCAAAACCAACTCAAACCCTGAAAACATGCCGGAAATTGCTGCTCAAGAAACCAAAAGTCAGCTGAGGCACTCAAAACCATGACAGCAAGCCAGAATTGGAGCAGGCCAACAGCTGTGCCCTGTTTGAAAAAGGCCATTCCTCCGGTGCCCTGAACTGCATATTGCAGCCTCAAAACCAAATCTCACATCCACCCCTCCAGCTGACTGCCTGTGGAATTCTGACTGAATTCACCTGAAAATCGCAGTGAAACTCAGTTTGGTAGCAATTAATATCTGTCACCTCAGCCAAAGCGTTCCATTTTATGTTCCAACACACAAAAACTCACCATGGTCGTGCTACCTGTAGATTTCTAAGCTTCCAAATCCTATTTCTTGTGGTTTTTATTTCATAATGGCTACTCTGCCCAAACTCTTGTTTGTATGGCATCAGAAAAGATAATTTGGGAAGGCAGACAGCAAAACCAACTCAGACCCAGAAAGCCCATAATGATATTGGGCTGGATTTATTCGCAAGGATACCGGCTGTGCCCAGATTCATCCACCCCTACAGCTGACTGCCTGTGGAATTGTGACTGAATACACCTGAAGTCAGCCGCGGCACCCAAAACAATGACGGGAAGCAAGAATTGGAGCAGGCCAACAGCTGTGCCCTGTTTGAAAAAGACCATTCCTCTTGTGCCCTGAACTCCATATGCCAGCCTCAAAACCAAAGCTCACATCAGAAAATTCATCACGAACCATGATAAATAAGAAAAAGGAGAAAAAAGCCAAAGAAATGCAAGAATCCATAATGATATTCAGCTTGATTTCATCACAAGGAAACCGGCTGTTCCCGGATTCATCCACCCCTCCAGCGGACTGCCTGTGGTATTCTGACGGAATTCACCTGAAAATCGCAGTGAAACTCAGTTTGGAGGCAATTACTATCTGTAACCTCAGCCAAAGTGTTCCATTTGATTTTCTAAAACACAAAAACTCACCTTGGTCGTATTACCTGTAGATTTCTAAGCTTTAAACGCATATTTGTAGTGTTTTTTATTTCATAATGGCTACTCTGCCGAAACTCTTGTTTGCATGCCATCAGAAAAGAAAATTTGGGAAGGAAGAAGGCAAAACCAACTCAGACCCAGCAAACATTTAGGAAATTGTCGCTCAAGAAACCAAAAGTCAGCTGAGGCACCCAAAGAAATGACAGCAAGCCAGATTTGGAGCAGGCCAACAGCTATGCCCTGTTTTAAAAAGAGTATTCCTCCGGTACCCTGAACTCCATATGCCAGCCTCAAAACCAAAGCTCACATCAGAAAATTCATTACAAACCATGATAAATAAGTAAAATGAGAAAAAAGCCAAAGAAATGCAAGAATCCATAATGATATTGGGCTTGATTTAGTCGCAAGGAAACCGGCTGTTCCCAGATTCATCCACCACTCCTGCTGACTGCCTGTGGAATTCTGACTGAATTAACCAGAAAATCGCAGTGAAACTCACTTTGGAGGCAATATATATCTGTGACCTCAGCCAAAGTATTCCATTTGATTTTCCAAAACATAAAAACTCACCTTGGTTATGTTACCTGTAGATTTCTAAGCTTCAAAGGCCTATTTGTAGTGTTTTTTAATTCATAATGGCAACTCTGTCCAAACTATTGGTTGTATCGTGTCAGAATACAATATTTGGGAAGGAAGAAGGCAAAACCAACTAAGATCCAGAAAACATTTAGTAAATTGCCACTCAAGAAACCAAAAGTCAGCTGAGGCACCCAAAACAATGACAGCAAGCCAGAATTGGAGCATGCCAACAGCTGTGCCCTGATTGAAAAAGAACCTACCTCTGGTGACCTGAACTCAATATGCCAGCCTCAAAACCAAAGCTCACATCAAAAAATTCATTACAAACCATGATAAATAAGAAAAATGAGAAAAAAGCGAAAGAAATGCAAGAATCCATAATGATATTGGGCTGGATTTAGTCGCCAGGAAACCGGCTATTCCTGGATTCATCCACCACTCCTGCTGACTGCCTGTGGAATTCTGACTGAATTAACCAGAAAATCGCAGTGAAACTCACTTTGGAGGCAATATATATCTGTGACCTCAGCCAAAGTATTCCATTTGATTTTCCAAAACATAAAAACTCACCTTGGTCGTGTTACCTGTAGATTTCTAAGCTTCAAACGCCTATTTGCTGTGTTTTTCATTACAAAATGGCTACTCTGCCCAAACTCTTGTTTGTATTGTGGCAGAATACAAAATTTGGGAAGGAAGAAGGCAAAACCAACTCAGACGCAGAAAACATTTAGGATATTGCCGCTCAAGAAACCACAAATCGTCTGAGGCTCCCAAAACAATGACAGCAAGCCAGAATTGGAGCAGGCCAAGAGCTGTGCCCTGTTTGAAAAAGACCATTCCCAACCGGCTCCGCGGCTCATGAAGCTAATCCTCCACCTAGCGGCCCCAGCACACCAGGTTCTAGTCCCGGTCTGGGTGCGGATTCTGTCCCGGTTGCCCCTCTTCCAGGCCAGCCCTCTGCTGTGGCCAGGGAGTGCAGTGGAGGATGGCCCAAGTGCTGGGGCACTGCACCCCATGGGAGACCAGGAAAAGCACCTGGCTCCTGGTTCCTGCAATCGGATCAGCGCGGTGCGCCCGCCGCAGCACACTGGCCGCAGCGGCCATTGGAGGGTGAACCAACGGCAAAGGAAGAAATTTCTCCCTGTCTCTCTCTCTCACTGTCCACTCTGCCTGTCAAGAAAAAAAAAAAAAGGAAAAAGACCATTCCCCCGGATCCTGAACTCCATATTGCAGCTTCAAAACCAAAGCTCACCTCAGAAAATTCATTACAAACCATGATAAATAAGAAAAATAAGAAAAAGGCCAAAGAAATGCAAGAATCCATTATGATATTGGGCTTGATTCACTCGAAGGAAAAAGGCTGTTCCAGGATTCATCCACCCCTGCAGCTGACTGCCTGTGGTATTCTGACTGAATTAACCTGAAAATCACAGTGAAACTCAGTTTGGAGGCAATTAATATCTGTCACCTCAGCCAAAGTGTTCCATTTGATTTTCCAAAACACAAAAACTCACCTTGGTCGTGTTACCTGTAGATTTCTAAGCTTCAAACGGCTATTTGTTGTGTTTTTTATTTCATAATACCTACTCTGTCCAAACTCTTGTTTGTATTGCATCAGAATACAAAATTTGGGAAGGAAGAAGGCAAAACCAACACAGACCCAAAAAACATCTAGTAAATTGACACACTAGAATCCACAAATTTGCTGAAGCACTCAAAACATTGACAGCAAGCCAGAATTGGAGGAGGCCAACAGCTGTGCCCTGATTGAAAAGAACCATCCTCTTGTTCCCTGAACCCAATATGCCAGCCTTAAAACCAGAGCTCACATCAGAAAATTTATTACAAACCATGATACATAAGAGAAATGAGAAAAAGCCAAAGAAATGCAAGAATCCATAATGATATTGGGCTTGATTTAGTTGCAAGGAAACCGGCTGTTCCTGGATTCATCCACCCCTGCAGATGAATGCCTGTGGAATTCTGATGGAATTAACCTGAAAATCGCAGGGAAACTCAGTTTGGAGGCAATTAATATCTGTCACCTCAGCCAAAGTGTTCCATTTTCTTTTCCAAAACACAAAAACTCACCTTGGTCGTGTTACCTGTAGATTTCTGAGCTTCAAACGCCTATTTGTTGTACGTTTTATTTCATAATAGCTACTCTGTCCAAACTCTTGTTTGTATTGCATCAGAATACAAAATTTGGGAAGGAAGAAGGCAAAACCAACTCAGACCCAGAAAATATTTAGGAAATTACTTCTCAAGAAACCAAAAGTAAGCTGAGGCATGCAGAACAATGACAGCAAGACAGAATTGGAGCAAGCCAACAGCTGTGCCCTGATTGAAAATGAACCTTCCTCTTGTGCACTGAACTCAATATGCCAGCCTCAAAACCAAAGCTCACATCAGAAAATTCATTACAAACCACGATAAATAAGGGAAATCTGAGAAAGCCAAAGAAATTCAAGAGTCCTTTGTGATATTTGGCTGGATTTAGACACAAGGAAACTGGCTGTTTCAGGATTCATCCCACCCTTAAACAGACTGACTTTGGAATTCTGATTGAATTCACCTCAAAATTGCACTCACACTCAATTTGGAGGAAATTAGTATCTGTCCCCTCAGCAGAAGTGTTCCATGTCACTTTCCAAAACACAGAAACTCATCTTGATTGTGTTTCCTGTACAGTTCTAATCCTGAAAGGCCAATTTGCTTTGTTTTTTTTTTTTTTTCTTTCATAATGGCTACTCTGTAAAAATCTTGCTTGTATTGCATCAGAATACAAAATTTGGGAATAAGAAGGCAAAAGTAACTCAGACCCAGAAAACATTTAGGATATTGCCACGCAAGAATCCACAAATCAGCTGAGGCACCCAAAACAATGACAGCAAGCCAGAATTGGAGCAACCCAACAGCTGTGCCCTGATTGAAAAACAACCCTCCTCTTGTGCCCTGAACTCAATATGCCAGCTTAAAACCAAAGCTCACATCAGAAAATTCATTACAAACCATGATACATAAGAAAAATGAGAAAAAGCCAAAGAAATGCAAGAATCCATAATGATATTGGGCTTGATTTAGTCACAAGGAAATCGGCTCGTCCAAGATTCATCCCCCCCTCCAGCTGACTGCCTGTGGAATTCTGACTGAATTACCCTAAAATCGCAGTGACAATCAGTTTGGAGGCAATTACTATCTGTCACCTCAGCCAAAGTGTTCCACTTTATTTTCCAAAACACAAAAACTCACTTGGTCTTGTTACCTGTAGATGTATAAGCTTCAAACGCCTATTTGTTGTGTTTTTTATTTCATAATGGCTACTCTGTCAAAACTCTTGTTTGTATTGCCTCAGAATACAAAATTTGGGAAGGAAGAAGGCAAAACCAACTCAGACCCATAAAACATTTAGGAAATTGCCGCTCAAGAAACCAAAATCAGCTGAGGCACCCAAAACAATGACAGCAAGCCAGAATTGGAGCAAGCCAACAGCTGTGCCCTGTTTGAAATACAACCATCCTCTTGTGCCCTGAACTCAATATGCCAGCCTCAAAACCAAAGCTCACATCAGAAAATTCATTACAAACCATGATACAAAAGAAAAATGAGAAAAATCCAAAGCAATGCAAGAATCCATAATGATATTGGGCTTGATTTAGTCACAAGGAAACCAGATGTTCCCGGACGCATCCACCCCTCCAGCTGACTGCCTGTGCAATTCCGACTGAATTAACCTGAAAATTGCAGTGAAACTCAGTTTGGAGGCAATTACTATCTGTCACCTCAGCCAAAGTGTTCCATTTGATTTTCCAAAACACAAAATCTCACCTTGGTCGTGTTACCTGTAGCTTCAAATGCCTATTTGTTGTGTTTTTTATTTCATAATGGCTACTCTGTCCAAACTCTTGTTTGTATTGCGTCAGAATACAAAATTTGGGAAGGAAGAAGGCAAAACCAACTGAGACCCAGAAAACATTTAGGAAATTGCCGCTCAAGAAACCACAAATCGGCTGAGGCACCCAAAGCAATGACAGCAAGCCAGAATTGGAGCAACCCAACAGCTGTGCCCTGATTGAAAAAGTTCCTTCCTTTTGTGACCTCAACTCCATATTGCAGCCTCAAAACCAAAGCTCACATCAGAAAATTCATTACAAACCATGATAAATAAGAAAAATGAGAAAAAAGCCAAAGAAATGCAAGAATCCATAATGATATTGGACTTCATTTAGTCACAAGGAAACCGGCTATTACCGGATTCATCCACCCATCCAGCTGACTGACTGTGGAATTCTGACTGAATTAAGCTGAATGGAGGCAGTTAATATCTGTCACCAGAGCCAAAGTGTTCCATTTTATTTTCCAAAACACAAAATCTCACCTTGGTCATGTTGCCTGTAGATTTCTAAGCTTCAAACGCCTATTTGTTGTGTTTTTTATTTCATAATGGCTACTCTGTCCAAACTCTTGTTTATATTGTGTCAGAATACAAAATTTGGGAAGAAAGCAGGCAAAACCAACTGAGACTCAGAAAACATTTAGGAAATTGCCGCTCAAGAAAACAAAAGTCAGCTGAGGCACCGAAAACAATGAAAGCAAGCCAGAACTTGAGCAAGCCAACAGCTGTGCCCTGATTGAAAAAGACCATTAATCCAGTGCCCTGAACTCCATATTGCAGTCTCAAAACCAAAGCTCACATCAAAAAATTCATTACAAACCATGATAAATAAGAAAAATGAGAAAAAAGCCAAAGAATTGCAAGAATCCATAATGATATTGGGCTAGATTTAGTCGTAAGGAAACCGGCTGTTCCCGGATTCATCCACACCTCCAGCTGACTGCCTGTGGATTTCTGACTGAATTAACCTGAAAATCACAGTGAAACTCAGTTTGGAGGCAATTAATACCTGTCACCTCAGCCAAAGTGTTCCATTGTATTTTCCAAAACACAAAAACTCACCTTGGTCGTGTTACCTGTAGATGTATAAGCTTCAAACGCCTATTTGTTTTGTTGCTTATTTCATAATGCTACTGTAAACAAACCCTTGTTTGTATTGCGTGAGAATACAAAATTTGGGAAGAAAGAAGGCAAAATCAACTCAGACCCAGTAATCATTTAGGAAAATGCCGTTCAAGAAACCAAAAGTCAGCTGAGACACCCAAAACAATGACAGCAAGCCAGAAGTGGAGCAAGCCAACAGCTCTGCCCTGATTGAAAAAGACCATTCCTCCGGTGCCCTGAACTCCATATTGCCGCCTCAAAAGCAAAGCTCACATCAGAAAATTCATTACAAACCAGGATAAATAAGGGAAATTTGAAAAAAACAAAGAAATGCAAGAGTCCTTTGTGATATTTGGCTGGATTTAGACACAAGGAAACCGGCTGTTCCCGGATTCATCCACCACTCCAGCTGACTGCCTGTGGAATTCTGACTGAATTAACCTGAAAATCGCAGTGAAACTCAGTTTGGAGGCAATTAATATCTGTCACCTCAGCCAAAGTGTTTCATTTGATTTTCCAAAACACAAAAACTAACCTTGGTCGTGTTACCTGTAGATTTCTAAGCTTCAAACACTTATTTGTTGTGTTTTTTACTTCATAATGGCTACTGTGCCCAAACACTTGTTTCTATTGCGTAAGAATACAAAATTTGGGAAGGAAGAAGGCAAAACCAACTGAGAATCAGAAAACATTTAGGAAATTGCTACACAAGAAACCACAAATCGGCTGAGGCACCCAACACAATGACAGCAAGCCAGAAGTGGAGCAAGCCAACAGCTGTGCCCTGATTGAAAAAGAACCTTCCTCTTGTGCCCTGAACTCAATATGCCAGCCTCAAAACCAAAGCTCAAACCAGAAAATTCATTACAAACCATGATAAATCAGGGAAATGTGAAAAAGCCAAAGAAATGCAAGAGTCCTTTGTGATAATTATCTGGAATTACACAATAGAAAACTGGCTATTTCCAGATTCATCCCCCCCTTCCACAGACTGACTTTGGAATTCTGATTGAATTCACCTCAAAATCGCACTCACACTCAATTTGGAGGGAATTAGAATCTGTCCCCTCAGCAGAAGGGTTCCATGTCATTTTCCAAAACACAGAAACTCATCTTGCTCATGTTGCCTGTAGATTTCTAATCCTGAAAGGGTAATTTGCTGTGTTTTTTTTTCTTTCATAATGGCTACTCTGTCCAAAATCTGCTTGAATTGCATCAGAATACAAAATTTGGGAATAAGAAGGCAAAACCAACTGAGACCCAGAAAACATTTAGGAAATTACCACACAAGAAACCACAAATCGCCTGAGGGACACAAAAAAATGACAGCAAAGCAGAATTGAAGTAAACCAACAGCTGTGCCCTCATTGAAAAATACCATTCCTCTGGTGCCTTGACCTCAACATGCCAGCCTCAAAACCAAAGGTCACATCAGAAAATTCATTACAAACTATGATAAATAAGAAAAATCAGAAAAAATCCAAAGAAATGCAAGAATCCATAATGATATTGGACTTCATTTAGTCGCAAGGAAACCGGCTGTTCCCGGATTCATCCACCCCTCCATGGGAATGCCTGTGGACTTCTGACTGAATTATCCTGAAAATCGCAGTGAAACTCAGTTTGGAGACTATTAATATCTATCACCTCAGCCAAAGTGTTCCATTTGATTTTCCAAAACACTAAAACTCAACTTGGTCATGTTACATGTAGCTTCAAATGCCTATTTGTTTTCTTTTTTATTTCATTATGGCTACTCTTCCAAACTATTGTTTGCATTGTGTCAGAATAAAAAATTTGGGAATAAGAAGGCAAAACCAACTCTGAACCAGTAAACATTTAGGAAATTGCCACTGAAGAAACCAGAAATCGGCTGAGGCACCCAAACCAATGACAGCAAGCCAGAATTGGAGCAAGGCAACAGCTGTTCCCTGATTAAAAAAGAACTGTCCTCTTGCACCCTGAACTCAATATGCCAGCCTGAAAACCAAAGCTCACATCTGAAAATTCATTACAAACCTTGATAAATAAGGGAAATGTGAAAGAGACAAGGAAATGCAAGAGTCCTTTGTGATATTTGGCTGGATTTAGAGAAAAGGAAACTGCCTGTTTCAACATTCATCCCCCCTTCCATAGACTGACTTTGGAATTCTGATTGAATTCACCTCAAAATCTCACTCACACTGTATTTGGAGGGAATTAGAATCTGTCCCCTCAGCAGAACGGTTCCGTGTCATTTTCCAAAACACAGAAACTCATATTGGTCGTGTTGCCTGTAGAATTCTAATCCTGAAAGGGCAATATGCTGTTTTTTTTTTTTTTTTTCCATAATGGCTACTCTGTCCAAACTCTGCTTGTATTGCATCAGAATACAAAATTTCTGAAGGTAGAAGGCAAAACCAACTCAGACCCAGAAAACATTTAGGAAATTGCTGCTGAAGAAACCAAAAGTCAGCTGAGGCACCCAAACCAATGACAGCAAGCCAATTGGAGCTAGCCAACAGCTGTGCCCTGATTGAAAAAGTTCCTTCCTTTTGTGACCTCAACTCCATATTGCAGCCTCAAAACCAAAGCTCACATCAGAAAATACATTACAAACCATGATAAATAAGAAAAATGAGACAAAAGCCAAAGAAATGCAAGAATCCATAATGATATTGGGCTTTTTTAGTCTCAAGGAAACCGGCTGTTCCCGGATTCTTCCATCCCTCCAGCTGACTGCCTGTGGAATTCTGACTGAATTAACCTGTAAATCGCAGTGAAACTCAGTTTGGAGGCAGTTAATATCTGTCACCTCAGCCAAAGTTTCCATTTGATTTTCCAAAACACAAAAACTCACCTCGGTCTTGTTACCTGTAGATTTATAAGCTTCAAAGCCCTATTTGCTGTGGTTTTTATTTCATAATGGCTACTCTGTCCAAACTCTTGTTCGTATTGCGTCAGAATACAAAATTTGGGAAGGAAGACGGCAAAAGCAACTCAGACCCAGAAAACATGTAGGAAATTGCCACTCAAGAAACCACAAATTGGCTGAGGCACCCAAAACAATGATAGCAAGAAAGAATTGGAGCAAGCCAACAGCTGTGCCCTGTTTGAAAAAGAACCTTCCTCTTGTGTCCTGAACTCAAATTGCCAGCCTCAAAATCGATGCTGACATCAGAAAATTCATTACAAACCAGGATAAATAAGAAAAATGAGAAATGAGCAAAGAAATGCGCCAGTTCTTAGTGATATTGGGTAGGATTTAGTAACAAGGAAACCGGCTGTTCCCGGATTCATCGAACCCTCCAGGTGACTGCCTGTGGAATTCTGACTGAATTAACCTGATATTTGCAGTGAAACTCAGTTTAGAGTCTATTGAAATCTGTCACCTCAGCCAAAGTGTTCCATTTGATTTTCCGAAACACAAAAACTCACCTTGCTCGTGTTACCTGTAGATTTCTTAGCTTCAAATGCCTATTTGTTTTCTTTTTTATTTCATGATGGCTACTCTGTCCAAACTCTTGTTTGTATTGCCTCAGAATACAAAATTTGGGAAGGAAGAAGGCAAAACCAACTCAGACCCAGAAAACATTTAGGAAATTTCCGCTCAATAAACCACACATCTGCTGAGGCACCCAAAACCATGAAAGAAAGATAGAATTGGAGCTAGCCAACAGCTGTGCCATGTTTGAAAAAGACCATTAATCCAGTGCCCTGAACTCAACATGCCAGCCTCAAAACCAAAGCTCACATCAGAAAACTCATTACAAACCATGATAAATAAGAAAAATGCAAAAAAAGCTAAGAAATGCAAGAATCCATAATGATATTGTGCTTGATTTAGTCGCAAGGAAACCGTTTGTTTTTGTTGTGTTTTTTATTTCATACTGGCTACTGTGCCCAAACTCTTGTTTGCATTGTGTCAGAATACAAAATGTGGAAAGGAAGAAGACAAAACCAACTCAGACCCAGAAAACATTTACGAAATTGCCGCTTAAGAAATCAAAAGTCAGCTGAGGCACCCAAAGCAATGACAGCAAGCCAAAATTGGAGCAAGCCAACAGCTGTGCCCTGATTGAAAAAGAACCTTCCTCTTGTGCCCTGAACTCCATATTGCAGCCTCAAAACTAAAGCTCACATCATAAAATTCATTACAAACCATGATAAATAAGGGAAATGTGAAAAAGCCAAAGAAATGCAAGAGTTCTTTGTGATATTTGGCTGGATTAGACACAAGGAAACTGACTGTTTCCAGATTTGTACCCCCCTTCCACAGACTGACTTTGGAATTCTGATTGAATTTACCTCAAAATCGCACTCACACTCAATTTGGAGGGAATTAGAATCTGTCGCCTCAGCAGAAGGGTTCCATGTCACTTTCCAAAACAAAGAAACTCATCTTGATCATGTTGCCTGTAGATTTCTAATCCTGAAAGCGCAATTTGCTGTGTTTTTTTTTTTTTTCTTTCATAATGGCTACTCTATCCAAAATCTTACAAACCTTGATAAATAAGAAAAATGAGAAAAAAGCCGAAGAAATACAAGAAGCTTTGTGGTATTTGGCTGGATTTAGTCGCAAGGAAACCGGCTGTTCCCAGATTCATCCACCCCTCCAGGTGACTGCCTGTGGAATTATGACTGAATTAACCTGAAAATCGCAGTGAAACTCAGTTTGGAGGCAATTAATATCTGTCACCTCAGCCAAAGTGTTCCATTTGATTTTCCAAAACACAAAACCTCACCTTGCTCTTGTTACCTGTAGATTTCTAAGCTTCACAAGCCTATTTGTTGTGTTTTTTATTTCATAATGGCTGCTCTCCCCAAAATCTTGTTTGTATGGCGTCAGAATACAAAATTTGGGAAGGAAGAAGGCAAAACCAACTGAGATTCAGAAAACTTTTAGGAAATTGAGGCTCAAAAAGCAAAAGTCAGCTGAGGCATCCAAAACAATGACAGCAAGCCAGAATTGGAGCAAGCCAACAGCTGTGCCCTGATTGAAAAAGAACCTTCTTCTTGTGCCCTGAACTCCTTATTGCAGCCTCAAAACCAAAGCTCACATCAGAAAATTCATTACAAACCATGAAAAATAAGGAAAATGAGAAAAAAGCCAAAGAAATGCAAGAATCCATGATGATATTGGGCTTCATTGAGTCGCAAGGAATCCGGCTGTTCCCGGATTCATCAACCCTCAGCTGACTGCCTGTGGAATTCTGACTGTATTATCCTGAAAATCGCAGTGAAACTCAGTTTGGAGGCAATTAATATTTGTCACCTCAGCCAAAGTGTTCCATTCTATTTTGCAAAACACAAAACCTCACCTTGGTCATGTTACCTGTAGATTTCTAAGCTTCACAAGCCTATTTGTTGTGTTTTTTATTTCATAATGGCTGCTCTCCCCAAAATCTTGTTTGTATTGCATCAGAATACAAAATTTGGGAAGGAAGAAGGCAAAACCAACTGAGATTCAGAAAACATTTAGGGAATTGCCGCTCAAGAAACTGAAGGACACTGAGGCACCCAAAACCTTGAAAGGAAGACAGAATTGGAGTAAGCCAACAGCTGTGCCCTGTTTGAAAAAGACCATTCCTCCGGTGCCCTGAACTCCATCTTGCAGGTTCAAAACCAAAGCTCACATCAGAAAATTCATTACAAACCATGAAAAATAAGAAAAATCCTAAAAAATCCAAAGAAATTCAGGAGATCTTAGTGATATTGGGCTTGAATCATTCCCTTGTTAATGGCTGTTTCCAGATTCATCCATACCTCCCAGCTGAGTGTCTGTGGTTTCTGACTGAATTAACATGAAAATCGCAGTGAAACTCGGTTTGGAGGCAATTACTATCTGTCACCTCAGCCAAAGTGTTCCATTTGATTTTCCAAAACACAAAAACTCACCTTGGTCGTGTTACCTGTAGATTTCTAAGCTTCAAATGCATATTTGTTGTGTTGTTTATTTCATAATGGCTACTCTGTCCAAACTCTTGTTTATATTGCGTCAGAATACAAAATTTGGGAAGGAAGAAGGAAAATCCAACTGAGACTCAGAAAACATTTAGGAAATTGCCGCTCAAGAAACCAAAAGTCAGCTGAGGCACCAAAAAAATGACAGCAATCCAGAACTTGAGCAAGCCAACAGCTGTGCCCTGATTGAAAAAGACCATTAATCCAGTGCCTGAACTCCATATTCAAGCCTCAAAACCAAAGCTCACATCAGAAAATTCATTACAAACCATGATAAATAAGAAAAATGAGAAAAAAGCCAAAGAAATGCAAGAGTCCTTTGTGATATTGGGCTTGATTTAGTTGCAAGGAAACCGGCTGTTCCCGGATTCATCCACCCCTCCAGCTGACTGCCTGTGGAATTCTGACTGAATTCACCTGAAAATCACAGTGAAACTCAGTTTGGAGGCAATTAATATCTGTCACCTCAGCCAAAGTTTCCATTTGATTTTCCAAAACACAAAAACTCACCTTGGTCGTGTTACCTGTAGATTTCTAAGCTTCAAACACCTATTTGTTGTGTTTTTTATTTCATAATGGCTACCGTGCCCAAACTCTTGTTTGTATTGTGGCAGAATACAAAATTTGGGAAGGAAGAAGCCAAAACCAACTCAGACCCATAAAACATTTAGGAAATTGCCGCTCAAGAAACCAAAAGTCAGCTGAGGCACCCAAAACAATGACAGCAAGGCAAAATGGGAGCAAGGCGACAACTGTGCCCTGTTTGAAAAAGACCATTCCTCCTGTGCCCTGAACTCCATATTCCAGCCTCAAAACCAAAGCTCAGAGCAGAAAATTCATTACAAACCATGATAAATAAGGGAAATGTGAAAAAGCCAAAGAAATGCAAGAGTCCTTTGTGATATTTGGCTGGATTCAGACACAAGGAAACTGGCTGTTCCCAGATTCATACCCCCTTCCACAGACAGACCTTGGAATTCTGATTGAATTCACCTCAAAATCGCACTCACACTCAATTTGGAGGGAATTAGGATCTGTCCCCTCAGCAGAAGGGTATCATGTCATTTTCCAAAACACAGAAACTCATCTTGGTCGAGTTGCCTGTAGATTTCTAATCCTGAAAGGGCAATTTGCTGTGTTATTTTTTCTTTCATAATGGCTACTCTGTCAAAATCTTGCTTGTATTGCATCAGAATACAAAATTTGGGAAGGAAGAAGGTAAAACCGACTCAGACCCAGAAAATATTTAGCAAATTACCACTCAAGAAACCACAAATCGGCTGAGGCACCCAAAACAATGACAGCAAGCCAGAATTGGAGCAAGCCAACAGCTGTGCCCTGATTGAACAAAACCATTAATCCAGTGCCCTGAACTCCATCTTCCAGCCTCAAAACCAAAGCTCACAAAAAAGAATCATTACAAACAATGATAAATAAGGGAAATCTGAGAAAGCCAAAGTAATTCAAGAGTCCTTTGTGGTATTTGGCTGGATTTAGACAGAAGGAAACAGGCTGTTTCTGGATTCATCCCCCCCTTCCACAGACTGACTTTGGAATTCTGACTCAATTCACCTCAAAATCGCACTCACACTCAATTTGGAGGGAATTAGTATCTGTCCCCTCAGCAGAAGTGTTCCATGTGAATTTCCAAGACACAGAAACTCATCTTGGTCGTGTTGCCTGTAGATTTATAATCCTGAAATGGCAATTTACTGTGTTTTTTTTTTCTTTCATAATGGCTACTCTGTCCAAAATCTTGCTTGTATTGCGTCAGAATACAAAATTTGGGAATAAGAAGGCAAATCCGATCAGAACCAGAAAACATTTAGGAAACTGCAGAAAAAGAATCCACATATCAGCTGAGGCACCCAAAACAATGACAGTAAGCAGAATTGGAGCACGCCAACAGCTGTGCCCTGATTGAAAAAGAACCTTCCTCTTGTGCCCTAAACTCAATATGCCAGCCACAAAACCAAAGCTCACATCAAAAAATTCTTTTCAAACCATGATAAATAGGAAAAATCAGAAAAAAGCCAAAGAAATGCAAGTTTTCTTAGTGATATTGGGCTTGATTTATTCCTAAGTAAACAGCTGTTTCCAGATTCATCCACAACTCCCAGCTGAGTGAATAGGGATTCTGACTGAATTCACCTCAAAATGGCAGTGAAATTCGGTTTGGAGACAATTAATATCTGTCACCTCAGCCAAAGTGTTCCATTTTATTTTCCAAAACAAAAAAACTCACTTTGGTCATGTTACCTATAGATTTCCAAGCTTCAAATGCCTATTTGTTGTGTTTTTTATTTCATAATGGCTACTCTGTCCAAAATCTTCCTTGTATTGCATCACATACAAAATTTGGGAAGGAAGAAGGCAAAGCCAACTCAGACACAGAAAACATTTAGGAAATTGCCACTCAAGAAACCAAAAGTCAGCTGAGGCACCCAAAACCATGACAGCAAGCCAGAATTGGAGGAGGCAATCAGCTGAGTCCTGATTGAAAAAGGCCATTCTTCCGGGACCCTGAACTCCATATTCCAGCCTCAAAACCAAAGCTGACATCAGGAAATTCATTACAAACCACGATACATAAGAAAAATGAGAAAAAAGCCAAGAAATGCAAGAATCCATAATGATATTGAGCTGGATTTAGTCGCAAGGAAACGGGCTGTGCCCGGATTCATCCACCCCTCCAGCTGACTGCCTGTGGAATTCTGACTGAATTCACCTGAAAATCGCAGTGAAACTCAGTTTGGAGGCAATTAATATCTGTCACCTCAGCCAAAGTGTTCCATTTTATTTTCCATAACACAAAAACTCACCTTGGTCGTGTTATCTGTAGATTTCTAAGCTTCAAACACCTATGTGTAGTGTTTTTTATTTCATAATGGCTGCACTGGCCAAACTCTTGTTTGTATTGTGTCAGAATACAAAATTTGGGAAGGAAGAAGGCAAAACCAACTCAGACCCAGAAAACATTTAGGAAATTGCCGCTCAAGAAATCACAAATCAGCTGAGGCACCCAAAAAAATGTCAGGATGCCAGAATTAGAACACGCCAACAGCTGTGCCCTGATTGAAAAAGAACCTTCCTCTTGTGCCCTGAACTCAATATGCCAGCCTCAAAACCAAAGCTCACATCAGAAAATTCATTACAAACCATGATAAATAAGAAAAATCAGAAAAAAGCCAAAGAAATGCAGGAGTTCTTAGTGATATTGGGCTTGATTTATTCTCTTATTGCTGGCTGGTTGCAGATTCATCAACAACTCCCAGCTGAGTGTCTGTGGTTTCTGACTGAATTAACATGAAAACCGCAGTGAAACTCGGTTTTGGAGGCAAATAATATCTGTCACCTCAGCCAAAGTGTTCCACTTTACTTTCCAATACACAAAAACTCACCTTGGTTATGCTACCTGCAGATTTCTAAGCTTCAAACGCAATTTGTTGTGTTGTTTATTTCATAATGGCTACTGTGCCCAAACTCTTGTTTGTATTGTGTCAGAATGCAAAATTTCAAAGGGAGAAGGCAAAAGCAACTCTGACCCAGAAAACATTTAGGAAATTTTCACTCAAGAAACCAAAAGTCAGCTGAGGCACCCAAAACAATGACAGCAAGCCAGAATTGGAGCATGCCAACAGCTGTGCCCTGATTGAAAAAGAACCTTCCTCTTGTGCCCTGAACTCAATATGCCAGCCTCAAAACCAAAGCTCACATCAGAAAATTCATTACAAACCATGATAAATAAGAAAAATGAGAAAAAAGCCAAAGAAATGCAAGAATCCCTAATTATATTGGGCTTGATTTAGTCGCAAGGAAACCGGCTGTTCCCGGATTCATTCGCCCCTCAAGCTGACGGCCTGTGGAATTCCGACTGAATTAACGTGAAAATCGCAGTGAAACTCAGTTTGGAGGCAATTAATATCTGTCACCTCAGCCAAAGTGTTCCATTTGATTTTCCAAAACAGAAAAACTCACCTTGGTTGTTTTACCTGTAGATGTCTAAGTTTCAACATCCTATTTCTTGTGTGTTTTATTTCATAATGGCTACTCTGTCCAAACTCTTGTTTGTATTGCATCAGAATACAAAATTTGGGAAGGAAGAAGGCAAAGCCAACTCAGACCCAGAAAACATTTAGGAAATTGCCGCTCAAGAAGCCAAAAGTCACTGAGGCACCCAAAACAATGACAGCAAGCCAGAAGTGGAGCAAGCCAACAGCTGTGCCCTGATTGAAAAAGAACCTTCCTCTTGTGCCCTGAACTCAATATGCCAGCCTCAAAACCAAAGCTCACATCAGAAAATTCATTACAAGCCATGATAAATAAGAAAAATGAGAAAAAAGCCAAAGAAATGCAAGAATCCATAATGATATAGGGCTTGATTTAGTCGCTAGGAAACCGGCTGTTCCTGGATTCATCTACCCCTCCAGCTGACTGCCTGTGGAATTCTGACTGAATTAACCTGAAAATCACAGTGAAACTCAGTTTGGAGGCAATTAATATCTGTCACCTCAGCCAAAGTGTTCCATTAGATTTTCCAAAACACAAAAACTCACCTTGGTAGTGTTACTTGTAGATTTCTAAGCTTCAAACGCCTATTAGTTGTGTTTTTTCTTTCGTAATGGCTATTCTGTACAAACTCTTCTTTGCGTTGCATCAGAATACAAAATTTGGGAAGGAAGAAGGCAAAGCCAACTCAGACCCTGAAAACATTTGGGAAATTGCCACACAAGAAACCACAAATCGGCTGAGGCACTCAAAACAATGACAGCAAGCCAGAAGTGGAGCAAGCCAACAGCTGTGTCCTGATTGAAAAAGAACCATCCTCTTGTGCCCTGAACTCCATATTGCAGCCTCAAAACCAAAGCTCACATCAGAAAATTCATTACAAACCATGATAAATAAGAAAAAAGAGAAAAAAGCCAAAGAAATGCAAGAATCCATAATGATATTGGGTTTGATTTAGTTGCAAGGAAACCGGCTGTTCCCAGATTCATCCACCACTAAAGCTGACTGCCTGTGGAATTCTGACTGAATTAACCTGACAATCGCAGTGAAACTCAAGAAACCAAATATCAGCTGAGGCACCCAAAACAAAGACAATAGCCAGAATTGGAGCAGGCCAACAGCTGTGCCCTGTTTGAAAAAGACCATTCCTCCGGTGCCCTGAACTCAAAATGCCAGCCTCAAAACCAAAGCTCACATCAGAAAATTCATTACAAACCATGATAAATGAGGGAAATGTGAAAAAGCCAAAGAAATGCAAGAGTCCTTTGTGATATTTGGCAGGATTTAGACACAAAGAAACTGGCTGTTTCCAGATTCATCCCCCCCTTCCACAGACTGACTTTGGAATTCTGATTGAATTCACCTCAAAATCGCACTCACACTCCATTTGGAGGGAATTAGAATCTGTCACCTCAGCAGAAGCGTTCCATGTAATTTTCCAAAACACAGAATCTCATCTTGGTTGTGTTGCTTATGGATTTCTAATCCTGAAAGGGCAATTTGCTGTGTTATTTTTTCTTTCATATTGGCTACTCTGTCAAAATCTTGCTTGTATTGCATCAGAATACAAAATTTGGGAAGGAAGAAGGTAAAACCGACTCAGACCCAGAAAATATTTAGCAAATTACCACTCAAGAAACCACAAATCTGCTGAGGCACCCAAAACAATGACAGCAAGCCAGAAATTGGAGCAAGCCAACAGCTGTGCCCTGATTGAACAAAACCATTAATCCAGTGCCCTGAACTCCATCTTCCAGCCTCAAAACCAAAGCTCACAAAAAATAATCATTACAAACAATGATAAATAAGGGAAATCTGAGAAAGCCAAAGTAATTCAAGAGTCCTTTGTGGTATTTGGCTGGATTTAGACAGAAGGAAACAGGCTGTTTCTGGATTCATCCCCCCCTTCCACAGACTGACTTTGGAATTCTGACTCAATTCACCTCAAAATCGCACTCACACTCAATTTGGAGGGAATTAGTATCTGTCCTCTCAGCAGAAGTGTTCCATGTGAATTTCCAAGACACAGAAACTCATCTTGGTCATGTTGCCTGTAGATTTCTAATCCTGAAAGGGCAATTTACTGTGTTTTTTTTTTCTTTCATAATGGCTACTCGGTCCAAAATCTTGCTTGTATTGCGTCAGAATACAAAATTTGGGAATAAGAAGGCAAATCCGATCAGAACCAGAAAACATTTAGGAAACTGCAGAAAAAGAATCCACATATCAGCTGAGGCACCCAAAACAATGACAGCAAGCCAGAATTGGAGCAGGCAATCAGCTGAGTCCTGATTGAAAAAGGCCATTCTTCCGGGACCCTGAACTCCATATTCCAGCCTCAAAACCAAAGCTGACATCAGGAAATTCATTACAAACCACGATACCTAAGAAAAATGAGAAAAAAGCCAAGAAATGCAAGAATCCATAATGATATTGAGCTGGATTTAGTCGCAAGGAAACGGGCTGTGCCCGGATTCATCCACCCCTCCAGCTGCTGCCTGTGGAATTCTGAATGAATTAACCTGAAAATCGCAGTGAAACTCAGTTTGGAGGCAATTAATATCTGTCACCTCAGCCAAAGTGTTCCATTTTATTTTCCAAAACACAAAAACTCACCTTGGTCATGTTACCTGTTTATTTCTAAGCTTCAAACGCCTATTAGTTGTGTTTTTTATTTCATAATGGCTACTCTGTCGGAAATCTCGCTTGCATTGCATCGGAATACAAAATTTGGGAAGGAAGAAGGCAAAGCCAACTCAGACCCAGAGAACATTTAGGAAATTGCCACACAGGAAACCACAAATTGGCTGAGGAACCCAAAACAATGACAGCAAGCCAGAATTGCAGCAAGCCAACAACTGTACCCTCTTTGAAAAAGACAGGTCCTCCAGTACCCTGAACTCCATATTGCAGCCTCAAAACCAAACTCACATCAGAAAATTCATTACAAACCATGATAAATCAGGGAAATGTGAAAAAGCCAAAGAAATGCAAGAGTCCTTTGTGATATTTGGCTGGATTCAGATACAAGGAAACTGGCTGTTTCCAGATTCATACCCCCCTTCCACAGACTGACTTTGGAATTCTGATTGAATTCACCTCAAAATCGCACTCACACTCAATTTGGAGGGAATTAGAATCTGTCCCCTCAGCAGAAGGGTTCTATGTCATTTTCCAAAACACAGAAACTCATCTTGGTCGTGTAGCCTGTAGATTTATAATCCTGAAAGGGCAATTCGCTGTGTTTTTTTTTTTTTTTCTTTCATAATGGCTACTCTCCAAAATCTTGCTTGTATTCCATCAAAATACAAAATTTGGAAATAATTTGGGAAGGCAAAACCGACTCAGACCCAGAAAACATTTAGGAAATTGGCACTCAAGAAACCACAAATTGGCTGAGGCACCCAAAACAATGACAACAAGCCAGAATTGGAGCAAGCCAACAGCTGTGCCCTGATTGAAAAAGACCCTCCTCCGGTTCCCTGAACTGCATATTGCAGCCTCTAAACCAAAGCTCACATCAGAAAATTCATTACAAACCATGATAAATAAGAAAAAAGAGAAAAAAGCCAAAAAAATGCAAGAATCCATAATGATATTGGGTTTGATTTAGTTGCAAGGAAACCGGCTGTTCCCAGATTCATCCACCACTAAAGCTGACTGCCTGTGGAATTCTGACTGAATTAACCTGACAATCGCAGTGAAACTCAAGAAACCAAATTTCAGCTGAGGCACCCAAAACACTGACAGGAAGCCAGAATTGGAGCAGGCCAACAGCTGTGCCCTGTTTGAAAAAGACCATTCCTCCGGTGCCCTGAACTCTATATTGCAGTCTGAAAACCAAAGCTCACATCAGAAAATTCATTACAAACCATGATAAATAAGGGAAATGTGAAAAAGCCAAAGAAATGCAAGAGTCCTTTGTGATATTTGGCTGGATTCAGATAAAAGGAAACTGGCTGTTTGCAGATTCATCCCAACCTTCCACAGACTGACTTTGGAATTCTGATTGAATTCACCTCAAAATCGCACTCACACTCAATTTGGAGTGAATTAAAATGTGTCCCCTCAGCAGAAGGGTTCCATGACTTTTTCCAAAACACAGAAACTCATCTTGGGCGTGTTGCCTGTAGATTTCTAATCCTGAAAGGGCAATTTGCTGTGTTTTTTTTTTTTCTTTCATAATGGCTACTCTGTCCAAAATCTTGCTTGTATTGCATCAGAATACAAAATTTGGGAATAAGTAGGCAAAACCGACTCAGACCCAGAAAACATTTAGGAAATTGGCACTCAAGAAACCACAAATCAGCTGAGACACCCAAAACAATGACAGCAAGCCAGAATTGGAGCAAGCCAACAGCTGTGCCCTGATTGAAAAAGAACCTTCCTCTTGTGCCTGAACTCAATATGCCAGCCTCAAAACCAAAGCTCACATCAGAAAATTCATTACAAACCATGATAAATAAGAAAAAAGAGAAAAAAGCCAAAAAAATGCAAGAATCCATAATGATATAAGGCTTGATTTAGTCACAAGGAAACCGGCTGTTCCCGGATTCATCCACCCCTCCAGCTGACTGCCTGTGGAATTCTGACTGAATTAACCTGAAAATCACAGTGAAACTCAGTTTGGAGGCAATTAATATCTGTCACCTCAGCCAAAGTGTTCCATTTGATTTTCCAAAACACAAAAACTCACCTTGGTAGTGTTACTTGTAGATTTCTAAGCTTCAAACGCCTATTAGTTGTGTTTTTTCTTTCGTAATGGCTATTCTGTACAAACTCTTCTTTGCATTGCATCAGAATACAAAATTTGGGAAGGAAGAAGGCAAAGCCAACTCAGACCCTGAAAACATTTGGGAAATTGCCACACAAGAAACCACAAATCGGCTGAGGCACTCAAAACAATGACAGCAAGCCAGAAGTGGAGCAAGCCAACAGCTGTGCCCTGATTGAAAAAGAACCATCCTCTTGTGCCCTGAACTGCATATTGCAGCCTCAAAACCAAAGCTCACATCAGAAAATTCATTACAAACCATGATAAATAAGAAAAAAGAGAAAAAAGCCAAAGAAATGCAAGAGTCCATAATGATATTGGGTTTGATTTAGTTGCAAGGAAACCGGCTGTTCCCAGATTCATCCACCACTAAAGCTGACTGCCTGTGGAATTCTGACTGAATTAACCTGACAATCTCAGTGAAACTCAAGAAACCAAATTTCAGCTGAGGCACTCAAAACAAAGACAATAGCCAGAATTGGAGCAGGCCAACAGCTGTGCCCTGTTTGAAAAAGACCATTCCTCCGGTGCCCTGAACTCAAAATGCCAGCCTCAAAACCAAAGCTCACATCAGAAAATTCATTACAAACCATGATAAATAAGAAAAAAGGGAAAAAAGCCAAAGAAATGCAAGAGCACTTTGTGATATTTGGCTGGATTTAGACACAAGGAAACTGGCTGTTTCCAGATTCATCCCCCCCTTCCACAGACTGACTTTGGAATTCTGATTGAATTCACCTCAAAATCGCACTCACACTCATTTGGGAGGGAATTAGAATCTGTCCCCTCAGCAGAAGCGTTCTATGTCATTTTCCAAAACACAGAAACTCATCTTGGTCGTGTTTCCTGTAGATTTCTAATCCTGAAAGGGCAATGTGCTTTTTTTTTTTTTCTTTCATAATGGCTACTCTCCAAAATCTTGCTTGTATTGCATCAGAATACAAAATTTGGGAATAAGAAGGCAAAACCGACTCAGACCCAGAAAACATTTAGGAAATTGGCACTCAAGAAACCACAAATCGGCTGAGGCACCCAAAACAATGACAGCAAGCCAGAAGTGGAGCAAGCCAACAGCTGTGCCCTGATTGAAAAAGAACCTTCCTCTTGTGCCCTGAACTCAATATCCCAGACTCAAAACCAAAGCTCACATCAGAAAATTAATTACAAACCATGATAAATAAGGGAAATGTGAAAAAGCCAAAGAAATGCAAGAGTCCTTTGTGATATTTGGCAGGATTTAGACACAAAGAAACTGGCTGTTTCCAGATTCATCCCCCCCTTCCACAGACCGACTTTGGAATTCTGATTGAATTCACCTCAAAATCGCTCCCACACTCCATTTGGAGGGCATTAGAATCTGTCCCCTCAGCAGAAGCGTTCCATGTCATTTTCCAAAACACAGAATCTCACCTTGGTTGTGTTGCCTATGGATTTCTAATCCTGAAAGGTCAATTTGCTGTGTTTTTTTTTTTTTCTTTCATAATGGCTACTCTGTCCAAAATCTTGCTTGTATTGCATCAGAATACAAAAATTGGGAAGGAAGAATGCAAAACCAACTCAGACCCCGAAAACATTTAGGAAATTGCCACACAAGAAACCACAAATCAGCTGAGGCACCCAAAACAATGACAGCAAGCCAGAAGTGGAGCAAGCCAACAGCTGTGCCCTGATTGAAAAAGAACCTTCCTCTTGTGCCCTGAACTCAATATGCCAGCCTCAAAACCAAAGCTCACATCAGAAAATTCATTACAAACCATGATAAATAAGAAAAAAGAGAAAAAAGCCAAAAAAATGCAAGAATCCATAATGATATAGGGCTTGATTTAGTCGCTAGGAAACCGGCTGTTCCCGGATTCATCCACCCCTCCAGCTGACAGCCTGTGGAATTCTGACTGAATTTACCTGAAAATCACAGTGAAACTCAGTTTGGAGGCAATTAATATCTGTCACCTCAGCCAAAGTGTTCCATTTGATTTTCCAAAACACAAAAACTCACCTTGGTCATGTTACCTGTAGATTTCTAAGCTTCAAACGCCTATTTGTTGTGTTTTTTCTTTCATAATGGCTATTCTGTACAAACTCTTCTTTGCATTGCATCAGAATACAAAATTTGGGAAGGAAGAAGGCAAAGCCAACTCAGACCCTGAAAACATTTGGGAAATTGCCACACAAGAAACCACAAATCGGCTGAGGCACTCAAAACAATGACAGCAAGCCAGAAGTGGAGCAAGCCAACAGCTGTGCCCTGATTGAAAAACAACCTTCCTCTTGTGCCCTGAACTCAATATGCCAGCCTCAAAACCAAAGCTCACATCAGAAAATTCATTACAAACCATGATAAATAAGAAAAAAGAGAAAAAAGCCAAAGTAATGCAAGAATCCATAATGATATTGGGTTTGATTTAGTTGCAAGGAAACCGGCTGTTCCCAGATTCATCCACCACTAAAGCTGACTGCCTGTGGAATTCTGACTGAATTAACCTGACAATCGCAGTGAAACTCAAGAAACCAAATTTCAGCTGAGGCACCCAAAACAAAGACAATAGCCAGAATTGGAGCACACCAACAGCTGTGCCCTGTTTGAAAAAGAGCATTCCTCAGGTGCCCTGAACTCTATATTGCAGTCTGAAAACCAAAGCTCACATCAGAAAATTCATTACAAACCATGATAAATAAGGGAAATGTGAAAAAGCCAAAGAAATGCAAGAGTCCTTTGTGATATTTGGCTGGATTTAGACACAAAGAAACTGGCTGTTTCCAGATTCATCCCCCCCTTCCACAGACTGACTTTGGAATTCTGATTGAATTCACCTCAAAATCGCTCTCACACTCCATTTGGAGGGAATTAGAATCTGTCCCCTCAGCAGAAGCGTTCTATGTCATTTTCCAAAACACAGAAACTCATCTTGGTCGTGTTGCCTGTAGATTTCTAATCCTGAAAGGGCAATGCGCTGTGTTTTTTTTTTTTTCTTTCATAATGGCTACTCTCCAAAATCTTGCTTGTATTGCATCAGAATACAAAATTTGGGAATAAGAAGGCAAAACCGACTCAGACCCAGAAAACATTTAGGAAATTGGCACTCAAGAAACCACAAATCGGCTGAGGCACCCAAAACAATGACAGCAAGCCGGAAGTGGAGCAAGCCAACAGCTGTGCCCTGATTGAAAAAGAACCTTCCTCTTGTGCCCTGAACTCAATATGCCAGACTCAAAACCAAAGCTCACATCAGAAAATTCATTACAAACCATGATAAATAAGGGAAATGTGAAAAAGCCAAAGAAATGCAAGAGTCCTTTGTGATATTTGGCAGGATTTAGACACAAAGAAACTGGCTGTTTCCAGATTCATCCCCCCCTTCCACAGACCGACTTTGGAATTCTGATTGAATTCACCTCAAAATCGCTCTCACACTCCATTTGGAGGGCATTAGAATCTGTCCCCTCAGCAGAACCGTTCCATGTCATTTTCCAAAACACAGAATCTCACCTTGGTTGTGTTGCCTATGGATTTCTAATCCTGAAAGGTCAATTTGCTGTTTTTTTTTTTTCTTTCATAATGGCTACTCTGTCCAAAATCTTGCTTGTATTGCATCAGAATACAAAAATTGGGAAGGAAGAATGCAAAACCAACTCAGACCCCGAAAACATTTAGGAAATTGCCACACAAGAAACCACAAATCAGCTGAGGCACCCAAAACAATGACAGCAAGCCAGAAGTGGAGCAAGCCAACAGCTGTGCCCTGATTGAAAAAGAACCTTCCTCTTGTGCCCTGAACTCAATATGCCAGCCTCAAAACCAAAGCTCACATCAGAAAATTCATTACAAACCATGATAAATAAGAAAAAAGAGAAAAAAGCCAAAAAAAATGCAAGAATCCATAATGATATAGGGCTTGATTTAGTTGCAAGGAAACCGGCTGTTCCCGGATTCATCCACCCCTCCAGCTGACAGCCTGTGGAATTCTGACTGAATTTACCTGAAAATCACAGTGAAACTCAGTTTGGAGGCAATTAATATCTGTCACCTCAGCCAAAGTGTTCCATTTGATTTTCCAAAACACAAAAACTCACCTTGGTAGTGTTACCTGTAGATTTCTAAGCTTCAAACGCCTATTTGTTGTGTTTTTTCTTTCATAATGGCTATTCTGTACAAACTCTTCTTTGCATTGCATCAGAATACAAAATTTGGGAAGGAAGAAGGCAAAGCCAACTCAGACCCTGAAAACATTTGGGAAATTGCCACACAAGAAACCACAAATCGGCTGAGGCACTCAAAACAATGACAGCAAGCCAGAAGTGGAGCAAGCCAACAGCTGTGCCCTGATTGAGAAACAACCTTCCTCTTGTGCCCTGAACTCAATATGCCAGCCTCAAAACCAAAGCTCACATCAGAAAATTCATTACAAACCATGATAAATAAGAAAAAAGAGAAAAAAGCCAAAGTAATGCAAGAATCCATAATGATATTGGGTTTGATTTAGTTGCAAGGAAACCGGCTGTTCCCAGATTCATCCACCACTAAAGCTGACTGCCTGTGGAATTCTGACTGAATTAACCTGACAATCGCAGTGAAACTCAAGAAACCAAATTTCAGCTGAGGCACCCAAAACAAAGACAATAGCCAGAATTGGAGCACACCAACAGCTGTGCCCTGTTTGAAAAAGACCATTCCTCAGGTGCCCTGAACTCTATATTGCAGTCTGAAAACCAAAGCTCACATCAGAAAATTCATTACAAACCATGATAAATAAGGGAAATGTGAAAAAGCCAAAGAAATGCAAGAGTCCTTTGTGATATTTGGCAGGATTTAGACACAAAGAAACTGGCTGTTTCCAGATTCATCCCCCCCTTCCACAGACTGACTTTGGAATTCTGATTGAATTCACCTCAAAATCGCACTCACACTCATTTGGGAGGGAATTAGAATCTGTCCCCTCAGCAGAAGCGTTCTATGTCATTTTCCAAAACACAGAAACTCATCTTGGTCGTGTTGCCTGTAGATTTCTAATCCTGAAAGGGCAATGCGCTGTGTTTTTTTTTTTTTTTCTTTCATAATGGCTACTCTCCAAAATCTTGCTTGTATTGCATCAGAATACAAAATTTGGGAATAAGAAGGCAAAACCGACTCAGACCCAGAAAATATTTAGGAAATTGGCACTCAAGAAACCACAAATCGGCTGAGGCACCCAAAACAATGACAGCAAGCCAGAAGTGGAGCAAGCCAACAGCTGTGCCCTCATTGAAAAAGAACCTTCCTCTTGTGCCCTGAACTCAATATGCCAGCCTCAAAACCAAAGCTCACATCAGAAAATTCATTACAAACCATGATAAATAAGAAAAAAAGAAAAAAGCCAAAGAAATGCAAGAGTCCTTTGTGATATTTGGCAGGATTTAGACACAAAGAAACTGGCTGTTTCCAGATTCATCCCCCCCTTCCACAGACCGACTTTGAATTCTGATTGAATTCACCTCAAAATCGCTCTCACACTCCATTTGGAGGGAATTAGAATCTGTCACCTCAGCAGAAGCGTTCCATGTCATTTTCCAAAACACCGAATCTCATCTTGGTTGTATTGCCTATGGATTTCTAATCCTGAAAGGTCAATTTGCTGTGTTTTTTTTTTTTCTTTCATAATGGCTACCCTGCCCAAAATCTTGCTTGTATTGCATCAGAATACAAAATTTGGGAAGGAAGAAGACAAAACCAACTCAGACCCCGAAAACATTTAGGAAATTGCCACACAAGAAACCACAAATCAGCTGAGGCACCCAAAACAATGACAGCAAGCCAGAAGTGGAGCAAGCCAACAGCTGTGCCCTGATTGAAAAAGAACCTTCCTCTTGTGCCCTGAACTCAATACGCCAGCCTCAAAACCAAAGCTCACATCAGAAAATTCATTACAAACCATGATAAATAAGAAAAAAGAGAAAAAAGCCAAAGAAATGCAAGAGTCCTTTGTGATGTTTGGCAGGATTTAGACACAAAGAAAGTGGCTGTTTCCAGATTCATCCCCCCCTTCCACAGACTGACTTTGGAATTCTGATTGAATTCACCTCAAGTTCGCTCTCACACTCCATTTGGAGGGCATTAGAATCTGTCACCTCAGCAGAAGCGTTCCATGTCATTTTCCAAAACACAGAATCTCACCTTGGTTGTGTTGCCTATGGATTTCTAATCCTGAATGGTAAATTCGCTGTTTTTTTTTTTTTCTTTCATAATGGCTACTCTGTCCAAAATTTTGATTGTATTGCATCAGAATACAAAATTTGGGAATAAGAAGGCAAAACCGACTCAGACCCAGAAAACATTTAGGAAATTGGCACTCAAGAAACCACAAATCGGCTGAGGCACCCAAAACAATGACAGCAAGCCAGAAGTGGAGCAAGCCAACAGCTGTGCCCTGATTGAAAAAGAACCTTCCTCTTGTGCCCTGAACTCAATATCCCAGACTCAAAACCAAAGCTCACATCAGAAAATTCATTACAAACCATGATAAATAAGAAAAAAAGAAAAAAGCCAAAGAAATGCAAGAGTCCTTTGTGATATTTGGCAGGATTTAGACACAAAGAAACTGGCTGTTTCCAGATTCATCCCCCCCTTCCACAGACTGACTTTGGAATTCTGATTGAATTCACCTCAAGATCGCTCTCACACTCCATTTGGAGGGCATTAGAATCTGTCACCTCAGCAGAAGCGTTCCATGTCATTTTCCAAAACACAGAATCTCACCTTGGTTGTGTTGCCTATGGATTTCTAATCCTGAAAGGTCAATTTGCTGTGTTTTTTTTTTTTTCTTTCATAATGGCTACTCTGTCCAAAATCTTGCTTGTATTGCATCAGAATACAAAAATTGGGAAGGAAGAAGGCAAAACCAACTCAGACCCCGAAAACATTTAGGAAATTGCCACACAAGAAACCACAAATCAGCTGAGGCACCCAAAACAATGACAGCAAGCCAGAAGTGGAGCAAGCCAACAGCTGTGCCCTGATTGAAAAAGAACCTTCCTCTTGTGCCCTGAACTCAATATGCCAGCCTCAAAACCAAAGCTCACATCAGAAAATTCATTACAAACCATGATAAATAAGAAAAAAGAGAAAAAAGCCAAAAAAATGCAAGAATCCATAATGATATAGGGCTTGATTTAGTCGCTAGGAAACCGGCTGTTCCCGGATTCATCCACCCCTCCAGCTGACAGCCTGTGGAATTCTGACTGAATTTACCTGAAAATCACAGTGAAACTCAGTTTGGAGGCAATTAATATCTGTCACCTCAGCCAAAGTGTTCCATTTGATTTTCCAAAACACAAAAACTCACCTTGGTAGTGTTACCTGTAGATTTCTAAGTTTCAAACGCCTATTTGTTGTGTTTTTTTTATTTCATAATGGCTATTCTGTACAAACTCTTCTTTGCATTGCATCAGAATACAAAATTTGGGAAGGAAGAAGGCAAAGCCAACTCAGACCCTGAAAACATTTGGGAAATTGCCACACAAGAAACCACAAATCGGCTGAGGCACTCAAAACAATGACAGCAAGCCAGAAGTGGAGCAAGCCAACAGCTGTGCCCTGATTTAAAAACAACCTTCCTCTTGTGCCCTGAACTCAATATGCCAGCCTCAAAACCAAAGCTCACATCAGAAAATTCATTACAAACCATGATAAATAAGAAAAAAGAGAAAAAAGCCAAAGAAATGCAAGAATCCATAATGATATTGGGTTTGATTTAGTTGCAAGGAAACCGGCTGTTCCCAGATTCATACACCACTAAAGCTGACTGCCTGTGGAATTCTGAATGAATTAACCTGACAATCGCAGTGAAATTCAAGAAACCAAATTTCAGCTGAGGCACCCAAAACAAAGACAATAGCCAGAATTGGAGCACACCAACAGCTGTGCCCTGTTTGAAAAAGACCATTCCTCAGGTGCCCTGAACTCTATATTGCAGTCTGAAAACCAAAGCTCACATCAGAAAATTCATTACAAACCATGATAAATAAGGGAAATGTGAAAAAGCCAAAGAAATGCAAGAGTCCTTTGTGATATTTGGCTGGATTTAGACACAAAGAAACTGGCTGTTTCCAGATTCATCCCCCCCTTCCACAGACTGACTTTGGAATTCTGATTGAATTCACCTCAAAATCGCTCTCACACTCCATTTGGAGGGAATTAGAATCTGTCCCCTCAGCAGAAGCGTTCTATGTCATTTTCCAAAACACAGAAACTCATCTTGGTCGTGTTGCCTGTAGATTTCTAATCCTGAAAGGGCAATGCGCTGTGTTTTTTTTTTTTTTCTTTCATAATGGCTACTCTCCAAAATCTTGCTTGTATTGCATCAGAATACAAAATTTGGGAATAAGAAGGCCAAACCGACTCAGACCCAGAAAACATTTAGGAAATTGGCACTCAAGAAACCACAAATCGGCTGAGGCACCCAAAACAATGACAGCAAGCCAGAATTGGAGCAAGCCAACAGCTGTGCCCTGATTGAAAAAGAACCTTCCTCTTGTGCCCTGAACTCAATATGCCAGACTCAAAACGAAAGCTCACATCAGAAAATTCATTACAAACCATGATAAATAAGGGAAATGTGAAAAAGCCAAAGAAATGCAAGAGTCCTTTGTGATATTTGGCAGGATTTAGACACAAAGAAACTGGCTGTTTCCAGATTCATCCCCCCCTTCCACAGACCGACTTTGGAATTCTGATTGAATTCACCTCAAAATCGCTCTCACACTCCATTTGGAGGGCATTAGAATCTGTCCCCTCAGCAGAAGCGTTCCATGTCATTTTCCAAAACACAGAATCTCACCTTGGTTGTGTTGCCTATGGATTTCTAATCCTGAAAGGTCAATTTGCTGTGTTTTTTTTTTTTCTTTCATAATGGCTACTCTGTCCAAAATCTTGCTTGTATTGCATCAGAATACAAAAATTGGGAAGGAAGAAGGCAAAACCAACTCAGACCCCGAAAACATTTAGGAAATTGCCACACAAGAAACCACAAATCAGCTGAGGCACCCAAAACAATGACAGCAAGCCAGAAGTGGAGCAAGCCAACAGCTGTGCCCTGATTGAAAAAGAACCTTCCTCTTGTGCCCTGAACTCAATATGCCAGCCTCAAAACCAAAGCTCACATCAGAAAATTCATTACAAACCATGATAAATAAGAAAAAAGAGAAAAAAGCCAAAAAAATGCAAGAATCCATAATGATAAAGGGCTTGATTTAGTCGCTAGGAAACCGGCTGTTCCCAGATACATCCACCCCTCCAGCTGACAGCCTGTGGAATTCTGACTGAATTAACCTGAAAATCACAGTGAAACTCAGTTTGGAGGCAATTAATATCTGTCACCTCAGCCAAAGTGTTCCATTTTATTTTCTTTTTTTTTTTTTTTTAAATTCTATTTTTTTATTTTTTTTATTTTTTTTATTTTTTTTATTTTTTTTTTTATCTTTTATTTAATGAATATAAATTTCCAAAGTACGTCTCATGGGTTACAATGGCTTTCCCCCCCATACCGTCCCTCCCACCCACCACCCTCCCCTTTCCCACTCCCTCTCCCCTTCCATTCACATCAAGATTCATTTTCGATTATCTTAGTATACAGAAGATCAGCTTAGTATACCTTAAGTAAGGATTTCAACAGTTTGTTCCCACACAGAAACATAAAGTGAAAAATAATTGATGATTTTTTTAAATGATGATGAAATCAGATCAGACCTATTGTCATGTTTAATCCCAGTGAGAGTCAAGTTGGGAATTGATAGTTTCTTTTTTTTTTTTTTTTTTTTAACAGAAGATCAGTTTAGTGTACATTAAGGAAAGATTTCAACAGTTTGCACCCCCATAGAAACACAAAGTGAAATATACTGTTTGAGTACTCGTTATAGCATTAAGCCTCAGTGTACAGCACATTAAGGACAGAGATCCTACATGAGGAGTAAGTGCACAGTGACTCCTGTTGTTGACTTTACAAATTGACACTCCTGTTTATGGCATCAGTAATCTCCCTATGCACCAGTCATGAGTTTCCAAGGCTATGGAAGCCCCTTGAGTTCTCCGACTCTTATCTTGTTTAGACAAGGTCATAGTCAAAGTGGAGGTTCTCTCCTCCCTTCAGAGAAAGGCACCTCCCTCTTTGAAGACCTGTTCTTTCCACTGGGATCTCACTCACAGAGATCTTTTTGCCAGAGTGTCTTGGCTTTCCATGCCTGAAATACTCTCATGGGCTTTTCAGCCAGATCCGAGTGCCTTTAGGGCTGATTCTGAGGCCAGAGTGCTATTTAGGACATCCGCCATTCTATGAGTCTGCTGAGTATCTCACTTCCCATGTTGGATCACTCTCCCCTTTATTTATTCTATCGGTTAGTGTTAGCAGATACTAGACTTGTTTATGTGCTCCCTTTGACTCTTAGTCCTTTCATTATGATCAATTGTGAACTGAAATTGATCACTTGGAATAGTGAGATGGCATTGGCACATGCCACCTTGATGGGATTGAATTGGAATCCCCTAGTATGTTTCCAACTCTACCAATTGGGGCAAGTCAGCCCGAGCATGCCCCAAATTATACATCTCTTCCCTCTCTTATTCCCACTTTTATGTTTAACAGGGATCACATTTCAGTTAATTTTCAACACTTAAGAATAACTGTGTGATAATTACAGAATTAAACCAGTCATATTAAGTAGAACAGACAAAAAAAAAATACTATGAGGGATAATGTATTAAGTTGTCCATTAGCAGTCAGGGCTATGCTGATCAAGTCACCATTTCTCATAGTGTCCATTTCACTTCAGGAGGTTTCCTTTTTGGTGTTCAGTCAGTTGTCACCGATCAGGGAGAACATATGGTATTTGTCCCTTTGGGACTGGCTTACTTCACTCAGCATGATGTGTTCCAGATTCCTCCATTTTGTTGCAAATGACTGGATTTCGTTGTTTCTTACTGCGGTATAGTATTCTAAAGAATACATATCCCATAATTTCTTTATCCAGTCTACCATTGATGGGCATTTAGGTTGGTTCCAGGTCTTGGCTATTGTGAATTGTGCTGCAATAAACATTAGGGTGCAGACCGCTTTTTTCTTTATCAATTTAAACTCCTTTGGGTAAATTCCAAGGAGTGGGATGGCTGGGTCGAACGGTAGGGTTATATTCAGGTTTCTGAGGAATCTCCAGACTGATTTCCATAGTGGCTTGACCAGTTTGCATTCCCACCAACAGTGGGTTAGTGTCCCTTTTTCCCCACATCCTCGCCAGCATCTGTTGTTGGTAGATTTCTGTATGTGAGCCATTCTAACCGGGGTGAGGTGAAACCTCATTGTGCTTTTGATTTGCATTTCCCTGATTGCTAGTGACCTTGAACATTTTTTCATGTGCCTGTTGGCCATTTGGATTTCCTCTTTTGAAAAATGTCTATTGAAGTCCTTGGCCCATCTCTTAAGTGGGTTGTTGGTTTTGTTTTTGTGGAGTTTCTTGATCTCTTTGTAGATTCTGGTTATTAACCCTTTATCTGTTGCATAGTTTGCAAATATTTTTTCCCATTCTGTTGGTTGTCTCTTCACTCTCCTGACTGTTTCTTTTGCAGTACAGAAACTTCTCAATTTGATGCAATCCCAATAGTTGATTTTGGCTTTGACTGTCTGTGCCTCCCGGGTCTTTTCCAGAAATTCTTTGCCTGTGCCAATATCTTGAAGGGTTTCTCCAATGTTCTCTAATAACTTAATGGTGTCAGGACGTAGATTTAGGTCTTTAATCCACGTTGAGTGGATTTTTGTGTAAGGTGTAAGGTAGGGGTCTTGCTTCATGCTTCTGCACGTGGAAATCCAGTTTTCCCAGCACCATTTATTGAATAGACTGTCCTTGCTCCAGGAATTAGTTTTAGATCCTTGATCAAATATAAGTTGGCTGTAGGTGTTTGGATTGATTTCTGGTGTTTCAATTCTGTTCCATTGGTCTATCCATCTGTTTCTGTACCAGTACCATGCTGTTTTGATTACAACTGCCCTGTAGTATGTCCTGAAATCTGGTATTGTGATGCCTCCGGCTTTGTTTTTGTTGTACAAGATTGCTTTAGCTATTCGAGGTCTCTTGTGCCTCCATATGAATTTCAGCATCATTTTTTCTAGATCTGCGAAGAATGTCTTTGGTATCTTGATTGGGATTGCATTGAATCTATAAATTGCTTTTGGGAGAATGGACATTTTGATGATGTTGATTCTTCCAATCCATGAGCATGGAAGATTTTTCCATTTTTTGGTATCCTCTTCTATTTCTTTCTTTAAGGTTTTGTAATTTTCATCGTAGAGATCTTTAACGTCCTTGGTTAAGTTTATTCCAAGGTATTTGATTGTTTTTGTAGCTATTGTGAATGGGATTGATCTTAGCAGTTCTTTCTCAGTCATGGCATTACTTGTGTATACAAAGGCTGTTGATTTTTGTGCATTGATTTTATATCCTGCCACTTTGCCAAACTCCTCTATGAGTTCCAATAGTCTCTTAGTAGAGTTCTTTGGATCCTCTAAGTACAGAATCATATCGTCTGCAAAGAGGGATAGTTTGACTTCTTCCTTCTTGATTTGTATTCCTTTGATTTCTTTTTCTTGTCTGATGGCTCTGGCTAAAACTTCCAGAACTATGTTAAATAGCAGTGGTGAGAGTGGGCATCCCTGCCTGGTGCCAGATTTCAGTGGAAATGCTTCCAACTTTTCCCCATTCAATAGGATGCTGGCTGTGGGTTTTTTATAAATTGCTTTGATTATATTGAGGAATGTTCCTTCTATACCCAATTTGCTTAGAGTTTTCATCATGAAAGGGTGTTGAATTTTATCAAATGCTTTCTCTGCATCAATTGAGATAATCATATGGTTTTTCTTCTGCAGTCTGTTAATGTGGTGAATCACATTGATTGATTTGCGAATGTTGAACCATCCCTGCATACCAGGGATGAATCCCACTTGGTCTGGGTGGATGATTTTCCTGATGTGTTGTTGTATTCTGTTGGCCAGAATTTTATTGAGGATTTTTGCATCTATGTTCATCAGGGATATTGGTCTGTAATTTTCTTTCAGTGCTGCATCTTTCTCTGGCTTAGGGATTAAGGTGATGCTGGCTTCATAGAAAGAATTTGGGAGGATTCCCTCTTCTTCGATTGTTCTGAATAGTTTGAGAAGAATTGGAGTTAGTTCTTCTTTAAATGTCTGGTAGAATTCAGCAGTGAATCCATCTGGTCCTGGGCTTTTCTTTGTTGGGAGGGCCTTTATTACTGTTTCAATTTCTGTTTCAGTTATGGGTCTATTTAGGTTTTCGATGTCTTCATGGTTCAATTTTGGTAGATTGCATGTGTCCAGGAATCTATCCATTTCTGATAGGTTTTCCTGTTTGCTGGCATACAGGTCCTTGTAGTAATTTCTGATGATTCTTTTTATTTCTGTGGTGTCTGTTGTTACGTTTCCTTTTTCATCTCTGATTTTATTGATTTGGGTCTTTTCTCTTCTTTTTTTAGTTAGTTGGGCCAATGGGGTGTCAATTTTGTTTATTTTTTCAAAAAACCAGCTTCTCGCTTGGCTGATTTTTTGTAATGTTTTTTTGGATTCAATCCTGTTAATTTCTTCTCTGGTTTTAATTATTTCTCTTCTCCTACTAGATTTGGGTTTGGTTTGCTGCAGTTTTTCTAGGTCCTTGAGGTGCGCTGAAAGCTCATTTATTTGGTACCTTTCCAATTTCTTGATATAGGCACCTATTGCTATAAATTTGCCTCTCAATACTGCTTTTGCTGTATCCCATAAGTTTTGATATGTTGTGTTGTTGTCTTCATTTACTTCCAGAAAGTTTTTGATTTCTCTTTTGATTTCTTGAATGACCCAGTGTTCATTCAGGAGCATGTTGTTCAGTCTCCATGTGTTTGCATACTTTCTGGGGTTTCCTGAGCTGCTAATTTCCAGCTTCATCCCGCTGTGGTCTGAGAAGCTGCATGGTATGATTCTAATTCTTTTAAATTTGCTGAGACTTGCTTTATGGCCTAGTATGTGGTCAATCCTAGAGAAGGTTCCATGCGCTGCTGAGAAGAATGTGAAGTCTGTAGATGTAGGGTTGAAAGTTCTGTATATATCTGTTAGATCCATTTGGGCTATAGTGTCATTTAAATCTGCTGTTTCCTTGTTGATCTTCTGTCCGGATGATCTGTCTATTTCTGAGAGTGGAGTATTGAAGTCCCCCAGTACTATTGTATTGGAATCTAAATCTCCCTTTAAGTCCCTTAACATATCTTTTAAATAGACCGGTGCCCTGTAATTAGGTGCATATACATTTATAATAGTTACATCTTCCTGTTGAATTGAACCCTTAATCATTATATAGTGTCCCTCTTTGTCTCTCTTAACAGTTTTTGTATTAAAGTTTATTTTGTCTGATATTAATATGGCTACACCTGCTTTTTTTTGGTTTCTGTTGGCATGGAATATCTTTTTCCAACCTTTCACTTTCAGTCTGCATGCCTCTTTGTTAGAGAGATGTGTTTCTTGTAGGCAACAAATAGTTGGGTTGTGTTCTGTGAGCCAGTCAGCTAAACGGTGTCTTTTAACTGAAGAATTCAGACCATTAATGTTCAATGTGATAATTGATACGTAGTGACTTTGCCCTGCCATTTTCCCGGAAATATTTTCTAGTATATGCTTTGAGCTTCCCATGCTCTTTTACTGGTAGGTGTTCTTCCTTTCCCTTCTTTCATATTGATGGCCGTGTTTCTGTGTTTCTGAGTGTAGCACATCTTTAAGTATCTTTTGTAGGGCCGGACGAGTGGCCACAAAGTCTTTCAATTTCTGTTTGCTATGAAAGGTCTTTATTTCACCTTCATTCACAAATGAGAGCTTGGCAGGATATAATATTCTGGGCTGGCAATTTTTCTCTCTTAGCACCTGTGCTATGTCTCGCCATTCCCTCCTAGCTTGTAGGGTTTCTGATGAGAAGTCAGCTGTGAGTCTGATTGGAGATCCTCTGAGAGTAATCTGACGTTTCTCTCTTGCACATTTTAGGATCTTTTCTTTATGTTTCACTGTGGTAAGTTTAATTACCACGTGTCGTGGTGAGGATCTCTTTTGGTCATGTTTATTGGGGGTTCTATGAGCTTCCTGTACTAGGATATCTCTGTCCTTCTCCAAACCTGGAAAGTTCTCTGCTAGTATCTCACTAAAAAGGCCTTCCAATCCTTTCTCTCTCTCCATGCCTTCAGGAACTCCTAGAACTCGAATGTTGGTTTTTTTAATAGTATCCTGTAGATTCCCAACAATATTTTTCAGGTTTCTAATTTCCTCTTCTTTTCTTTGGTTTGACTGTATGTTTTCCTGTGCTCTATCTTCTAAGTCCGATATTCTCTCTTCTGCTTCACCCATTCTGTTTTTAAGGCTTTCTAATGTGTTTGTCATTTGATCTATTGAGCTCTTCATTTCATTTTGATTTCTCTTGACTATTACACTTTCCTGTTCTACTAGTTTCTGAGTTTCATTTTGACTCTTCCTTAAAATTTCATTTTCACGAGAAAGATTTTCAATCTTGTCCATTAAGGATTTCTGTAGTTCAAGGATTTGCTTTTGAAAACTTCTAAATGTTCTTATCATAAATTTTTTGAAATCCGTATCTTGCATTTCTTCTATCTCATCATCTTCATACTCTTGGCTTGGGGTGTTTTGCTTATTTGGAGGCATCATAGTGTCATCGTTGATCTTGCTCCCTCTATTTCTGTGTTTGTTACTTGGCATAGTTAATTCTTCTTGCGTCACTGTGCGCTTTTTTTTTTCTTTTTTTTTTTTTTTATACTGTGTCCCTGTTAAGTGGACTGCCTGCTGTTGGAGGAGCCTTGGAGGCTTGAGATGGGTGGGGCCTGAGAGCTCTGCCTGGTTCTTCCAGGTTAAGAGTGTGCAAAGGTGACACCCTCAGGTTATGCGTGGTAAATCTCTCTCTTTTTATTTATTTATTTATTTTATTTATTCAGGGGGTAAGTAACACTGCAGGGCAGGGCTGTGCAGAATTGATGGTATTTAGCTTCCAGTCTTTGGCTCCTCTGGACTCCCACTGGGTTGCCTAGGCTACTGAATTGTAGTGACTCAGTTCCTTAACTCTCCCCCACTAATATGTAAATCCAAAGAGGAGGCCTGCTCTTTGTCTCTTGGGAATTCTTCAAGTCTTGCAGGCTTGTAACCTTTGCAAGGTTAGGGGGAAGAGAAACCCCGAAGCTCCCCTTCCAGCGCTGATGTGTGGACTCGGAGCCCTGAGCGTCTCAAGTCTCCCCGCTGTTTTCTGTGTGGCGTGCACTCTCCTTGGAGCACTGTCGCGCAGACCCTGGGGCTTCTGCGGCTGGGTCCCGCGACTTTGCTTCTGTGCGGTGGGCGACCTTGTTCTCCCAGTAGGTCGTCCGATTCACGCCTGCTCCATTCAGAAGGGTTTCCCCTGCAATTTTTGTTTGGTTCTATTTTCTGCGGCTACCGTAACTCCCCTTTTATTAAACTAAATTTTCCCCGGACTATCGGTGCGCGCCCTCACTATTCCGCCATCTTGGCTCCGCCTCCCATTTTATTTTCATAAACACAAAAACTCACCTTGGTCATGTTACCTGTAGATTTCTAAGCTTAAAACGCCTATTTGTTGTGTTTTTTCTTTCATAATGGCTATTCTGTACAAACTCTTCTTTGCATTGCATCAGAATACAAAATTTGGGAAGGAAGAAGGCAAAGCCAACTCAGACCCTGAAAACATTTGGGAAATTGCCACACTAGAAACCACAAATCGGCTGAGGCACTCAAAACAATGACAGCAAGCCAGAAGTGGAGCAAGCCAACAGCTGTGCCCTGATTGAAAAAGAACCTTCCTCTTGTACCCTGAACTCAATATGCCAGCCTCAAAACCAAAGCTCACATCAGAAAATTCATTACAAACCATGATAAATAAGAAAAAAGAGAAAAAAGCCAAAAAAATGCAAGAATTCATAATGATATTGGGTTTGATTTAGTTGCAAGGAAACCGGCTGTTCCCAGATTCATCCACCCCTCCAGCTGACTGCCTGTGGAATTCTGACTGAATTAACCTGAAAATCACAGTGAAACTCAGTTTGGAGGCAATTAATATCTGTCACCTCAGCCAAAGTATTCCATTTTATTTTCATAAACACAAAAACTCACCTTGGTCATGTTACCTGTAGATTTCTAAGCTTCAAACACCTATTTTTTGTGTTTTTTATTTCATAATGGCTATTCTTTACAAACTCTTCTTTGCATTGCATCACAATACAAAATTTGGGAATAAGAAGGCAAAACCGACTCAGACCCAGAAAACATTTAGGAAATTGCCACTCAAGAAACCAGAAATCAGCTGAGGCATCCAAAACAATGATAGCAAGCCAGAATTGGAGCAAGCCAACAGCTGTGCCCTCATTGAAAAAGAACCTTCCTCTTGTGCCCTGAACTCAATATGCCAGACTCAAAACCAAAGCTCACATCAGAAAATTCATTACAAACCATGATAAATAAGGGAAATCTGAGAAAGCCAAAGAAATTCAAGAGTCCTTTGTGATATTTGGCTGGATTTAGACACAAAGAAACTGGCTGTTTCCAGATTCATCCCCCCCTTCCACAGACTGACTTTGGAATTCTGATTGAATTCACCTCAAAATCGCTCTCACACTCCATTTGGAGGGAATTAGAATCTGTCCCCTCAGCAGAAGCGTTCCATGGCATTTTCCAAAACACAGAATCTTACCTTAGTTGTGTTGCCTATGGATTTCTAATCCTGAAAGGTCAATTTGCTGTGTTTTTTTTTTTCTTTCATAATGGCTACTCTGTCCAAAATCTTGCTTGTATTGCATCAGAATACAAAATTTGGGAAGGAAGCAGGCAAAACCAACTCAGACCCCGAAAACATTTAGGAAATTGCCACACAAGAAACCACAAATCAGCTGAGGCACCCAAAACAATGACAGCAAGCCAGAAGTGGAGCAAGCCAACAGCTGTGCCCTGATTGAAAAAGAACCTTCCTCTTGTGCCCTGAACTCAATATGCCAGCCTCAAAACCAAAGCTCACATCAGAAAATTCATTACAAACCATGATAAATAAGAAAAATGGAAAAAAGCCAAAAAATGCAAGAATCCATAATGATATAGGGCTTGATTTAGTCGCTAGGAAACCGGCTGTTCCCAGATTCATCCACCCCTCCAGCTGACTACCTGTGGAATTCTGACTGAATTAACCTGAAAATCAAAGTGAAACTCAGTTTGGAGGCAATTAATATCTGTCACCTCAGCCAAAGCGTTCCATTTTATTTTCATAAACACAAAAACTAACCTTGGTCATGTTCCCTGTAGATTTCTAAGTTTCAAACGCCTATTTGTTGTGTTTTTTTTCTTTCATAATGGCTATTCTGTACAAACTCTTCTTTGCATTGCATCAGAATACAAAATTTGGGAAGGAAGAAGGCAAAGCCAACTCAGACCCTGAAAACATTTGGGAAATTGCCACACAAGAAACCAGAAATCGGCTGAGGCACTCAAAACAATGACAGCAAGCCAGAATTGGAGCAAGCAAACAGCTGTGCCCTGATTGAAAAAGAACCATCCTCTTGTGCCCTGAACTCAATATGCCAGCCTCAAAACCAAAGCTCACATCAGAAAATTCATTACAAACCATGATAAATAAGAAAAAAGAGAAAAAAGCGAAAGAAATGCAAGAATCCATAATGATATTGGGTTTGATTTAGTTGCAAGGAAACTGGCTGTTCCCAGATTCATCCACCACTAAAGCTGACTGCCTGTGGAATTCTGACTGAATTAACCTGACAATCCCAGTGAAACTCAAGAAACCAAATTTCAGCTGAGGCACCCAAAACAAAGACAATAGCCAGAATTGGAGCACACCGACAGCTGTGCCCTGTTTGAAAAAGACCATTCCTCCGATGCCCTGAACTCTATATTGCAGTCTGAAAATCAAAGCTCACATCAGAAAATTCATTACAAACCATGATAAATAAGAAAAAAGAGAAAAAAGCCAAAAAAATGCAAGAATTCATAATGCTATAGGGCTTGATTTAGTCGCTAGGAAACCGGCTGTTCCCAGATACATCCACCCCTCCAGCTGACAGCCTGTGGAATTCTGACTGAATTAACCTGAAAATCACAGTGAAACTCAGTTTGGAGGCAATTAATATCTGTCACCTCAGCCAAAGTGTTCCATTTTATTTTCATAAACACAAAAACTCACCTTGGTCATGTTACCTGTAGATTTCTAAGCTTCAAATGCCTATTTGTTGGGTTTTTTCTTTCATAATGGCTATTCTGTACAAACTCTTCTTTGCATTGCATCAGAATACAAAATTTGGGAAGGAAGAAGGCAAAGCCAACTCAGACCCTGAAAACATTTGGGAAATTGCCACACAAGAAACCACAAATCGGCTGAGGCACTCAAAACAATGACAGCAAGCCAGAAGTGGAGCAAGCCAACAGCTGTGCCCTGATTGAAAAAGAACCATCCTCTTGTGCCCTGAACTCCATATTGCAGCCTCAACCAAAGCTCACATCAGAAAATTCATTACAAACCATGATAAATAAGAAAAAAGAGAAAAAAGCCAAAGAAATCTAAGAATCCATAATGATATAGGGTTTGATTTAGTTGCAAGGAAACCGGCTGTTCCCAGATTCATCCACCACTAAAGCTGACTGCCTGTGGAATTCTGACTGAATTAACCTGACAATCGCAGTGAAACTCAAGAAACCAAATTTCAGCTGAGGCACCCAAAACAAAGACAATAGCCAGAATTGGAGCACACCAACAGCTGTGCCCTGTTTGAAAAAGACCATTCCTCTGGTGCCCTGAACTCTATATTGCAGTCTGAAAACCAAAGCTCACATCAGAAAATTCATTACAAACCATGATAAATAAGGGAAATGTGAAAAAGCCAAAGAAATGCAAGAGTCCTTTGTGATATTTGGCAGGATTTAGACACAAAGAAACTGGCTGTTTCCAGATTCATCCCCCCCTTCCACAGACTGACTCTGGAATTCTGATTGAATTCACCTCAAAATCACACTCACACTCATTTGGGAGGGAATTAGAATCTGTCCCCTCAGCAGAAGCGTTCTATGTCATTTTCCAAAACACAGAAACTCATCTTGGTTGTGTTGCCTGTAGATTTCTAATCCTGAAAGGGCAATGCGCTGTGTTTTTTTTTTTCTTTCTTTCATAATGGCTACTCTCCAAAATCTTGCTTGTATTGCATCAGAATACAAAATTTGGGAATAAGAAGGCAAAACCGACTCAGACCCAGAAAACATTTAGGAAATTGGCACTCAAGAAACCACAAATCGGCTGAGGCACCCAAAACAATGACAGCAAGCCAGAATTGGAGCAAGCCAAGAGCTGTGCCCTGATTGAAAAAGAACCTTCCTCTTGTGCCCTGAACTCAATATGCCAGCCTCAAAACCAAAGATCACATCAGAAAATTCATTACAAACCATGATAAATAAGGGAAATGTGAAAAAGCCAAAGAAATGCAAGAGTCCTTTGTGATATTTGGCAGGATTTAGACACAAAGAAACTGGCTGTTTCCAGATTCATCCCCCCCTTCCACAGACTGACTTTGGAATTCTGATTGAATTCACCTCAAAATCGCTCTCACACTCCATTTGGAGGGAATTAGAATCTGTCACCTCAGCAGAAGCGTTCCATGTCATTTTCCAAAACACAGAATCTCATCTTGGTTGTGTTGCCTATGGATTTCTAATCCTGAAAGTTCAATTTGCTGTGTTTTTTTTTTTTTTCTTTCATAATGGCTACTCTGTCCAAAATCTTGCTTGTATTGCATCAGAATACAAAATTTGGGAAGGAAGAAGGCAAAGCCAACTCAGACCCCGAAAACATTTAGTAAATTGCAACACAAGAAACCACAAATCAGCTGAGGCACCCAAAACAATGACAGCAAGCCAGAAGTGGAGCAAGCCAACAGCTGTGCCCTGATTGAAAAAGAACCTTCCTCTTGTGCCCTGAACTCAATATGCCAGCCTCAAAACCAAAGCTCACATCAGAAAATTCATTACAAACCATGATAAATAAGAAAAAAGAGAAAAAAGCCAAAGAAATGCAAGAATCCATAATGATATAGGGCTTGATTTAGTCGCTAGGCAACCGGCAGTTCCCGGATTCATCCACCCCTCCAGCTGACTGCCTGTGGAATTCTGACTGAATTAACCTGAAAATCACAGTGAAACTCAGTTTGGAGGCAATTAATATCTGTCACCTCAGCCAAAGTGTTCCATTTTTTTTTCCAAAACACAAAAACTCACCTTGGTCATGTTACCTGTAGATTTCTAAGCTTCAAATGCCTATTTGTTGGGTTCTTTATTTCATAATGGCTACTCTATACAAACTCTTCTTTGCATTGCATCAGAATACAAAATTTGGGAAGGAAGAAGGCAAAGCCAACTCAGTCCCTGAAAACATTTGGGAAATTGCCACACAAGAAACCACAAATCGGCTGAGGCACTCAAAACAATGACAGCAAGCCAGAAGTGGAGCAAGCCAACAGCTGTGCCCTGATTGAAAAAGAACCATCCTCTTGTGCCCTGAACTCCATATTGCAGCCTCAAAACCAAAGCTCACATCAGAAAATTCATTACAAACCATGATAAATAAGAAAAAAGAGAAAAAGCCAAAGAAATGCAAGAATCCATAATGATATTGGGTTTGATTTAGTTGCAAGGAACTGGCTGTTCCCAGATTCATCCACCACTAAAGCTGACTGCCTGTGGAATTCTGACTGAATTAACCTGACAATCGCAGTGAAACTCAAGAAACCAAATTTCAGCTGAGGCACCCAAAACAAAGACAATAGCCAGAATTGGAGCAAACCAACAGCTGTGCCCTGTTTGAAAAAGACCATTCCTCAGGTGCCCTGAACTCTATATTGCAGTCTGAAAACCAAAGCTCACATCAGAAAATTCATTACAAACCATGATAAATAAGGGAAATGTGAAAAAGCCAAAGAAATGCAAGAGTCCTTTGTGATATTTGGCTGGATTTAGACACAAAGAAACTGGCTGTTTCCAGATTCATCCCCCCCTTCCACAGACTGACTCTGGAATTCTGATTGAATTCACCTCAATATCGCACTCACACTCATTTGGGAGGGAATTAGAATCTGTCCCCTCAGCAGAAGCGTTCTATGTCATTTTCCAAAACACAGAAACTCATCTTGGTTGTGTTGCCTGTAGATTTCTAATCCTGAAATGGCAATGCGCTGTGTTTTTTTTTTTCTTTCATAATGGCTACTCTCCAAAACATGCTTGTATTGCATCAGAATACAAAATTTGGGAATAGGAAGGCAAAACCGACTCAGACCCAGAAAACATTTACGAAATTGGCACTCAAGAAACCACAAATCGGCTGAGGCACCCAAAACAATGACAGCAAGCCAGAATTGGAGCAAGCCAACAGCTGTGCCCTGGTTGAAAAAGAACATTCCTCTTGTGCCCTGAACTCAATATGCCAGCCTCAAAACCAAAGCTCACATCAGAAAATTCATTACAAACCATGATAAATAAGAAAAATGAGAAAAAAGCCAAAAAAATGCAAGAATCCATGATGATATTGGACTTGATTTAGTCTCAAGAAAACCGAATGTTCCCGGATTCATCCACACCTCCAGCTGATGCCTGTGGAATTCTGACTGAATTAACCTGAAAATCACAGTGAAACTCAGTTTGGAGGCAATTAATATCTGTCACCTCAGCCAAAGTGTTCCATTTTATTTTCCAAAACACAAAAACTCACCTTGGTCATGTTACCTGTAGATTTATATTCTTCAAATGCCCATTTGTAATGTTTTTTATTTCATAATGGCTACTCTGTCCAAACTCTTGTTTGTGTTGCGTCAGAATACAGAATTTGGGAATGAAGAAGGCAAAGCCAACTCAGACCCAGAAAACATTTAGGAAATTGCCACACAAGAAACCACAATCGGCTGAGGCACTCAAAACAATGACAGCAAGCCAGAATTGAAGCAGGCCAACAGCTATGCCCTGTTTGAAAAAGACCATTCCTCCTGTGCACTGAACTCTATATTGCAGCCTCAAAACCAAAGCTCACATCAGAAAATTCATTACAAACCATGATAAAAAGGAAAAAGAGAAAGAAGCCAAAGAAATGCAAGAGTCCTTTGTGATATTGGGCTTGATTTAGTTGCAAGGAAACCAGCTGTTCCCGGATTCATCCACCCCTCCTAGCTGACTCGCTGTGGAATTCTGATTGAATTCACCTGAAAATCGCACTTACTCTCGATTTGGAGGAAATTAATATCTGCCCCTCAGTGGAAGGGTTCTATGTCATTTTCCAAAACCCAAAAACTCATCTTGGTCATGTTGCCTATGATTTCTAATCATGAAAACCCAATATGTTCTGTTTTTCAATTTCCTGATGGATCCTCGTTCTAAACCCTTGTTTGTATTGCATCAGAATACACAATTTGAAAAGGAAAAAGGCAAAACCAACTCAGAGCAACAAAGCATTTAGGAAAAAGTCGCTCAAAGTGAAAAATTGCCTGAGGCACCCAAAGCAATTACAGAAAGCCAGAATTGGAGAGAAACAACAGCTGTGCCCTAATTGAAAAAGACCATTCCTCTGGTTCCCTGAACTCCTTAAGCCAGCCTCAAAACCACAACCCACATCAGAAAATTTATTACAAACCATGATAAATAAGAAAATGTGAAAAATGCAAAAAAGAAAAAGAAATGCAAGAGTCCTTCGTGATATGGCGCTTGTTTTAGTACAAGGAAACCAGCTGTTTCCGGATTCATCCACCCCTCCCAGCTGACTGACTGTGGAATTCTGATTGTATTCACCTGAAAAGAGAGAACATTTATAAGTATATTGGGACTGTGGAACCTGTCATTTACCAATCACATGTTAGACTGAATCATAGACCAAATATAGGGAAGAAATCCTATGCATGTAAACCTTGTGGGAATTCATTCAGTATTAAATACCCTCCATCACAGCACTCATATTGTGGAAAACCCTCATGTGTGTAATGATTGTGTGGAAACCACTCACCAGAAGTCAGATCTCATTAGACATCAGAGAATTCACACAGGGTTGAAATCTTACAAATCTAATGACTGTGGGAAGTTCTTTGGCCAGAAGAAACACCTCATAAATCATCAGAGAATTCACACAGGTGAGAAACCTTTTGAATGTAATGACTGTGGAAAATCCTTTGGCCAGAAGGCAAACCTCATAAATCATCAGAGAATTCACACAGGTGAGAAACCTTATGAATGCAATTACTATGGAAAATCCTTTGGCCAGAAGGCAAACCTCATAAATCATCAGAGAATTCACAGAGGGGAGAAACCTTATGAATGCAATCATTGTGGAAAAGCCTTTGCTGAGAAATCAAAGCTCACAAAGCATCAGACAATTTGTACTGGGGGAAACCTTATGATTGCAATGACTGTGGAAAAACCTTTGCTGAGAAGTCAAACCTCAGAAAGTATCAGAGCCTTCACACCATGGAGAAAGCTTATAAATGAAATGACTGTGGAAAAGCCTTTGGTCCCATCCTTGCATACCAAGGATAAATCCCACTTGGTCTGGGTGGATGATCTTTCTGATGCATTGTTGGATTCAATTGGCCAGAATTCTGTTGCAGATCTTTGCATGTATGTTCATCAGGGAAATTGGTCTATAATTACTTTCTTTGTTGCACTTTTTTCAAGTTTAGGAATGAAGGTGATGTTGGCTTCATAGAAAGAATTTGGGAGAATCGCCTCTCTCTCAATTGTTTTGAATAACTTGAGAAGAATTGCAGTTAGTGCTTTAAATGTCTGTTAGAATTCAGCAGTGAAGCCTTCCAGTTTTGGGGTTTTCTTGGTAGTGATGGTCTTTATTACTGGTATCATTTCCATCTGGTTATGTGTGTGTTTAGGTTTTCTATATCTTTGTTGCTCAATTTAGGTAGGTTTTATGGATGGAAGGATGGTGGAAAGCCTCTTTGCTGTACTTCATAACTCATAAGATATCAGAGTATCCACACAGGGAATTTTCTACTTGACCTTTTTGTGCAAGTTATATCTCATGAAATATTAGAGAATTCACCAAGGGGAGAAATGCATGAATATAATACATGTGAATAGCCTTTGTGGTGCAAATCAGACCTCATCAAACATAAAAGAATTCTCATGGGGAGCAATTTTATGAATGTAATGACTCAGAGCCTTTTACCATAATTCAGCCCTCATTGTACATCATCAAATTCATATAGGGAAAAACTCCTTTGAAAGTAAAATCCCTTTAATTAGAAGCCATACCTCATAAGACAACAGGGAATTCACGTGGGAGAGAAACCTTATGGGTGTAATGAGTGTTGGAAAGCTCTGCCCAAATCTCTCCTTATATCAGAATGCACAACATATATATCTAATGAATGAAATAAATGTGAGAAAGTCATTTCACATAGGTAATGCCTCATAATCCATCATGGAATTTGAACAAGGGAGAGACCTTAACAATATAATGAATGTGGAAGAGCTTTTCTCCAAAATTCATGTAAGTATTGTGACAAAACCTTTTGCTGGAAATCACATCCTATCCAACAGAGACTCATGTAAAGGAGAAAGCTTATAAATATTATTAGAGTCAGAAGTCAATGGTACATCAGAGAATTGACACAGGTGGTTTCTTAGGCGTATACTGATTGTGCAAAAACATTTTCTTTATTTCAGGCTTGTATAGACACAGAATTCACAAAAGGTGATAGTCTTTGCATGCTGTAAATACAATAAAACCTTTAGCCAGAAATTAGACATCAACAGACTTCAGAGAATTCATAAGGAACAAAAGTCTATGCAATGAATTTGGAAAATGTATTTCTGTTATAAATCAGTCTTCAATTCCCATGAATAGACTCACAAATGAGAAAACATGCATGCATAGAAAAGTTTTGTACCATAAATTATCTCTAGATGGTAAACTAATATATCACACAAAAGAAATATCATGAGTGTAATGGAATTGGGAAACCCTTTGCTATAAGGCCGATTTCCAGAAAGCTTAGCAAGATTACAGAAAAGTCTCTGAAAATGTAACATGTCTGAAAGATTTGTTGGCATCACAAACTGGAGGATAGCTCAAGTGCATGTGTTTTTGTGCCTGGCATCCAAATTGATATCTCTTTTTCTTTGATGAATTCCTTGTTTATTTATTTAGCAGATTTAGAGACAAAGGATTCCTGTCCATTGATTTACTACTATATGCCCACAATTGCCATGGTAAAGTATATGGCAAAAACTGAGTGCTGGGGGCTGTGAATCTGATTCATCACTGATAACATTGAAGACATTGGTTCCTGGTTCTTATGCTGCTATGCATGGAAATGTTTCTCTAATTTCATTTTCAAATAGTTCATTGTTAATATAAAGAAATGCTTCTAATTTTTAAAATTTCATTGAAATAATTTGTGATTAATGTGTCCTAGTCATGCATTATTACAGGGTGTAGTGCAATATTTGCACACATTTATGCAGTAAAAAGTGATCAAGCTAAGCAACTACAGTTTTATTAAGTTTTTAAAGAGTTATTTATTTGAAAGACAGAGTTACAGAGAGAAGTAGCAGCAGAGAGAGAGAGAGGTCTTCCTCTGCCGGTTCACTCCCCAGATGGCCACAATGGCCGGAGCTCTGCCAATCTGATTCCAGGAACCAGGAGCTTCTTCCAGATCTCCCACTTGGGTGCAGGGACCCAAGGACTTGGGCCATCTTCTACTGCTTTCCCAGGCCATAGCAGAGAGTTGGATCAGAAGAGGAGCAGCCAGGACTAGAACTGGTACCCACAGGGGATGCTGGTGCTTCAGGCCAGGGTGTTAGCCCACTGTGCCATAATGCTGGCCCCCAAGCAACTACAGTTTCTAATTCTTCTCCATGATTTGAGACTACCAGTTCCTCTCTTTCAGTTCTTTACACAGAACCTAATATGGTTGAATGTAGTCATCTCATTATATTATGGGGCACCAGAAGTTCTTTCTGCCTCTTTGATTTTTGATACCTATTATCCAATCCCCCTCTATCCCTAGCTGCTTCCCTTCTCAGCCTCTAGTAATCACAGTTCTGTGTTCAGATCCATTATTTTCTTTCACTTCCACATGCGACAAGGACCAGGTGACATTTGTGTTCCTGCTTCTGGCTTATTTCAATTAATTTAATAATATTTTGTTCTTTTTTTGTATCTAAAAGAGGTTGCCCTGTCCATTGTTTTTCACTGATGGACAGCTAGATTGGTTTCACATCCTGGCTGCAGTGAACTGTGTTATAGTGGCTGTGTTATGGGAAAATTGCTGTATCTTTGATATGCTCTCCTCCTTTCCTTCTAATAAAATTTCCTTATTCTATATAGCCAAGAGCAAGATAACTCTCACATGGTAGGTCAATTTTTATCTTAGTTTAATTTTTGTTATTTATTTGAAAGAGTTACAATAGAGGTAGAGACACAGAGAGGTCCTCCATTAGCTGGTTCGCTCTACAGATGACTACAAAGGCCAGAGTTATGCCATTCTGAAACCTGGAGACAGGAGCTTCCTCTGGGTCTCCCTCATGGGTGCATGGGCCCAAGGACTTGGGCCATCTTCTACTGCTATCCCAGGAGATAGCAGAGAGCTGTATTGGAAGAAGAGCAGCTGGAACTAGAACTGGCACCCAAATGGGATGCTGGCCCTTCAGGCCAGGGCTTTAACTCACTGCACAACAGCGCCAGCCCCAATTTTTATCCTTTTTAAGGAATGACCATACTGTTCTGCATAACATCTGTACTAACTTGTGTTTTCACCTACCATATATGGTGGTTTTCTTTTCCCATGTGCTCTCTAGCATTTGTTATTTTTTATCAGTTTGGCATAAAAATGATATAGTATTGTTCATGTTTTTGTGTATTTTGAAATCAGTTAATTTGTTTATTAAATCTTTATTATTTGAAAGGTGGATTTAGAGAGAGAGGGAAAGACATAGATAGCTTTCATCTGCTGGCTCACACCCCAGAGAGTTTCAACAGTTGAGCCTGGGGCATGCTGGAGTCAGGAGCTTCATCCAAGTCTCCCACATGAGTGGCAAGGACCTGAGTCCTTCTTCCATCTTCTGCTGGTTTCCCAGGTGTTTAGCAGTGAGCTAAATTGGAAGTGGAGATTCCTAAACTCAAAGTGGAACTCAGATGTTATGCTGGCCTCACAGATTGCAGCTTTCCCCACTTGGCCACAATGCCAGCCCCTCTATCAATTTAATTCCTCAAAAATAGCTCAGTAATGTTGGCATCTATCTCATTTTGTTTTTTCTCTGTTATTATTCAACTTATTGATGTCTTATTTTTGTTCACATTATTCCTCTCAATTGCTCTACCTGAGGTGAGTAGGGCTGCTGTGTTGCTTAAATGAAGTGTATGCTTTAGATTACTCATTTAATGAGTGCATGTCATTCACATAGCACTTCACTGAAGTTCTACTATGTCCCAAATCCTCTTCTAGGCACAGAATTTAGACCACTTTTCTCTTAGGCCCAGATCTTGCCTTTAACATACTACTTGGAATTTAGTAGCTCATGAAATCTGCAGACTGCATAAATGAATGAATATTTTGAGGGCTGTGCTTTTGTGGAGGAACTTCATAGGAGACCGAAGGAATAAAATAAATCAAAAGTATCCACAGTATATAGAATGTATACTATTTTACAAGTCACAGAGAAGAAGAAGAAGAAGAAGGAAAGTAGTAAGACTAGAAAGTTTGTGGCAAGACTAACAGGCGCTGGTCAAGAACTTAATAAGCACATTAGGAAAGCAGTAAGGTTTCTTTTTTTTTTTTTGAGGAAAAGTTTTTATTTCTAGTGATGAAATTGGCTACAGAACATTATGAAAGTTTAAAAATACAAAGAGAAATTGTCTATAATTAATAGATTCAAAATTTGACAATCAGTGAATATCATTATTAGTCATTACCAACAACAGTTATTGATTTGAAAGGCAGAGTGACAGGAAGAGGGAACCACCGCTTCACTCCCCAGACACTTGCAATAGCCAAAGCTTGACCAAGCCACAACCAGGAACTGGGAATTCATTCTGGATGTCCCATTTGGGTGCAGGGACCCAAGCACTTCTGCCATCCTCCGTCTCCTCCCAGGGTGCACACTAGCAGAAACTTGCCTCAAAGCAGAGAAGCTACCACTCAAGCCAGGCATTTGTATATGGGATGTGGGTGTGTGGTGGTGATAGCAAGCCCTCATGGATAAAAAAAAAAAAAAAAAAAAAAAAAGTTATTTCTATGCCAAGGAAATTACTCTGTAGTCTTTCTCTTATAAACTACGTATTGCTGAACCTAGATAATTTTTCCTTTATTTAACAATGACATGAAAATGTCAGTTGAGTTGGCTTTCCTGAAGACCTTGTTTCTTGAATATTAGTGGCTAGCTGAGATAAATTCTTTTCATCTCTTTCTCGCTTCGGCAGCACATGTGCTCGCTTCGGCAGCACATATACTAAAATTGGAATGATACAGAGAAGATTAGCATGCCCCTGCGCAGTAAGGTTTCTTTACCTCCCTGTAGGCTCTGCTCTCCAGAGGTGAACAGGGTCCTCTAAACCCACTTGCTGCACACACAAACACCTGAGTGTTGTATTCTCCCACAGGTGTTGGAGACTGATATGGTGTTCTGATTTATATTTACATAATGGCTAGTGACATCGGGCATATTCACATGTTTTGACCATGTACATTTCTTCTGAGAAATGTCTATTCAGATCCTTGCCTGTTTCTTCACTGTATTTTTTGGAGTTTTTCCAATTCATGTAAATGTTCTGGAAATCTGTAAACATTCAGAGTTTTAATTTTTCCTGCCATCTGTTCATTGTATCTACACTCTGATGTTTACTTTGTTGTGAAGAAGTATCTTAGTTGGATATACTCAAATGTCTCTGTTTTTATTTTTGTGACTATTGCTATTGGAATCTTACCCAAAAGCTATTGTGTGTTGACAATATTTAGAGTTTCCCTATGTTTACTTGGGTTTGGGTCTTATGATTACATTTTAATTCACTGTGAGTTCACTTTCACATAATGTAAGAGATGTTGGAGTCTCTTTTCAGGCTTCTACATATGGATAATCAAGTTCCTCTGCACCACTTGTGAAAGAGATTCTTCTTTCTCCAGTTCATTTTAGTTCCTTTGTTAAATATGAGTTGCTGGTAGAAATTTGGGTTTATTTCTATGCTACCAAGTCTTTTCCATTGAACTATGTGTCTGTTATTATATCAGTGCTAACACTTCTTCTTTTTTTTTTGCAGTATATTTATTTGAAAGGCAGAGTTACAGAGAGGTAGAGGCAGAGAGAGAGAGAGGTCTTCCATCCACTGGTTTACTCCCCAAATGGTCACAATGGCCGGAGCTCTGTTGATCTGAATCCAAGTGTCAGGAGCTTCTTCCAGGTCTCTATGCAGGTGCAGGGGCCCAAAGACTTTGGCCATTTTCTACTTTTTTCTCAGGCTATACCAGAGAGGGGTATAAGAAGTGGAGCAGCTGGGAAACATACTGGCACCCATATGAGATGCCGGCACTGCAGACGGTGACTTTACCTGCTTTGTCATAGTGCTGACCCCTGTAATATGTCTTAAAATATGGTGTGATGTCTCCAGCTTTTTTTTGCTTTATAATATTGCTTTAGATGTTAAGCATCTCTCATGTTTCTATGTGAATTTTAGCATCATTTTTTCTAGCTCTGAGAACATCGTTGGTATGTTGATTGGGATTACATTGAATTTGCAAATTGCTTTTGGTAGTATGGATATTTTGGTATTATTCTTCCCATTCACAAACATAAGTTTTCTGTGAGACTGTCAAAAAGCCTTGACAAAAATTGGACTTTATTACACAAAAATTCATCACTTTTTGGGATCATTTAAATCCATAATTTTGCACTAATATTTGATAAATAATTAAAGACTTTGAGCATTTTAGTAGGAGAAATTAAAATATTTATCAATTTATTCAAATATTGTTTAGATGTGATATTCAAATATTGTTTAGAGCCATTGTCTATATTCCCTCTAAATTACGATCTTTTTGCTTTTTGCCTGTTAAACTTGTCCCTTGATTCAAGAACCCTTTTTAATGTAATGTAAACTGAAAATGTCATTTCATAAGCTAAAAAAAATGACAAAGAAGGAAAAAGAAGGGAGGGAGGTTGAGTATATAATTATGTTCTCCGAATTTTTTCTATAAAACATATTGAATCATTTAAAAGCTAATTAAAATTAAACTCAAAATTGGACCATTATGACCAATACTTAAAACAAGTGATTAAAAACTGTAGATGTCTTCAATTTTGATTATCATTCTTCTTTAGAATATCTGAAAGAAATCCGGCTTCTCACTTTAAAATATACCAGTGTGTTAGAATTCAGTATTAAATGACTTTGTTTAAAAGTTTTATTTAATCTATTGCTTTAAGTAGTAATACTATGGCCATTGTAAAACAAAATCCTTATCATTTTTCATAAAACAGAAAGGGCCTTTAAAACATCATCACTAAAAATATTAAGAGACCTAAAATATAACATTCTTAAAACCCAAGTGATACCATTCAAAATTTTCAAATATGCAGGGATAGTTCATGTCAAGTAACTAAATAATTGTTAAGTGTATATATGGAATAGCTTCTATAAATTCTTTTGGCAAGGGCTGGCACTGTGGCATAGTGGGTGAGGCTGCCACCTGCAGTGCTGGTATTCCATAGGGGCATCAGTTCAAGACCTGGCTGCTCCACTTCCTATCCAGCTCTCTGCTATGGCCTGGGAAACACTATAAAATGGTGCAAGTCCTTGGGCCCCTGCACCTGCATAGGAGACCAGGAAGAGGCTCCTGGCTCCTGCCTTCCAGTCAGCACAGCTCCAGCCATGGAGGCCAACTGTGGAGTGAACCAGTGAATGGAAGACCACTCTCTCTGCCTCTCCTTCTCTGTCTGTGTAATTCTGACTTTCAAATAATATAAATAAATCTTTAAAAATTCTTTTGGCAAATAGATGAAGCTACTTGTTATACATTTCAAATAAATAGCAAACATACTAGAAAAATATATTGAATAAAATTTAAGCAACTCATAGCTATACACAGAAATTTCTCACCATAACAACATAGCAACCACTAAATTTCCAAATTCAATTTTCCACAACTTAGAATCTTTAACTCCAGAAGGAGTACAAAATTGACAGAACAGTGGCCTATGTATCAGGATACCTAATGCTAATACAGAATTATCCCTGCCACAACTTACCTATGTGACCTTGAACAATTCACTTTACTTCTCTGGGCTTGGCATTTAGCATCCTCATGTGATAAAGGAGGCTTGGATAAGATCAGTTGTACTCTGTCTTGAGACTTCAATGATCTCTCAGTTTCCAAACAGGCACCTTAAGGGAAAGTAAACCTTTAGATCAAAGCTTACATTTTTAAATCTAAATATATTTTAAACTGTTTCTACAACTAGTACAAAACAACACATTCAAATGTGTACCATGCCACTTTTCAATATTTGGGAATAATTAATGCATCATTTTAGAGCATTGTCTTGAGGCCAGTGCTGTGGTGTAGCTAGTAAAGCCACTGCATGCAGTGGGGGCATCCCATATGGAGGCCGGTTCAAGTCCAGGCTGCTCCACTTTCCATTCAGCTGTCTGCTATAGCCTGGGAGAGCAGTAGGAAGTTGGCCCAAGTCCTTGGGCCCCTGAATCTGCATGGGAGACCCTGAAGAGGTCCTGGCTCCTGGCTTCAGATTGGCATATCTCTGACCTTTTAGGCCATCTGGGGAGTGAACCAGCAGATGGAGGACCTCTCTCTCTCTCTCTTCCTCTTGTTCACTATCTGTGTAACTCTGACTTCCAAATAAATAAATAAATAAATCTTTTAAAAAATCAAAAGAATATTGTCTGGCACACAGTGAACCACTAAGTACAAGATATTATTAGGAATATTAGATTGAAATATTGAAATAAACTAGGCAATAAGCCTTAAGATGCAAATTAATACCAAGAAATATAATCTCAAATTTCTGTGTTCAACAAGGTAGTCTCTTTTCACTACTAACTTTATACTAAATAAGATATTTTGATATTTTGTTAAGAGTAAATTTATCGGGGGCCAGCGCCGTGGCTCACTTGGTTAATTCTCCACCTGTGGTGCTGGTATCCCTTATGGGCAAAGTGTTCTAGTCCTGGTTGCTCCTCTTTCAGTCCAGCTTTCTGCTATGGCCCGGGAAGGCAGTAGAGGATGGCCCAAGTGCTTGGGCCCTGCACCCGGATGGGAGACCAGGAGAAAGCACCTGACTCCTGGCTTTGGATGGGCACAGCTCCAACTGTGGCAGCCATCTGGGGACTGAACCAATGGAAGGAAGACCTTTCTGATTTCTCACTGTATATAACTCTACCTGTCAAATAAAAAAAATTATTAGTTTTTCATAAAAACTGCAGTATTGAAAAAGTTCTAAAATCCCTCTAATTCTAAATGTCTGTGACTGCTAACTCATTAGCACATATTGCATTCTTTACATCTGGGTAATCATGACAATTCACTTTTAAATGATTAACAGATCTGCTGTTATATATAAATACATGCTTTTCCGAAAATCATACAATAAGCAGGCTACATACTTTACTTCAAGTAGAACTGCCATATCCAGTCCTACAATTGTAAATAAGACAGTTTCAATTGTTCAGCATTATCAATTATAAATTCCAATCGTGTAGCAATACTCATAAGAATTTAGGGGGCCGATGCTGTGGAGTAGCAAGTAGAGCTGTGGCTTGCAGTGCTGACATTCCAATTGGGTGCCAGTTCAAGTCCTGGCTACTCAAATTACTATCCATCTTTTTAGGCAAGTAAGACTTACTATCCAGCAGTAGAGGATGGCCCAGGCCCTTGGGCTCCTGCACCTGCATAGGAGACCCAAAAGAAGCTGCTGGCTCCTGGCTTTGGATTGGCAGAGCTCCAGCCATTGTGGCCAAATGGGGAGTGAACCAGCGGTTGGAAGACTGCTCTCTCTCTCTCTCTCTCCTTCTCTGTGTAACTCTGATTTTCAAGTAAAATAAATGAATCTTTTTTTAAAAAGGATGAAATAAAAAGGAAGATGAAGATTACAAAATTGTTTAATTTTTTTAATAAATATAAATTTCCAAAGTACAGCTTTTGGATTACAGTGGCTTCCCCTCCCCCAAAACATCCCTCCCACCCATAATCCTCCTATTTCCTGCTTCCTCTCCCATCCCAGAAGATTACAAAATTGTATGAAGGACATTTGTACAGTAAACAAATATACTGATTTCCAATGCAATATTTGAATACTTGAAGCAGGAAGGCTAAGTACTTCTTTGCCAAAATAACATGTTTTCTCCAGTGTAAAACCCATTTGCCATCCCAATACACAAAGGGATTTGGGGCAAGAAGGAAAAAAGAAGTCCACACATGCAGAAATTTTAAGCAAAACAAAATAGAGAATGTATTTAGTTTCATGTAAATCACATGAGAATTAATAGTATTCTACCAATTTGCAACAAATATTTTTAACTTTAATGAATGAATGAACTTTCAGTTACATAGCAGGAAACTTCTACCCTCTCCCATAAAACTGAAAGAGAAACTTTTTAAAAGTAAAAACTGATGAAAGAATTCTGCAATACATGTTAATGTTAAGTAGCCCAGCAGAGTTTATTTAGAAATACAAACACACACACAGAAAATAAATACATTAAAATCTTACTGAATAGTCCAGTAATAGTTCAGGATCCAATATGTGTGCAAAAGATTCTGGATTTCCCAGTCACTTTGTATAGGAAATGATGTGCTTTGCTATGTAGCATGTAACTTTAGATTCCTGAACACCTCCACTTTGCTTCTTACCCTGAGTCCCAGCAAATACAGGAACACAGCTGTTGAGTCATTCATTTTCTGGATTTGAGAATATCAAAGAATTAATGAGTATAGAAAGTTGTACAGCAAAGACCAAGAATATCCAAGGGAGGTCAGGAAAATCAATTGAACAAGTCAAAATACTATGAATGTATACTGAATGCTCTGTTTTTAATATGTCTTACTTACCTAAAAAGACATGAGGGCTATTGCTCTCTCTCTTAATACAACTAAGGAGAAGATATCACCAATGCTCAAGAAAAATGAATACACAGCAGAGCTAATACAAAATCCCAAAATTCCAAAATAGAAAAACTGGATATGCACTCCTTACACACACCCTGAAGTGGCAATGAAGTAGAACAAATCTAAAATTAGAAAAAAATCTTTTTTTAAAGATTTATTTATTTATTTTAAAATCAGAGTTGCACAGAGAGAGGCAGAGAAGAGAGAGGGGTCTTCCATCCACTGGTTCTCTCCCCAGTTGGCTGCAATGGCCAGAGTTGTGCCAATCCAAAGCCAGGAGCAAGGAGCTTCTTCCAGGTCTCCCACATGGGTGCAGGGGCCCAGGACTTGGGCCATCTTCTACTGCTTTCCCAGGCTATAGCAGAGATCTGGATCCATATGAGCTGCCAGCACTGCAAGTGGTGGCTCTACCCACTATGCCACACCACTGGCCCCGAAAATTCTTGTCAAATTAAGAACATTTAACCTTTGTTTTAGAGTGCATTATTAAAATATCTAAACTGGGGGAATACATAATTTCTTTCTTTAGAAATCAGAAGAGAAAAAGAACACTTCAAGCCTACTGTGACACCACACAGAAGGAATGGAGAATCATGATCTCAATTAGCCTAGGGACAGAATAAAAGGGAGGGAAATAGGAACAACAGAATTAAGATGAATAAGCTTTGACAGCTGAGGGAATCTGAATGTAAAGAAAAGGCATGCAGTTAACTGAAACAATAGAGATAATTCTGAGAGGAAAAAACATTGTTAAGTCATATTAATGGGGCCAGAGCTGTGACTTAGTAAAGTAAAAAAAAAAATCTAAAATTTGTTTTTAAATTATATAATTAAAAAAGATTAAAAAAAGATGTTCAATCTTAAGTCTCTACAGCATAAGATATACATCAATTTTCCCAGGTTCTATTTGCATTTATTAACAAAGTTTCATGGGTATAATCACTAAAGTGGCTCCAATAAGTCTTTTTATAAAAATTATTTTTTATTTTGACAGGCAGAGTGGACAGTGAGAGAGACAGAGAGAAAGGTCTTCCTTTTTCTGTTGGTTTACCCCCTAGTGACCGCTGCCGCCAGTGTGCTGCGGCTGGCACATGGCGCTGATCCAAAGCCAGGAGCCAAGTGCTTCCTCCTGGTCTCCCATGCAGGTACGGGGCCCAAGCTCTTTGGCCATCCTCCATTGCACTCCTGGGCCATAGCAGAGAGCTGGACTGGAAGTGGAGCAACTGGGACAGAATCTGGCTCTCCCAGCAGGACTAGAACTTGGTGTGCCTGCACCGCAGGTGGAGGATTAGCTTATTGAGCCATGGAGCCTGCCTCCAATAAGTCTTAACCTGGGATGCAACTAAATTTAACAAGGATACTCAATAGGAATTTTAGAAGAATTCCAAAATATGTATCAGAATAAAAATAAATACTTTACTTGGTACATCTCATTTTAACTATACTATTGTCTAAATTTCCAAATGTCAGATGTACTAAAAAAATCCCCAAAGCAGCAGAGTTGGTCCGACATGATGAGGAATAAAATAAAGAAAATGAGAATTCGCAGATCCCAGATTAAAATAACCAAGAAGGCCCAATAAAAGAAAACTCAATGTCTTCATACACTAACATTTATTACCTCAGATTTATTTAACAAAAAGGTGATTATTCCAGCTACATCCCATTAGGTAGCCCAATTTTACCTGCTAAATCCATTTAAAAAAAGCACCTCATGATATATTACTAAAATCATATTGCTATATGCCATCCACCATGTCCACTGTACCTTATACCTAATGTTAACAGATCTGATGAAAATCAGTAGATAAATGATGTGTCTTAACCACGTGTGGGAAATGTCTTTTGTTCAACGTTTTTCCAAAAACCCCTCAGTCTCAGTTTGCCTTCACCTTGAAAAGACACTTCTGAGGTTTACTAATCAGTCCAGCTTCTTCGGGCCTCCCTCCAATGAAAGGGGCTAAAATCCATCAAAATAAACTCTAGGCACTGTCCTTGTGCTCCCAGTGACTTTTTCACTCTAGGGGCTCACAAACCTTCTAAATTCTTTAGATCACCTGTGATGTCCATTAGTTCTCAAAGACTATGATGCAAGTAATTTCCCCTCTTGGAACCTTGTTATTAACTGTGCTGTATGAGAAATGAAGTCTCCTACACACCTTGTGCTTATGATTCTCCAAACCATGTTGCCTGCTAGGACTTTGGCCATGAATATAGGACAGCAATACCTGAACATGATTACTGAGATCTCCTTAATAAAGGATAGACTGGGGCCAGCACTGTGGTGCAGTGGTGTAATCCTTTACCTGCAATGCTGGCACCCCATATGAGCACCAGTTCTAGTCCCCATTTCTCCTTTTCCCAGCCAGCTCTCTGCAATAGCCTGGGAAAGCAGTAGAAGCTGTTCCAAGTGCTTTGGTCCCTGCCAAAATATGGGAGACCTGGAAGCTCCTAGCTCAGATTGGCCCAGCTGCAGACATTGCAGTCATTAGGGGAGTAAATGAGCATATGGAAGACCTTTCTGTGTCTCTTCTTCTCACTCTCTGTAAGTAAACCTGTCAACTACATAAATAAATTCCTTATATATATATTTACATTTATATATATATTTATGTATATAAATATATTCATATATAAAATATATTATAATTTATCATACAATATATTATATAATATATAATTATAAACAGATAATATTATATAATTTATTATATGTATTTTATATATATATATATATATATATATATTATTGAGATGACTTCAATAGCCAGAGTGTGGCCAGGTTGAAACCAGGAGCTTTTCCTCTGATGTGTGTCCCAGGAACCCAGGTACTTGGAGCATCTTTCACTGCTTTTTCAATCCATTGGTAAGGAGCTGGATCAGAAATAATTATTTATATATAAATAACAAATTCATATATAATAATTATATACAATTATATATTTATAATAATTATATGCAATTCTATATTATGTATAGAAATATATAGTATAATATATAATATATATTATAATGTATAAATATATATATGATGGACCAAAATATGGTATTCTCCATTTGGCAGAAGGGACAGGCTCCAATATCTACTGTCTATGTCAGTATGTCAGCATAATGTAGGAGGTAACCCCTCTACCAAATAAGAAAAGCTATTTCAGTTCAGCTGGACATCATTCTGCTGACTGTTGACCTTATTACTGTTAGTCTGGATGCTTTCATTGGTTGCAATCCAGAGACCCAATTTTCCCATAGATATAAACATCAGCAAACATGAAAATTTGGTAAGAAAAGCTTAAACTGAGAGTTATGATTAATAACTATTTTTTTTAATTTTTATTTAATGCATATAAATTTACAAAGTACGACTTATGGATTACAATGGCTTCCCCCCCATACCGTCCCTCCCACCCACAACCCTCCCCTTTCCCACTCCCTCTCCCCTTCCATTCACATCAAGATTCATTTTTGATTATCTTAATATACAGAAGATCAGCTTAGTATACATCAAGTATGGATTTCAACAGTTTGCTCCCACACAGAAACATAAAGTGAAAAATAATAGATGATTTTTTTTTAAAATGATGATGAAATCAGAGCAGACCTATTGTCATGTTTAATCCCAGTGAGAGTCAAGTTGGGAATTGATAATTTCTTTTTTTTTTTTAACAGAGGATCAGTTTAGTATGCATTAAGTAAGGATTTCAACAGTTTGCACCCCCATAGAAACACAAAGTGAAATATATTGTTTGAGTACTCGTTATAGCATTAAATCTCAATGTACAGCACATTAAGGATAGAGATCCTACATGAGGAGTAAGTGCACAGTGACTCCTGTTGTTGACTTTACCAATTGACACTCCTGTCTATGGCATCAGTAATCTCCCTATGCTCCAGTCATGAGTTTCCAAGGCTATGGAAGCCCTCTGAGTTCTCCGACTCTTATCTTGTTTAGACAAGGTCGTAGATAACCTACGGTTCGACCCAGCCATCCCACTCCTTGGAATTTACCCAAAGGAATTTAAATTGGCAAACAAAAAAGAGGTCTGCACCCTAATGTTTATTGCAGCACAATTCACGATCGCTAAGACCTGGAACCAACCTAAATGCCCATCAACGATAGACTGGATAAAGAAATTATGGGATATGTACTCTTTAGAATACTATACCGCAGTAAGAAACAACGAAATCCAGTCATTTGCAACAAAATGGAGGAATCTGGAACACATCATGCTGAGTGAAATAAGCCAGTCCCAAAGGGACAAATACCATATGTTCTCCCTGATCAGTGACGACTGACTGAACACCAAGAGGGAAACCTGTTGGAGTGAGGTGGACACTATGGGAAACGGTGGCTTGATCAGCATAGCCCTGACTGTTAATGAACAACTTAATACATTATCCCTCTTAGTAGTTTTTTTTATCTGTTCTACTTAATATGACTGGTTTAGATCTGTAATTGATGCACAGTTATTCTTAAGTGTTGAAAATTAACTGAAATGTGATCCCTGTTGAACATGGTGGTGGGAATGGGAGAGGGAAGAGATGTATAATTTGGGACATGCTCAGGCTGACTTGCCCCAAGTGGTGGAGTTGGAAGCATACCAGGGGATTCCAATTCAATCCCATTGAGGTGGCATGTACCAATGCCATCTCACTGTTCCAGGTGATCAGTTTCAGTTCACAGTTGGTCATGGTGGAGGGACTGGGAGTCAAAGGGAGCACATAGACAAGTCTAGTACCTGCTAACGCTAACCGATGGAGTAAATAAAGGGGAGAGTGATCCAACATGGGAAGTGAGATACTCAGCAGACTCATAGAATGGCAGATGTCCTAAATAGCACTCTGGCCTCAGAATCAGCCCTAAAGGCATTCGGAGCTGGCTGAAAAGCTCATGAGAGTATTTCAGGCATGGAAAGCCAAGACACTCTGGCAAAAGATCTCTGCGAGTGAGATCCCAGTGGACAGAACAGGTCATCAAAGAAGGAGGTACCTTTCTCTGAAGGGAGGAGAGAACCTCCACTTTGACTATGACCTTGTCTAAACAAGATTAATAACTATTTTAACAAAATTTCTCAGAACCCATCTAATCCAAACCTTGGACAATTGGAAGACATTGTACTTGGCCCACCCATAATCAAAATGGATTCTAAATCCTTCAACTGCAAGGAGAGTATCATAGACATTAATGCTCCAAACGGATCCAGTTCTCTGCTAATGTGTCTGGAAAAGCAGCACAGGGTGACTCAAATATTGGGGCTCCTGCACCCTTGTGAGAGACCTGGAAGAAGCCCCTGGCTCCTGATATCAGTCTGGCCTAGCCGCAGTCATTGCAGCCATTTGAGGAGTGAACAAACCAGGAGGAAGATCAATCTCTCCCATTCTCTCCATCTAGTGCTGCCTTTCAAATTCATAAAAGGATCTTTAAGAAAATAGATCACTTCAATAAATTTGCCATTGCTCAGTCATGATGACTTTTACTACCTTCAGTTCTTTTTCAAAAGATTTATTTATTGGAAAGGCAGATAGAGGAGCTGGTGGTTGTGGTGCAGTGGACAAAGCTGCTATCTGTTACATTGGCATCCTGTATGTGCACCAGTTTAAGTACCAGCTATTCCATTTCTGATCCAGCTCCTTACCAATGGACTGAAAAAGCAGGGAAAGATGGCCCAAGTGCCTGGGATGCTGCCACGCACATTGCAGGAAAAGCTCCTTGCTGCCATGCACATCGGAGGGAAAGCTCCTGGCTTCAACCTGGCCACACTCTGGCTATTAAAGTCATCTCAAAAATGAATTAGGTGGTGGAAGATTTCTGTCTCTCCCTCTCTCTGTAACTCTTTCAAGTAAGTAATTAAATATTTTAATATGATAAAAAAGGCAGAGACACACAGAGACAAAGAGAGAAGGAAAGAGAAGCAGAGAGATCTCCCATCTGCTGGTTCACTTTCTATATGGCTACCACTGTGCAAGACCAGGTTCTCAAGTCCCCATTGAGGTTACAGTTCTCCAATTTGACGACAGGAATGAAAGAATTTGAGCTATTATACATTGCTTCCCAGGGATATTAACATGAAGCTGATTTGGAAGTGTAGTACCCAAAACTCAGATTAGCACTGCAATATAGGATGTGGGCATCTGTTGTGACTGCTAACAAATTGGAAATCCTAGAGTAAAAATCAACAGATTCCTGGACATACACAATATACCAAAATTGAGTCATGAAGACACATAGAAAAGCTAAACAAATCAAAAACCAAGACAGAGATTGGATGAGTAATAAAGACCCTCCCAACAAGCAAAAGTCCAGGATCAGACAGCCTCACTATTGAATTCTACAGGACTTTTAAAGAACTAATGCTTCTCAAACTATTCAACACAATTGAAAGAGAGACAATCCTCTCAAACTCCTTCTATTAATCCTGCATCACCTTAATTCTTCAACTAGAAAAAGATACAGTGGAGAGAGAGTACTATAGAAAAATATCCCTGATGGGGGCCAGTGCCATAGCACACTGGGTTGATCCTCCACCCGTGGAGACGGCATCCCATATGGGTGCCAGTTCTGGTCCCGGTTGCTGCTATTCCAGTCCAGCTTTCTGCACTGGACTGGGAGGGCAGTGGAGGATGGCCCAAGTGCCTGGGTCCCTGCACCCGCATGGGTGACCAGGGAGATGCTCCTGACTCTGGCTTCCGATTGGACCAGCACTACCTGTTGGGCCATATGGAGCATAAACAAGCAGATAAAATACTTCTGTCTCTCTGCCTCTGCCTCTCCATCTCTGTAACTCAATCTTTCAAATAAATAATTCTTTTGAAAAGGTCAACAAACAATAAAGGCTGGTGGAGAGGGAGAGAAAAAGGTACCCTAACCCACTGTTGGTGGGAATGAAGCTAGTGCAACCATTATGGAAGGCAGTATCAAAGTTCCTCAGAAATCTGAAAACAAACATACCATGTGATCCTGCCATCTGACTACTGGGAATTTATCCGCATGAAATGAAATAGAATATGCACAGGCATGAGTTATCTGTACCCTCATGTTTATTACAGCTCAATTCACAATAGCTAACATGGAATCAACCCAGATGTCCATCAACTGGTGACTGGAACAAAAATATGAGCTATATATACAGTGTAAAATACTATTCAACCATAATTGAGAATGAAATCCCATCTTCTGTAACTAAATGGATGAACTGGAAACAAGTATGCTTCATGAAAGAAGCCAGTCCCCAAAAGACAAATACCATATGTTTTCTCTGACTGGTGGTAATTAATATATAGACAACAAAAAGCAGCATATGAGTTAAATTGACATTTTGAGATTTGAGTATTGTTCATAGCACTTTTCTGTACTCTTTGATAGAGTACACAACATATACTCATTGATATTTCTGCTACTACTTGCTGAATTCTTTATTTTGTAGAGGGTTAAAGCTTGTGATTCTAAAATAAAATCAAAGCATGCAGCTGTCAAAATTAAAAGAAAATAAAACAAGAAGGAGGGAGTTGGAAATATGAGAACAAGGGAAGATAGGATAGGATGTTATCAGTTTGCTCTTCAATCTGTATATATAAATTACATGAAATTTGTTCACTTAATATGCATTTAAAAATATAAACTTAACACTGGAAGAAAAAGACCTGAGATCAGTGTTTTCTGGATTACCACTAATAAAATTTAGTCTTCATTTATGTCTGACCATATTTAATTTCTTATTTATTTATTTTATAAGAAAATTAACATCACCATTCCTAACAAGTCCATCCTGCTTCATGCATATCTATCAGTTCCCACTATGCTAATAATTTCTCATGAACTTAAATCCATATCATCTTAAAAAGATGCAATGTGGGGCTGGCGCTGTGGCATAGCAGATAAAGTTGTTGCCTGCAGTGTTGGCAAGCCATATGGGTGCCAGTTCAAGTCGCGGCTGCTCCACTTCTGAACCAGCTCTCTGCTATGTCCTGGGAAAGCATTAGAAGGTGGCCCAAGTCCTTGGGGCCTTGCACACATGTGAAAGACCCTGAAGAAGCTCCTGGCTTCAGATTGACACAGACCAGTCATTGCAGCCAACTGGGAGTAAACCAGCCGATGGAAGACCTCTCTGTCTCTGTCTGTCTGTCTCTCTCTCTCTACCTCTTCTCTATTTGTGCAACTCTTTCAAATAAATAAATTAATATTTAAGAAAAAAGCCTGATTCATGTTATTATTTATGTGTTTTAGAGGCTTTGCAGATGTTGATTACATGTGCCATGAAAACCCATTAAAATGCAAATCCTATAAGAGGCAACTCCATGTGCACTAAACTGGTAAAATCCAGTGCATGTGTTGAGAAAAACACACTAGCAATACATTTCAAAAAGCTGTGAAATATTATAAGTGGCTGTCAAAAGCTAAAAATCTGACAATGACTCATTATGTCATTTATTTATATATAATGCTGAGAAAATCAGAAGTATTTGTTAAAACTTCTGCTAAAATGCACTTGATTTATAATTTTTAAATGCATCTTTCCTAGATGTAATGCAGTCCTGTACTACTTTAGAGTATCAGAAATTTAAAATGTTGGACCGGTGCTGTGGTGGAGCAGGTTAACACCCTGGACTGAAGTGCCAGCATCCCATATGGGGGCCGGTTCAATACTCAGCTGCTCCACTTCTGATCCTGCTCTCTGCTATGGCCTGGCAAAGTAGTAGAAGATGGCCCAAGTCTTTGGGCCCCTGTACCCATCTGGGAGACCGGGAACTAGCTCCTGGCTCCTGGCTTCAGATCAGCACAGCTCTGGAAGTTGCAATCAATTAGGGAGTGAACACCAGATGGAAGACCTCTCTCTTTCTCTCTGTCTCTCCTCTCTGTCTGTAACTCGACTTGTACATAAATAAATAAATCTTTAAAACAATTAAGAAATTTAACATGTGAAAGGTTTTTAAAAAATGTATTTCTTTATTGTGAGGCAGAGTTACAGATATAGAGAGGAAGAGAAAGAGAGGTCTTCTATCGACTGGTTCACCCCTAAATGGCCAGAATGGCTGGAGCTGGGCCAATCTGAAGCCAGGTGCCAGAAGCCAGGAGTCAGCAGCTTCCTCCAGGTCTCTCACATGGGTGCAGGGGCCCAAGAACTCAGGGCATATTGCACTGCTTTCCTAGGCCATTAGTAAAGAGCTGGATTGGAAGTGCAGGAGCAGGGACTCAAACTGGTGCCCATGTGGGATGCTGGTGCTGCAGGTGGATGCTTAATCTACTATGCCACAGAGTGGGCCCAGTGAATGGTTTTAGGAAGACATCTTTCATGTAGACTAGGCTGCAATATTGCAAGGTAAGGTTTAGCTTTTATTCCCACACATCAGTATTCATCTTTTAGCAACTATAAATACTGAATATCATACATATAGACATAAATATAGGTAACTGAAGATTTTGTTGTCATTCTTTCTAATTCTCTTTTTAATGTCTGCTAATAGGCCATCTTATGGATTATTATATTGATGTTACCCATACATAAGCATCAGGCATTTCCACTGTTGAATGTGTTTATGAGTACAGGTAGATTTGTGTGTACATGAATGCACATTTGATGGAGATAGCACTGACAGTAATACTGTGAGAAATCCTAACGCTGATTCCAAACTTTCTGTCCTCCGCAGAGATGGCTGTCATTGAAGTAGACCACAGGGCCCCTTTTGCTGTTATGGACTGAAATGTGCCTCCCTAAAACTCTAACACGGAAGTGCTAACCAGCAACATGACTCTACCTGAAGAAAGTGCTTTTAAGCAGATCAAATGGTAGATGTGTCTGTCACATCGGAGAAAGGCTTCTGGAAAAATCGAGCCTATTTAAGCACCTTGATCTGATATTTTCAAGCTCTACAACTCTGAGAAGTAAAATTCCATGATTTAAATCATATTCTCTGTGGTATTTTCTTAGCAAATTAATATATCCTCATTTCTGCCAGCATTTTCTATTGTCATCCAGAAGGTCCTAGTGATTAGCAGAGAAATATAGAAACTAAAAACTGTGATTTTAGATTACCAAGTATCTACTAACACAAAAAGATCCCAGAAGCCACCTACTACCATCGTCCAGGACCCAGAAAAAAAACAGGAAGGAGTCAAGTTGCAGGGCAGTAGAAAAAAGTGAATAATGAAAGATCACAGCAGAAGTAAATAAGGAAGTGTTTGGTGCTGTGGTGTAGTGGATTAAAGCCTTGACCTGCTGTGCATGCATCCCATATGTTGCTGCTAGGAGACCAGGTGCTCCACTTCCAATCCAGCTCCCTACTAATGCACCTGGGAAATTGGTGGAAGATGGACCGTGTTCTACGGTGCTGGCACCCACATGAGAGACTTGGAAGAAGCATCTGGCCTTTCCAATAAATAAATAAATCTTAAAAATATAGAAACAGTGTTAGCACTGTTGGAAAACAGACTCATAGTTCAGTGTAAAAGTATAGGCAGCTGAAATAAACCGACTTTTCTACAGGCAACTCCTATTTAACAAAGGAAAGAAAACAAACAGGAGAAAGAAGAACCCCTTTAGCATATGGTTTAAAGGAAAGTGATTATCCATATGTAGAAGCCTGAAAATATACCCAAAACCTCATACACTATGTAAAAGCAACTCAAGGTGAATTAAAAGTCTAAATATAAAACCAGAAACTAAGTAAACATATGAGAAACTATAAAACATAAGCATAGATAACAGTTTTGGGTAAGATTCCAAAAGCACAAGTAACAAAAATAAAATATAGAAATTTGAGCATATCATATTAAGATACATCTTCACAACAAAGTAATCAACAGAGTGAACATACAATGGACAGAATGGCAGGAAACATTGAAAACTCTGATTATGACAAAAGATTGATAGCCAGAACATACATATATAGAACTGGGAAAATCTCCAAATAAGAAGCAAAATGTACAGCTAAGAAATGGGCAAGGATCAAAACAGATGTTTCTCAGAAGAAGAAATCTCAATGGTCAAGACATAGATGAACATGCCCAATATCACTAGCCATTAGGGAAATATAAATCAAAACCAATAGCAGACTCCATCTGTGGGAGAAGACAATGCTTGGGTTTTCATTTGTGCAACAAGTGGGTTTAGAGGACCCTGTTCACCATAAGAGGGCAGAGTCTACATGGAAGTAAGGAAACCTTAATGTTTTCCTAATGGGCTTGTTAAATTCTTGACCAGTGCCTATTACCTTTGCCGCAAACTTTCCAGTCTCACTACTTTCCTGCTTCTTCCTCTTCGCTGTGGCTTGCAAAAACAGTGTACCTTCTATATACGGAGGATACTTTTGTTTTGTTTTATTCCTCCTATCTCATGATGTTCCTCTAAGAAATCACAACCCTCCAAGTATTCATTAATTTATGCAGTCTGCAGTTTTCATGGGCTACTACATGGCAAAGTACTAGGTTAAAGGAAAGGTATAGGTCAGGAACTGAGCAAAGTTCACAATGATGAAGCCATTGGGGAAATGAACCTGATGGAAGACCTCTCTCTCTCTCTCTCTCTCTCTCTGCCTCTCCTTCTCTCTCTGTGTAACTCTGATTTTCAAATAAATAAATAAATCTTTAAAAACTAACAAAATATACTAAAAACCTGGTGGCAACACCTTTCTATCAGAACATGTGAAGCACTCAAACACAGTTTGTCCCAGAAAGTCAACCATAAGGGCATATCGTCTACTGCACTTGTGGACATCTCTGAGGGAGGTAAGGGGCACTTATTTCTTCCCCTCTTCTTTCTTACCACTCTCACAGTTATAACTTCTATCAATGCTTCCAAAGACCAGTCTCTATGAAATTGTAGAACTAATATCCTCCCATGTCAAAAGTGTCATGGGTTTAAACACAGAACCCAAAATAAGATAAGTAACTGGCCTTCTTAATTACACAGTGTGGAATGTAAGATTCTCAGTGGAGCACTGGGTAATATAAAGTGCTGGGCAGAGAAAAACTGTTACTTATCTGTATTTATGATGCTGTAATTCTCCTCTTTATGCAAACTCAGATTAAAAGAGCTCCCGTTAGTGGGCAGCACTGTTGCATAGTGGGTAAAGCTACTGCTGCCTTGTCAGCATCCTATATGGGTGCCGGTTGGGATCCTGGCTGCTGCACTTCCCATCCAGCTCTCTGCTGTGGACTGGGAAAACAGTAGAAGTTGGCCCAAATCCCTCATCTCCTGCACCCACCTATGAGACCTGGACAAAGTTCTGCCTTTCAAATAAATAAATAATTATTTAAAAAAACAGCTTCATCTCAGAAGGAGCTCCTGGCTACTGGCTCCAAATTGGCATACCTCCAGCTATTGCTGCCAATTGGGGAATGAACCATCGGATGGAAGACCTCTCTCTCTTTCTCTCTCTCTCTCTCTCCTCTCTGTGTAACTCTTTCAAATGAATAAATAAATCTTTAAAAAAGTAGCTCCAGTTATTGACAACACAGTAGACTTGCATTAATTTTGGTTCCCTTCTCACTTTGCAAAGGGATCAGTGGCAGGTCAAAACAGTTGACAGCCTTGCTAACAGGAGAAGAGATAGCTGAAGACAGAAAATGAAAAGCAGCCAAATACATCATCAAAGAAAGAGAAGTGGACCCCATCCAACACAAGCCTTTAAAAGTGGATGCTCACAATTAATGTGTGAAACAGCTGCCCACTGAAATCTTGTCTAGGGAGGGAAGATGTCCTAAGTTCTGCTTTTGTAAACTCCAGTCATAAATCTGTCCTAATAAATCTGTCCCTGGCATCTCTTTTACAAACATACTGGACCCACTGACCATTGGAAATGTGGTTCTAATCATGTAGGCTGCCATTTAAACCCACCAATGCTGTAACAGCTAAGAAACTTGAATTTGATGCTCAATTCTCAGGAAATCATTCCAGCTGAGCCTAGGGCCATTAATAGAAACTCCTTGGATCCTCCACTGTCTCTGTGCCTGTTTGAAAGAAGGGAGATTTCCCACCCCATGTTTCTGGAACAGCTTCAAATTCCACATTGGAAAAATTTGATAATTAATACTTGAGAGGGATCAACACACAAAGCAGCTATTCACGCTTCACACTGCTCCCCACCAGGAAGATGAGGTGCAGGATGAGAGCAGTGGGGCAGATCCTAGACAGATCCTCCTGCCCACCCCTCTGCTGCCCCAGGCTCCCTCCTGAGGGCCATCCAGCCCCACCCTGTAGGAACCAGCCCAGGAAACATCAAGAGACCAGGCCAGACTGCATTCTGAGACCACCCACAGTGGGAACCCGGCTTATTTAACTGTGGAGATCAGGAGTCTTTCTGCCTTCCTTCCCTGTGAGTGCAGGTTCCCAGAACACTGCCCCCTCTCTCCTGTAACCACTAAATAAAGCACATTAGGGACAGTTTAGGTGAGGTACTGCAGGAGAGAGTCCGGGCACTTTGAGCCTGGGAAATAGAGGTGGGAGACAGAGCAGCCCGGGTCCCAGCCCTGACCTTGGGAGAAGCTGCCAGGATTGCTGGCACACTTCTCCCACATGTGTCTCCGCCCCTTCCTGCATGCCAAACCTGCAGCAGAAAGTCCCTGGAGCAGGTACCCTTTCTTCCAGATACACGGGGAGTGAAATTGGGAGTGTGGAGAAGAGAGTCCCTGGCATGTGGGACCCACAGTTGGTGGATGAAGAGGGAAGAAGCAGCAGGAGGCAGGCTCAGGGTGAGCACTCAGAAACTGCCTGGGATCGCACGTGCAGAGCAGGAGTTGCAGTAAATGCCAGAGAAGGAGCAGCATAGCCCCCAGGGTTGACACTGATCAAGGAATGAACTCCCCTGGTCCAACTCTGAGCCCCAGGGACTGGCAGTGGCAGGTGCATGCCCACAGGTATTTGGAAAGCAGAATACCTTGGAGCTACTGGGAACTCTGGGAAATGGAGTCCAGGCTGCAGCATCCCTAGAGACACCAGCTGTTCCTCCGAAAAGCTGCAGTCAGGAGTGGGTGCCCACAACCAGAGGGCATTTGCTTTTGTTAAGTCCCTCCTTCCTTTCCTTCCCACACCAAAATCTCAGGGATCAGTTGCTGTTCCTTTCCTGCATCAAATCTGAAAGAGTGACACTCACTTCTGCTAACTGACCCCAAATCCTGGCTCCCTCATAACCTCTGTCTCTTCCAGAAAAATCTTATTTACTACTTTGGCCCTAGAAATCATAAATGACTATGATAGAATGTAACTTTTAACAGAGGTGTAGAAGGCATGGTTTAATATCCAGTTTTGAGAATACAATTTTCATTTGTGTTTTATTGATGTTTATACTTATTTTAAGATTCATTTTTTTATTTAGAAGTCAGAGTAACAGAGAAGGAGAGGCACAGAGAGAGAGAGAGAGAGAGGTGTTTTCCATCTCCTGCTTCACTCCTCAATTGGCAGCAGCAGCACAGCGCTGACCCCTTATAGTTCTTTACAAATCATTTTACACTGTCTTTTTATTCATCTAGTAAAGAGACAGAAGAATGGACACAGAGCTAACTCTGTCCAAAATCTTGCTTGTATTGCATCAGAATACAAAATTTGGGAAGGAAGAAGGCAAAACTGACTCAGACCCAGAAAACATGTAGGAAACTGCCACTCAAGAAACCAAAAGTCAGCTGAGGCACCCAAAACAAGGACAGCAAGCCAGAATTGGAGCAAGCCAACAGCTGTGCCCTGATTGAAAAAGACCATTCCTCTTGTGCCCTGAACTCAATATTGCCGGCTCAAAACAAAAGCTCACATCAGAAAATTCATTACAAACCATGATACATAAGAAAAAAGAGAAAAAAGCCAAAGAAATGCAAAAATCCATAATGATATTGGGCTTGATTTAGTCGCAGGGAAACCGGCCGTTCGCGGATTCATTCACCCCTCCAGCTGACTGCCTGTGGAATTATGACTGAATTAACCTGAAAATCACAGTGAAATTCAGTTTGGAGGCAATTAATATCTGTCACCTCAGCCAAAGTGTTCCATTTGATTTTCCAAAACACAAAAACTCACCTTGGTCATGTTGTCTGTAAATTTCTAAGCTTCAAACACCTATTAGTTGTCTTTTTTAATTCATAATGGCTACTCTGTCCAAACTCTTGTTTGTATGGTGTCAGAATACAACATTTGGGAAGGAAGAAGGCAAAACCAACTCAGACCCAGAAAACATTTAGGAAATTGCCGCTCAAGAAACCAAAAGTCAGCTGAGGCACCCAAAGCAATGACAGCAAGCCAAAATTGGAGCAAGCCAACAGCTGTGCCCTGATTGAAAAAGACCATTCCTCTGTTACCCTGAACTCCATATTGCCGCCTCAAAACCAAAGCTCATATCAGAAAATTCATTACAAACCATGATAAATAAGGGAAATGTGGAAAAACCAAAGAAATGCAAGAGTCCTTTGTAATATTGGACTGGATTTAGACACAAGGAAACTGGCTGTTTCCAGATTCGTCCCCCTTCCACAGACTGACTTTGGAATCTGATTGAATTCATCTCAAAATCACACTCACACTCAATTTGGAGGGTATTAGTATCTGTCCCCTCAGCAGAAGGGTTCCATATAATTTTCCAAAACACAGAAACTCATCTTGGTCGTGTTGCCTGTAGATTTCTAATGCAAAAAGGACAATGCGCTGTGTTTTTTTTTTTTTTTTTTGCTTTCATAATGTCTACTCTGTCCAAAATCTTGCTTCTATTGCATCAGAATACAAAATTTGGGAATAAGAAGGCAAAACCGACTCAGACCCAGAAAATATGTAGGAAATTGCCACTCAAGAAACCACAAATCGGCTGAGGCACCCAAAACAATGACAGGAAGCCAGAATTGGAGCAAGCCAACAGCTGTGCCCTGTTTGAAAAAGACCATTCCTCTTGTGCCCTGAACTCAATATTGCCACCTCAAAACCAAAGCTCACATTAGAAAATTCATTACAAACCATGATAAATAAGGGAAATGTGAAAAAGCCAAAGAAATGCAAGAGTCCTTTGTGATATTTGGCTGGATTTAGACACAAGGAAACTGGCTGGTTCCAGATTCTGCCCCTTTCCACAGACTGACTTTGGAATTCTGAGTGAATTGACCACAAAATCGCACTCACACTCAATTTTTAGGGAGTTAGAATCTGTCCCCTCAGGAAAAGGGTTCCATGTCATTTCCCAAACACAGAAACTCATATTGGTCGTGCTGCCTGTAGATTTCTACTCCCGAAAGGGCAATTTTCTGTGTTTTTTTTTTTTTTCTTTCCTAATGGCCAAGGCACCCAAAACAAGGACAGCAAGCCAGAATTGGAGCAAGCCAACAGCTGTGCCCTGATTGAAAAAGACCATTCCTCTCGTGCCCTGAACTCAATTTGCCAGCCTCAAAACCAAAGCTCACATCAGAAAATTCATTACAAACCATGATAAATAAGAAAAAAGAGAAAAAAGCCAAAGAAATACAAGAAACCATAATGATATTGGGCTTGATTTAGTCGCAAGGAAACCGGATGTTTCCGGATTCATCCACCCCTCCAGCTGACGGCCTGTGGATTTCTGACTGAATTAACCTGAAAATCGCAGGGAAACTCAGTTTGGAGGCAATTAATATCTGTCACCTCAGCCAAAGTGTTCCATTTGATTTTCCAAAACACAAAACCTCACCTTGGTCGTGTTACCTGTAGATTTCTAAGCTTCAAACGCCTATTTGTTTTGTGTTTTATTTCATAATGGCTACTCTGCCCACAGTCTTGTTTGTATGGCGTCAGAATACAAAATTTGGGAAGGTAGAAGGGAAAAGCAACTGAGACCCAGAAAACATTTAGGAAATTGCTGCTCAAGAAACCACAAATCGGCTGAGGCACCCAAAACAAAGACAGCAAGGCAGAATTGAAGCAGGCCAACAGCTGTGCCCTGCTTGAAAAAGACCATTACTCCGGTGCCCTGAAGTCCATATTGCAGCCTCAAAACCAAAGCTCACATCGGAAAATTCATTACAAACCATGATAAATAAGAAAAAGGAGAAAAAAGCCAAAGAAATGGAAGAATCCATAATGAAATCAGAGTTGATATAGTCGCAAGGAAACCGGCTGTACCCGGATTCATCCACTGCTCCAGCTGACTGCCTGTGGAATTCTGACTGAATTCACCTGAAAATCGCAGTGAAACTCAGTTTGGAGGCAATTAATATCTGTCACCTCAGCCAAAGTGTTCCACTTGATATTCCAAAACACAAAAACTCACCTTGGTCGTGTTACCTGTATATTTCTAAGCTTCAAACGCCTATTAGTTGTGTTTTTTATTTCATAATGGCTGCTCTGCCCAAACTCTTGTTTGTATGGCGTCAGAATACAAAATTTGGGAAGGAATAAGGCAAAACCAACTCGGACCCAGAAAACATTTAGGAAATTGCCGCTCAAGAAACCAAAAGTCAGCTGAGCCACCCAAAGCAATGACAGCAAGCCAGAATTAGAGCAAGCCAACAGCTGTGCCCTGTTTGAAAAAGAACCTTCCTCTTCTGCCCTGAACTCAATATGCCAGCCTCAGAACCAAAGCTCACATGAGAAAATTCATTACAAACCATGATAAATAAGAAAAAGGAGAAAAAAGAAAAGAAAAGCAAGAATCCATAATGATATTGGGCTTGATTCAGTCGCAAGGAAACCGGCTGTTCCCGGAATCATCCACCCCTCCAGCTGACTGCCTGTATAATTCTGACTGAATTAACCTGAAAATCGCAGTGAAACTCAGTTTTGAGGCAATTAATATCTGTCACCTCAGCCAAAGTGTTCCATTTGATTTTCCAAAACACAAAAACACACCTTGGTCGTGTTACCTGTAGATTTCTAAGCTTCAAATGCCTATTTGTTGTGTGTTTCATTTCATAATGGCTACTCTCCCCAAACTCTTGTTTGTATGCCCTCAGAATACAAAATTTGGGTAGGAAGAAGGCAAAACCAACTCAGACCCAGAAAACATTTAGGAAATTGCCGCTCACAAACCACATATCGGCTGAGGCACCCAAAACAATGACAGCAAGCCAGAATTGGAGCAGGCCAACTGCTGTGCCCTGTTTGAAAAAGACCATTCCCCCGGTGCTCTGAACTCCATATTGCAGCCATAAAACCAAAGCTCACATCAGAAAATTCATTACAAACCATGATAAATAGGAAATCAGAGAAAAAAGCCAAAGAAATGCAAGAATCCATAATGACATTTGGCCTTATTAGTCACAAGGAAACCGGCTGTAGCTGGATTCATCCTCTGCTCCAGCTCACTGCCTGTGGAATTCTGACTGAATTAACCTGAAAATCGCAGTGAAACTCAGTTTGGAGGCAATTAATATCTGTCACCTCAGCCAAAGTGTTCCATTTGATTTTCCAAAACACAAAAACTCACCTTGGTCATGTTACCTGTAGATTTCTAAGCTTCAAATGCCTATTTGTTGTGTTTTTTATTTCATAATAGCTACTCTGCCCAAACTCTTGTTTGTGTGGCGTCAGAATGCAAAATTTGGGAAGGAAGAAGGCAAAACCAACTCAGACCCAGAAAACATTTAGGAAATTGCCACTCAAGAAACCAAGTCAGCTGAGGCACCCACAACAATGACAGCAAGCCATAATTGGAGCAAGCCAACAGCGGTACCCTGTTTGAAAAAGAACCTTCCTCTTTTACTTTGAACTCAATATGCCAGCCTCAGAACCAAAGCTCACATCAGAAAATTCATTACAAACCATGATAAATAAGAAAAATGAGAAAAAAGCCAAAGAAATGCAAGAATCTGTAATGATATCGGGCTTGATATAGTCGCAAGGAAACCGGCTGTTCCCGGATTCATCCACCCATCCAGCTGACTGCCTATGGAATTCTGACTGAATTAACCTCAAAATAGCAGTGAAACTCATATAGGAGACAATTAATATCTGTCACCTCAGCTAAAGTGTTCCATTTTATTTTGCAAAACACAAAAACTCACCTTGGTCGTGTTACCTGTAGATTTCTAAGCTTCAAAAGCCTATTTCTTGTGTTTTTTATTTCATAATGGCTATTCTACCCAAACTCTTGTTTGTATGGCGTCAGAATACAAAATTTGGGAAGGAATAAGGCAAAACCAACTCGGACCCAGAAAACATTTAGGAAATTGCCGCTCAAGAAACCACAAATCAGCTGAGGATCCCAAAACAATGAAAGCAAGCCAGAATTGGGGCAGGCCAATAGCTGTGCCCTGTTTGAAACAGAACCTTCCTCTTGCTCCCTGAACTCCATATTGCAGCCTCAACCAAAGCTCACATCAGAAAATTCATTACAAACCATGATAAATAAGAAAAAGGAGAAAAAAGCCAAAGAAATGCAAGAATCCGTAATGTTATTGGGCTTGATTTAGTCACATGGAAGCCGGCTGTTTGCGGATTCATTCACCCCTCCAGTTGACTGCCTGTGGAATGCTGACTGAATTAACCTGAAAATCGCAGTGAAACTCAGTTTGGAGGCAATTAATATCTGTCACCTCAGCCAAAGTGTTCCATTTGATTTTCCAAAACACAAAAACTCACATTGGTCGTGTTACCTGTAGATTTCTAAGCTTCAAATGCCTATTTGTTGTGTGTTTCATTTCATAATGGCTACTCTCCCCAAACTCTTGTTTGTATGGCGTCAGAATACAAAATTTGGGAAGGAATAAGGCAAAACAAACTCGGACCCAGAAAACATTTAGGAAATTGCCGCTAAAGAAACCAAAAGTCAGCTGAGCCACCCAAAGCAATGACAGCAAGCCAGAATTAGAGCAAGCCAACAGCTGTGCCCTGTTTGAAAAAGAACCTTCCTCTTCTGCCCTGAACTCAATATGCCAGCCTCAGAACCAAAGCTCACATGAGAAAATTCATTACAAACCATGATAAATAAGAAAAAGGAGAAAAAAGAAAAGAAAAGCAAGAATCCATAATGATATTGGGCTTGATTCAGTCACAAGGAAACCGGCTGTTCCCGGAATCATCCACCCCTCCAGCTGACTGCCTGTATAATTCTGACTGAATTAACCTGAAAATCGCAGTGAAACTCAGTTTTGAGGCAATTAATATCTGTCACCTCAGCCAAAGTGTTCCATTTGATTTTCCAAAACACAAAAACACACCTTGGTCGTGTTACCTGTAGATTTCTAAGCTTCAAATGCCTATTTGTTGTGTGTTTCATTTCATAATGGCTACTCTCCCCAAACTCTTGTTTGTATGCCCTCAGAATACAAAATTTGGGTAGGAAGAAGGCAAAACCAACTCAGACCCAGAAAACATTTAGGAAATTGCCGCTCACAAACCACATATCGGCTGAGGCACCCAAAACAATGACAGCAAGCCAGAATTGGAGCAGGCCAACTGCTGTGCCCTGTTTGAAAAAGACCATTCCCCCGGTGCTCTGAACTCCATATTGCAGCCATAAAACCAAAGCTCACATCAGAAAATTCATTACAAACCATGATAAATAGGAAATCAGAGAAAAAAGCCAAAGAAATGCAAGAATCCATAATGACATTTGGCCTTATTAGTCACAAGGAAACCGGCTGTAGCTGGATTCATCCTCTGCTCCAGCTCACTGCCTGTGGAATTCTGACTGAATTAACCTGAAAATCGCAGTGAAACTCAGTTTGGAGGCAATTACTATCTGTCACCTCAGCCAAACTGTTTCATTTTATTTTCCAAAACACAAAAACTCACCTTGGTCATGTTACCTGTAGATTTCTAAGCTTCAAATGCCTATTTGTTGTGTTTTTTATTTCATAATAGCTACTCTGCCCAAACTCTTGTTTGTATGGCGTCAGAATACAAAATTTGGGAAGGAAGAAGGCAAAACCAACTCAGACCCAGAAAACATTTAGGAAATTGCCACTCAAGAAACCAAGTCAGCTGAGGCACCCACAACAATGACAGCAAGCCATAATTGGAGCAAGCCAACAGCGGTACCCTGTTTGAAAAAGAACCTTCCTCTTTTACCCTGAACTCAATATGCCAGCCTCAGAACCAAAGCTCACATCAGAAAATTCATTACAAACCATGATAAATAAGAAAAATGAGAAAAAAGCCAAAGAAATGCAAGAATCTGTAATGATATCGGGCTTGATATAGTCGCAAGGAAAACGGCTGTTCCCGGATTCATCCACCCATCCAGCTGACTGCCTATGGAATTCTGACTGAATTAACCTCAAAATAGCAGTGAAACTCATATAGGAGACAATTAATATCTGTCACCTCAGCTAAAGTGTTCCATTTTATTTTGCAAAACACAAAAACTCACCTTGGTCGTGTTACCTGTAGATTTCTAAGCTTCAAACGCCTATTTCTTGTGTTTTTTATTTCATAATGGCTATTCTACCCAAACTCTTGTTTGTATGGCGTCAGAATACAAAATTTGGGAAGGAAGAAGGCAAAACCAACTCAGACCCAGAAAACATTTCGCAAATTGCCACTCAAGAAACCACAAATCAGCTGAGGATCCCAAAACAATGAAAGCAAGCCAGAATTGGGGCAGGCCAATAGCTGTGCCCTGTTTGAAACAGAACCTTCCTCTTGCTCCCTGAACTCCATATTGCAGCCTCAACCAAAGCTCACATCAGAAAATTCATTACAAACCATGATAAATAAGAAAAAGGAGAAAAAAGCCAAAGAAATGCAAGAATCCATAATGTTATTGGGCTTGATTTAGTCACATGGAAGCCGGCTGTTCGCGGATTCATTCACCCCTCCAGTTGACTGCCTGTGGAATTCTGACTGAATTAACCTGAAAATCGCAGTGAAACTCAGTTTGGAGGCAATTAATATCTGTCACCTCAGCCAAAGTGTTCCATTTGATTTTCCAAAACACAAAAACTCACCTTGGTCATGTTACCTGTAGATTTCTAAGCTTCAAATGCCTATTTGTTGTGTTTTTCATTTCATAATGGCTACTCTGCCCAAACTCTTGTTTGTATGGCGTCAGAATATAAAATTTGGGAAGGAAGAAGGCAAAACCAACTCAGACCCAGAAAACATTTAGGAAATTGCCACTCAAGAAACCAAGTCAGCTGAGTCACCCATAGCAATGACAGCAAGCCAGAATTGGAGCAAGCCAACAGCTGTGCCCTGTTTGAAAAAGAACCTTCCTCTTCTGCCCAGAACTCAATATTCCAGCCTCACAACCAAAGCTCACATCAGAACATTCATTACAAACCATGATAAATAAGAAAAAGGAGAAAAAAGCAAAAGAAAAGCAAGAATCCATAATGATATAGGGCTTGATTTAGTCGCTAGGAAACCGGCTGTTCCAGGAATCATCCACCCCTCCAGCTGACTGCCTGTGGAATTCTGACAGAATTATCCTGAAAATCGCAGGGAAACTCAGTTTGGAGGCAATTAATATCTGTCACCTCAGCCAAAGTGTTCCATTTGATTTTGCAAAACACAAATCTCACCTTGGTCGTGTTACCTGTAGATTTCTAAGCTTCAAATGCCTATTTGTTGTGTTTTTCTATTTCATAATGCCTACTCTGCTGAAACTCTTATTTGTATGGCGTCAGCATACAAAATTTGGGAAGGAAGAAGGCAAAACCAACTCAGACCCAGAAAACATTTAGGAAATTGCCACTCACAAACCACATATCGGCTGAGGCACCCAAAGCAATGACAGCAAGCCAGAATTGGAGCAAGTCAACAGCTGTGCCCTGTTTGAAAAAGAGCCTTCCTCTTGCACCCTGAACTCCAGATTGCAGCCTCAAAACCAAAGCTCACATCAGAAAATTCATTACAAACCATGATAAATAAGAAAATGGAGAAAAAAGCCAAAGAAATGCTAGAATCCATAATGATATTGGGCTTGATTCAGTCACAAGGAAACCGGCTGTTCCCGGATTCATCCACACCTCCTGCTGACAGCCTGTGGAATTCTGACTGAATTAACATGAAAATCGCAGTGAAACTCAGTTTGGAGGCAATTAATATCTGTCACCACAGCCAAAGTGTTCCATTTTATATTCCAAAACACAAAAACTCACCTTGGTCATGTTACCTGTAGATTTCTAAGCTTCAAATGCCTGTTTGTTTTGTGTTTCATTTCATAATGGCTACTCTCCCCAAACTCTTGTTTGTATGCCGTCAGAATACAAAATTTGGGAAGGAAGAAGGCAAAACCAACTCAGACCCAGAAAACATTTAGGAAATTGCCGCACAGAATCCACAAATCGGCTGAGGTACTCAAAACAATGACAGGAAGCCAGAATTGGAGCAGGCCAACAGCTGTGCCCTGTTTGAAAAAGACCATTCCTCTGGTGCCCTGAACTCCATATTCAGCCACAAACCAAAGCTCACATCAGAAAATTCATTACAAACCATGATAAATAAGAAAACAGAGAAAAAAGCCAAAGAAATGCAAGAATACATAATGATATTCGGCTGGATTTAGTCACAAGTAAACCGGCTGTTCCCGGATTCATCCTCTGCTCCAGCTCACTGCCTGTGGAATTCTGACTGAATTCATTGAAAATCCCAGTGAAACTCAGTTTGGAGCCAATTACTATTTGTCACCTCAGCCAAAGTGTTCCATTTGTTTTTCCAAAACACAAAAACTCACTTTGGTCAAGTTACCAGTAGATTTTGTAGGTTTAAACGCCTATTTCTTGTGTTTTTTATTTCATAATGGCTAATCTGCCCAAACTCTTGTTTGTGTGCCATCAGAATACATAATTTGGGAAGGAAGAAGGCAAAACCAACTCAGACCCCGAAAACATTTAGGAAATTGCCGCTCAAGAAACCAAAAATCAGCTGAGGCACCCAAAACAATGACAGCAAGCCAGAATTGAAGCAGGCCAACAGCTGTGCCCTGTTTGAAAAAGACCATTCCTCTGGTGCCCTGAACTCCATATTGCAGCCTCAAAACCAAAGCTCACATCAGAAAATTCATTACAATCCATGATAAATAAGAAAACATAGAAAAAATCCAAAGAAATGCAAGAATCCATAATGACATTTGGCCTAAATAGTCACAAGGAAACCGGCTGTTCCCGGATTCATCCACACCTCCTGCTGACAGCCTGTGGAATTCTGACTGAATTAACCTGAAAATCGCAGTGAAACTCAGTTTGGAGGCAATTACTATCTGTCACCTCAGCCAAAGTGTTCCATTTGATTTTCCAAAACACAAAAACTCACTTTGGTCATGTTACTGGTAGATTTTGAAGGTTTAAATGCCTATTTGTTGTGTTTTTTATTTCATAGTGGCTACTCTGCTGAAACTCTTGTTTCTATGGCATCAGAATACATAATTTGGGAAGGAAGAAGGCAAAACCAACTCAGACCCAGAAAACATTTAGGAAATTGCCACTCAAGAAACCAAAAGTCAGCTGAGGCACCCAAAACAATGATAGCAAGCCAGAAATGGAGCAAGCCAACAGCTGTACCCTGATTGAAAAAGAACCTACCTCTTCTGCCCTGAACTCCATATTGCAGCCTCAAAACCAAAGCTCACATCAGAAAATTCATTACAAACCATAAAAAATAAGAAAAATGAGAAAAAAGACAAGGAAATGCAAGAATCCATAATATTGGGCTTGATTCAGTCGCAAGGAAACCGGCTGTTCCCGGATTCATCCAGCCCTCCAGCTGACTGCCTGTGGAATTCTGACTGAATTAACCTGAAAATCACAGTGAAACTCCGTTTGGAGGCAATTACTATCTGTCACCTCAGCCAAAGTGTTCCATTTCATTTTCCAAAACACAAAAACTCACCGTGGTCATGTTACCTGTAGATTTCTAAGCTTCAAACGCCTATTTGTTGTGTTTTTTATTTCATAATGGCTATTCTGCCCAAACTCTTGTTTGTATGGCAGCAGAAAAGAAAATTTGGATACGAAGACGGTAAAACCAACTCAGACCCAGAAAACATTTAAAAAATTGCCGCTCAAGAAACCAAAATCAGCTGAGGCACCCAAAACAATGAAGGCAAGCCAGAATTGGAGCAAGCCACAGCTGTACCCTGTTTAAAATGACCATACTTCCAGTGCCATGAACTCCATACTGCAGCCTCAAAACCAAAGCTCACATCAGAAAATTCATTTAAACCATGATAAATAAGAAAGATGAGAAAAAAGCCAAAGAAATGCAAGAATTCATAATGATATTGGGCTTGATTCAGTCGCAAGGAAACCGGCTGTTCCCGGATTCATCCACCCCTCCTGCTGACTGCCTGTTCAATTCTGACTGAAGTAACCTGAAAATCGCAGTGAAACTCAGTTTGGAGGCAATTAATATCTGTCACCTCAGCCAAAGTGTTCCATTTGATTTTCCAAAACACAAAAACTCCCCTTGGTCATGTTACCTGTAGATTTATAAGCTTCAATATCCTATTTGCTGTGTTTTTTATGTCATAATGGCTACTCTCCCCAAACTCTTGTTTGTAGAAATCAGAATACAAAATTTGGGAAGGTAGAAGGCATAACCAACTCAGACGCAGAAAACATGTAGGAAATTGCAGCTCAGGAAACCACAAATCGGCTGAGGCTCAAAACAATGTCAGCAAGCCAGAATTGGAGCAGGCCAACAGCTTTGCCCTGTTTAAAAGGTCCATTCCCCCGGTGCCCTGAACTCCATATTGCAGCCTCAAAACCAAAGCTGACATCAGAAAATTCATTACAACCCATGATAAATAAGAAAAAGGAGAAAAAAGCCAAAGAAATGCAAGAATCAATAATGATATTGGGCTTGATTTAGTTGCAAGGAAACTGGCTGTTCCCGGATTCATCCACCCCTCCAGCTGACTGCCTGTGGAATTCTGATTGAATTCACCTGAATATCGCAGTGAAACTCAGTTTGGAGGCAATTAATATCTGTCACCTCAGCCAAAGTGTTCCATTTTTTTTTCCAAAACACAAAAACTCACCTTGGTAATGTTACCTGTAGATTTCTAAGCTTCAAATGCCTATTTGTTGTGGTTTTTATTTCATAATTGCTACTCTGTCCGAACTCTTGTTTGTGTTGCCTCAGAATACAAAATTAGGGAAGGAAGAAGGCAAAACCAACTCAGACCCAGAAAACATTTAGGAAATTGCCGCTCAAGAAACCACAAATCTGCTGAGGCACCCAAAACAATGACAGCAAGCCAGAATTGGAGCAAGACAACAGCTATGCCCTGATTGAAATAGAACCTTCCTCTTGTGCCATGAACTCCATATTGCAGCCTCAAAACCAAAGCTCACATCAGAAAATTCATTACAAACCATAAAATATAAGAAAAATGATAAAAAAGCCAAAGAAATGGAAGAATCCATAATGATATTGGGCTTGATTTAGTCGCAAGGAAAGTGGCTGTTCCCAGATACATCCACCCCTCCAGCTGACAGCCTGTGGAATTCTGAGTGAATTAACCGGAGAAACACAGTGAAACTCAGTTTGGAGGCAATTAATATCTGTCACCTCAGCCAAAGTGTTCCATTTGATTTTCCAAAACACAAAACCTCACCTTGGTCGTGTTACCTGTAGATTTCAAAGCTTCAAATGCCTATTTGTTGTGTTTTTATTTCATAATGGCTACTCTCCCCAAACTCTTGTTTGTATGGCATCAGAGTACAACATTTGGGAAGGAAGAAGGCAAACCCAATTCAGACCCAGAAAACATTTAGGAAATTGCCGCTCAAGAAACTAAAAGTCAGCTGAGGCACCCAAAACAATGACAGCAAGCCAGAAGTGTAGCAGGCCAACAGCTGTGCCCTGTTTGAAAAAGACCATTCCTCCGTTACCCTGAACTCCATATTGCAGCCTCAAAACCAAAGCTCACATCAGAAAATTCATTACAAACCATGATGAATAATGGAAATGTGAAAAAGCCAAAGAAATGCAAGAGTCCTTTGTGATACTTGGCGGGATTAGACAAAAGGAACCTGGCTGTTTCCAGATTCATCCCCCCATCCACAGACTGACTTTGGACTTCTGATTGAATTCACCTCAAAATCCCACTCACATTCAATTTGGATGAATTAGTATCTCTCCCCTCAGCAGAAGGGTTCCATATCATTTTCCAAACCACAGAAACTCATCTTGGTCATGTTGCCTGTAGATTTCTAATCCTGAAAGGCCAATTTGCTGTGTTTTTTGTTTTCTTTCATAATGGCTACTCTGTCGACAATCTTGCTTGTATTGCATGAGAATACACAATTTGGGTATGAAGAAGGGAAAACCAACTCAGACCCAGAAAATATTCAGCAAACTGACCCTCAAGAAACCAAAAGTCAGCTGAGGCACCCAACAATGACAGCAAGCCAGAATTGGAGCAAGCCAACAACTGTGCCCCAATTGAAAAAGAACCATTCTCTTGTGCCATGAACTCCATATTGCAGCCTCAAAACCAAAGCTCACATCAGAAAATTCATTACAAACCATGATAAATAAGGGAAATGAGAAAAAGCCAAAGAAATGCAAGAGTCCTTTGTGATATTTGGCTGAATTTAGACACAAGGAAACTGGCTGTTTCAGGATTCATCCCACCCTTAAACAGACTGACTTTGGAATTCTGATTGAATTCACCTCAAAATTGCACTCACACTCAATTTGGAGGAAATTAGTATCTGTCCCCTCGGCAGAAGGAGTCCAAGTCATTTTCCAAAACACAGAAACTCATCTTGATTGTGTTGCCTGTACAGTTCTAAACATGAAAGGCCAATTTGCTTTGTTTTTTTTTTTTATCTTTCATAATGGCTACTCTGTCAAAATCTTGCTTGTATTGCATCAGAATACAAAATTTGGGAATAAGAAGGCAAAACTAACTCAGACCCAGAAAACATTTAGGATATTGCCACTCAAGAATCCACAAATCAGCTGAGGCACCCAAAACAATGACAGCAAGCCAGAATTGGAGCAGGCCAACAGCTGTGCCCTGATTGAAAAACAACCTTCCTCTGGTGCCCTGAACTGAATATGCCAGCTTAAAACCAAAGCTCACATCAGAAAACTCATTACAAACCATGATACATAAGAAAAATGAGAAAAAAGCCAAAGAAACGCAAGAATCCATAATGATATTGGGCTTGATTTAGTCAAAAGGAAACCGGCTATTCCCAGATTCATCCACCCCTCCAGCTGACTGCCTGTGGAATTCTGACGGAATTATCCGGAAAATCGCAGGGAAACTCAGTTTGGAGGCAATTAATATCTGTCACCTCAGCCAAAGTGTCCCATTTTATTTTCCAAAACACAAAAACTCACCTTGGTCGTATTACCTGTGGATTTCTAAGCTTCAAACGCCTATTTATTGTGTTTTTTTTTTTTTTTATGGCAAAATGGCAAGTCTGTCCAAACTCTTTTTTGTATTGGGTCAGAATACAAAATTTTGGAAGGAAGAAGGAAAACCAACTCAGACGAACAAAACATTTAGGAAATTGATGCTCAAGAAACCTCAAATCGGCGGAGGCAACCAAAACAATGACAGTAAGCCAGAATTGGAGTAACCCAGCAGCTGTGCCCTGATTGAATAAGAACCTTCCTCTTGTGCCCTGAACTCCATATGCCAGCCTCAAAACCGAAGCTCACATCAGAAAATTCATTACAAACCATGATAAATCAGAAAAATGAGACAAAAGCCAAAGAAATGCAAGAATCCATAATGATGTTGGGCTGGATTTAGTTTCAAGGAAACCGGCTGTTCCCAGATTCATCCACCCCTCCAGCTGACTGCCTGTGGAATTCTGACTGAATTAACCGGAAAATCGCAGGGAAACTTAGTTTGGAGGCAATTAATATATGTCACCTCAGCCAAACTGTTCCATTTGATTTTCCAAAACACAAAAACTCACCTTAGTCATGTTACCTCTGGATTTCTAAGCTTCAAAACCTATTTGTTGTGTTTTTTATTTCATAATGGCCACTGTGCCAAAACTCTTGTTTGTATTGCATCAGAATACAATATTTGGGAAGGAAGAAGGCAAAACCAACTCAGACCCAGAAAACTTTTAAGAAATTGCTGCTCAAAAAACCTCAAATTGGCGGAGGCACCCAAAACAATGACAGCAAGCCAGAATTGGAGCAGGCCAACAGCTGTGCTCTGTTTGAAAAAGACCGTTCCCCCGGTGCCCTGAACTCCATATTACAGCCTCAAAACCAAAGCTGACATCAGAAAATTCATTACAAACCAGGATAAATAAGAAAAATGAGAAAAACGCCAAAGAAATCAAGAATCCATAATGATATTGGGCTTCATTTAGTCGCAAGAAAACGGGCTGTTCCCGGATTCATCCACCCCTCCTGCTGACTGCCTGTGGAATTCTGACTGAATTAACCTGAAAATCGCAGTGAAACTCAGTTTGGAGGCAATTAATATCTGTCACCTCAGCCAAAGTGTTCCATTTGATTTTCCAAAACACAAAAACTCACCTTTGTTGTGTTACCTGTAGATTTCTAAGCTTCAAAAGCCTATTTGTGGTGTTTTTTATTTCATAATGGCTACCCTGCCAAAACTCTTGTTTGCAATGCGTCAGAATACAAAATTTGGGAAGGAAGAAGGCAAAACCAACTCAGACCCAGAAAACATTTAGGAAATTGCCACTCAAGAAACCACAAATCGGCTGAGGCACTCAAAACAATGACAGCAAGCCAGAATTGGTGCAGGCCAACAGCTGTGCCCTGTTTGAAAAAGACCATTCCTCAGGTGCCCTGAACTCCATATTGCAGCCTCAAAACCAAAGCTCACATCAGAAAATTCATTACAAAGCATGCTATATCAGAAAAAGGAGAAAAAAGCCAAAGAAATGCAAGAATCAAGAATGATATTGGGCTTGATTTAGTCGCAAGGAAACCGGCTGTTCCCGGATTCATCCACACCTCCAGCTGACTGCCTGTGGATCTACCTGAATTCACCTGAAAATCGCAGTGAAACTCAGTTTGGAGGCAATTAATATCTGTCACCTCAGCCAAAGTGTTCCATTTTATTTTCCAAAACACAAAAACTCACCTTGCTCGTGTTACCTATGGATTTATAAGCTTCAAAACCTATTTGTTGTGATTTTATTGCATAATGGCTACTCTGCCGAAACTCTTGTTTGTATGGCGTCAGAATACAACATTTGGGAAGGAAGAAGGCAAAACCAACTCAGACCCAGAAAACATTTAGGAAATTGTCGCTCAAAAGACCAATAATCGGCTGAGGCACCCAAAACAATGACAGCAAGGCAGAATTGGAGCAAGTCAACAGCTGTGCACTTTTTGAAAAATAACCTTCCTCCGGTGCCGTGAACTCCATATTGCAGCCTCAAAACCAAAGCTCACATCAGAAAATTCATTACAAACCATGATAAATAAGAAAAATGAGACAAAAGCCAAAGAAATGCAAGAATCCATAATGATATTGGGCTTGATTTAGTCGCAAGGAAATTGGCTGTTCCCAGATTCATCCACCCCTCCAGCTGATGCCTGTGGAATTATGACTGAATTAACAGGAAAATCGCAGTGAACCTCAGTTTGGAGGCAATTAATATCTGTCACCTCAGCCAAAGTGTTCCATTTGATTTTTCAAAGCACAAAAACTCACCTTGGTCGTGAACCTGTAGATTTCTAAGCTTCAAACGCCTATTTGTTGTGTTTTTATTTCATAATGACTACTCTGTCCAAACTCTTGTTTGTATTCCATCAGAATACAATATTTGGGAAGGAAGAAGGCAAAACCAACTCAGACCCTGAAAACATTTAGGACATTGTGGCTCAAGAAACCAAAAGTCAGCTGAGGCTCCCAAAACAATGACAGCAAGCCAGAATTGGAGCAAGCCAACATCTGTACCCTGTTTGAAAAAGACCATTCCTCAGGTGCCCTGAACTCAATATTGCAACCTCAAAACCAAAGCTCACATCAGAAAATTCATTACAAACCATGATAAATAAGAAAAAGGAGAAAAAAGCCAAAGAAATGCAAGAATCAAGAATGATATTCGGCTTGATTTAGTCGCAAGGAAACCGGCTGTTCCCGGATTCATCCACACCTCCAGCTGACTGCCTGTGGACTTCTGACTGAATTCACCTGAAAATCGCAGTGAAACTCAGTTTGGAGGCTATTAATATCTGTCACCTCAACAAAGTGTTCCATTTTATTTTCCAAAACACAAAAACTCACCTTAGTCGTGTTACCTGTATTTTTCTAAGCTTCAAACGCCTTTTTGTTGTGTTTTTTATTTCATAATGGCTACTCCACCCAAACTCTTTTTTGTATTGCATCAGAATACAACATTTGGGAAGGAAGAAGGCAAAACCAACTCAGACCCAGAAAACCTTTAGGAAATTGCCGCTCAAGAAACCACAAATCGGCTGAGGCACTCAAATCAATGACAGCAAGCCAGAATTGGAGCAGCACAACAGCTGTGCCCTGTTTGAAAAAGACCATACCTCTGGTGCCCTGAACGCCATATTACAGCCTCAAAACCAAAGCTGACATCACAAAATTCATTACAAACCATGATAAATAAGAAAAATGAGAAAAAAGCCAAAGAAACGCAAGAATCCATAAGACATTGGGCTTGATTTAGTCGCAAGGAAACCAGCTGTACCCGGATTCATCCACCCCTCCAGCTGACTGCCTGTGGAATTCTGACTGAATTAACCTGAAAATCGCAGTGAAACTCAGTTTGGAGGCAATTAATATCTGTCACCTCAGCCAAAGTGTTCCATTTCATTTTCCAAAACACAAAAACGCACCTTGGTCCTGTTACCTGTAGATTTCTAAGCTTCTAACACCTATTTGTTGTGTTTTTTATTTCATAATGGCTGCTCTGTCCAAACTCTTGTTTGTAATGCGACAGAATACAAAATTTGGGAAGGAAGAAGGCAAAACCAACTCAGACCCAGAAAACATTTAAGAAATTGCCACTCAACAAACCAAAATTGAGCTGAGGCATGCAAAACAAGGACAGCAAGCCAGAATTGGAGCAAGCCAAGAGCTGTGCCCTGTTTAAAAAAAAAAACTTTCCTCTTGTGCCCTAAACTCCATATTGCAGCCTCAAAACCAAATCTCACATCAGAAAATTCATTACAAAGCAGGATAAATCAAAAAATGAGAAAAATGCCAAAGAAATACAGGAGACCTTTCTGATATTGGGCTGGATTTAGTCGCAAGGAAACCGGCTGCTCCCAGATTCATCCACCCCTCCTGCTGACTGCCTGTGGAATTCTCACTGAATTAACCTGAAAATCGCAGTCAAACTCAGTTTGGAGGCCATTAATATCTGTGACCTCAACAAAGTGTTCCATTTTATTTTCCAAAACACAAATACTCACCTTGGTCGTGTTTCGAGTAGACTTATCAGCTTCAAACGCCTATTTGTTGTGTTTTTTATTTCATAATGACTGCTCTGTCCAAACTCTTGTTTGTATTCCATCAGAATACAAAATTTGGGAAGGAAGAAGGCAAAACCAACTCAGACCCTGAAAACATTTAGGACATTGTGGCTCAAGAAACCACAAATCGTCTGAGGCACCCAAAACAATGACAGCAAGCCAGAATTGGAGCAAGCCAACATCTGTAACCTGTTTGAAAAAGACCATTCCTCCGGTGCCCTGAACGCCATATTGCCGCCTCAAAACCAAAGCTCACATCAGAAAATTTATTACAAACCATGATAAATAATAAAAAGGAGAAAAAAGCCAAAGAAATGCAAGAATCCATAATGATATTGGGCTTGATTTAGTCGCAAGGAAACCAGCTGTTCCCGGATTCATCCACCCCTCCAGCTGACTGCCTGTGGAATTATGACTGAATTAACCTGAAAATCGCAGTGAAACTCAGTTTGGAGGCAATTAATATCTGTCACCTCAGCCAAAGTGTTCCATTTGATTTTCCAAAACACAAAACTTCACTTTGGTCGTGTTAACTGTAGATTTCTAAGCTTCAAAAGCCTTTTTGTTGTGTTTTTTATTTCCTAATGGCTACTCTGCTGAAACTCTTGTTTGTATTGCGTCAGAATACAAATTTGGGAAGGAAGAAGGCAAAACCAACTCAGACCCAGAAAACCTTTAGGAAATTGCCGCTCAAGAAACCACAAATCGGCTGAGGCACTCAAAACAATGACAGCAAGCCAGAATTGGAGCAGCACAACAGCTGTGCCCTGTTTGAAAAAGACCATACCTCTGGTGCCCTGAACTCCATATTGCAGACTCAAAACCAAAGCTGACATCAGAAAATTCATTACAAACCATGATAAATAAGAAAAATGAGAAAAAAGCCAAAGAAATGCAAGAATCCATAATGACATTGGGCTTGATTCAGTCGCAAGGAAACGGGCTGTTCCCGGATTCATCCACCCCTCCAGCTGACTGCCTGTGGAATTTTGACTGAATTCACCTGAAAATCGCAGTGCAACTCAGTTTGGAGGCAATTAGTATCTGTCACCTCAGCCAAAGTGTTCCATTTTATTTTCCAAAACACAAAAACTCACCTTGGTCGTGTTACCTGTAGATTTCTAAGCTTCAAACGCCTATTTGTTGTGTTTTTTATTTCATAATGGCTACTCTGCCCAAACTTTTGTTTCTATTGCGTCAGATTACAAAATTTGGGAAGGAAGAAGGCAAAACCAACTCAGACCCAGAAAACATTTAGGAAATTGCCGCTCAAGCAACAAAGGGCCGCTGAGGAACCCAAAACTTTGAAAGCAAGACAGAATTGGAGCAAGCCAACAGCTGTGCCCTGATTGAAAAAGACCATTCCTCCGGTGTCCTGAACTCGATATTGCAACCTCAAAACCAAACCTCAGATCAGAAAATTCATTACAAACCATGATAAATAAGAAAAATCAGAAAAAATCCAAAGAAATGCAGGAGTTCTTAGTGATATTGGGCTTGATTTATTCCCTTGTTAATGGCTGTTTCCAGATTCTTCTATACCTCCCAACTGAGTGTCTGTGGTTTCTGCTGAATTAAAATGAAATTCGCTGTGAAACTCGGTTTGGAGGCAATTAATATCTGTCACCTCAGCAAAAGTGTTCCATGTCTTTTTTCAAAACACAAAATCTCACCTTGGTCGTGTTACCTGTAGCTTTCAAAAGCCTATTTGATGTGTTTTTTATTTCATAATGTCTATTCTGTCCAAACTCTTGTTTGTATTGCGTCACAATACAAAATTTGGGAAGTAAGAGGACAAAACCATCTGAGACTCAGAAAACGTTTAGGAAATTGCCACTCAAGAAACCTCAAATCGGCGGAGGCACCCAAAACAATGACAGCAAGCCAGAATTGGAGCAAGCCAGCAGCTGTGCCCTGATTGAAAAAGACCATTCCTCCGGTGCCCTGATCTCCATATTGCAGCCTCAAAACCAAAGCTCACATCAGAAAATTCATTACAAACCTTCATACATAAGAAAAATGAGAAAATACCCAAAAATGCAAGAATCCAGAATGATATTGGGCTGGATTTGTTCGCAAGGAAACCGGCTGTTCCAGGATTCATCCAACCCTGCAGCTGACTGCCTGTGGAATTCTGACAGAATTAACCTGAAAATCGCAGTGAAACTCAGTTTGGAAGCAATTAATAACTGTCACCTCAGCTAAAGTGTTCCACTTTATTTTCCAAAACACAAAAACTCACCTCGGTCGTGTTACCTGTAGATTTCTAAGCTTCAAACGCCTATTTGTTGTATTTTTTGTTTCATAATGGCTACTCTGCCCAAACTCCTGTTTGTATTTGGGCAGAATACAAATATTGGGAAGGAAGAAAGCAAAACCAACTCAGACCCAGAAAACATTTAGGAAATTGCCGCTCAAGCAACAAAGGGCCGCTGAGGAACCCAAATCTTTGAAAGCAAGACAGAATTGGAGCAAGCCAACAGCTGTGCCCTGATTGAAAAAGACCATTCCTCCGGTGTCCTGAACTCGATATTGCAACCTCAAAACCAAACCTCAGATCAGAAAATTCATTACAAACCATGATAAAAAAGAAAAATCAGAAAAAATCCAAAGAAATGCAGGAGTTCTTAGTGATATTGGGCTTGATTTATTCCCTTGTTAATGGCTGTTTCCAGATTCTTCTACACCTCCCAGCTGAGTGTCTGTGGTTTCTGACTGAATTAAAATGAAATTCGCTGTGAAACTCGGTTTGGAGGCAATTAATATCTGTCACCTCAGCAAAAGTGTTCCATGTCTTTTTACAAAACACAAAATCTCACCTTGGTCGTGTTACCTGTAGCTTTCAAAAGCCTATTTGATGTGTTTTTTATTTCATAATGTCTACTCTGTCCAAAGTCTTGTTTGTATGCCATCAGAAAAGAAAATTTGGGAAGGAAGACGGCAAAACCAACTCAGACCCAGAAAACATTTAGGAAATTGCCACTCAAGAAACCAAAAGTCAGCTGAGGCACCCAAATAAATGGCAGCAAGCCAGAATTGGAGCAAGCCAACAGCTGTGCCCTGATTGAAAAAGAACCATCCTCTTGTGCCCTGAACTCAATATGCCAACCTCAAAAACAAAGCGCACATTAGAAAATTCATTACAAACCATCATACATAACAAAAATGAGAAAAAAGCCAAAGAAATGCAAGAATCCATAATGATATTGGGATTGATTTAGTCGTAAGGAATCTGGCTATTCCTGGATTCGTCCACCCCTCGAGGTGACTGCCTGTGCAATTCTCACTGAATTAACCTGAAAATCACGGGGAAACTCAGTTTGGAGGCAATTAATATATGTCACCTGAGCCAAAGTGTTCCATTTCTTTTTCCAAAACACAAAAAATCACCTTGGTCGTGTTACCTGTAGATTTCTAAGCTTCAAACGCCTATTTGTTGTGTTTTTTATTTCATAATGGCTACTCTGTCCAAACTCTTGTTTGTATTGAGTCAGAATAAAAAATTTGGGAATAAGAAGAAAAAACCGTGTCAGACCCAGAAAACATTTAGGAAATTGCCACTCAAGAAACCTCAAATTTGCTGATGCACCCAAAACAATGACAGCAAGCCACAATTAGAGCAAGCCAACAGCTGTGCCCTGATTGAAAAAGAACATTTCTCTTGTGCCCGGAAGTTCTTATTGTAGCCTCAAATCCAAAGCTCACATCAAAAATTCATTACCAACCATGATAAATAAGAAAAAAGAGAAAAAAGCCAAAGAAATGCAAGAATCCATAATGATATTGGGCTTGATTTAGTCGTAAGAAATCCGGCTAGTCCTGGATTCATCCACCCCTCCAGGTGACTGCCTGTGCAATTCTCACTGAATTAACCTGAAAATCACAGTGAAACTCAGTTTGGAGGGAATTAATATCTGTCACCTCAGCCAAAGTGTTCCATTTTATTTTCCAAAACACAAAATCTCACCTTGGTCGTGTTACCTGTAGATTTCTAAGCTTCAAACGCCTATGTGTTGTGTTTTTTATTTCATAATGGCTACTCTGTCCAAACTCTAGTTTATATTGCGTCAGAATACAAAATTTGGGAAGGAAGAAGGCAAAACCAACTCAGACCCAGAAAACATTCAGAAAATGTGGATCAAAAAACAACAACGCTGAGGCACCCAAAACTTTTAAAGCAAGACAGAATTGTAGCAAACCAATAGCTGTGCCCTGATTGAAAAAGAACCTTCCTCTTGTGCCCTGAACCCAATATGCCAGCATCAAAACCAAAGCTCACATCAGAAAATTCATTACAAACCATGATAAAAAGAAAAATGAGAAAATAGCCAAGGAAATGCAAGAATCCATAATGATATTGGGCTTGATTCAGTCACAACGAAACCGGCTGTTCCCAGATCCATCCACCCTTCCAGCTGACTGCCTGTGGACTTCTGAATGAATTAACCTGAAAATCGCAGTGAAACTCAGTTTGGAGACTATTAATATCTGTCACCTCAGCCAAAGTGTTCCATTTTATTTTCCAAAACACAAAAACTCACCTTAGTCGTGTTACCTGTAGATTTCTAAGCTTCCAACGCCTATTTGTTGTGCTTTTAATTTCATAATGGCTACTCTGTCTAAACTCTTGTTTATATTTCTTCAGAATACAAAATTTGGGAAGGAAGAAGGCAAAACCAACTCAGACCCAGAAAACATTTAGGAAATTGCCGCTCAAGTAACCAAAAGTCAGCTGAGGCACCCAAAACAAGGACAGCAAGCCAGAATTGGAGCAAGCCAACAGCTGTGCCCTGATTGAAAAAGAACCTTCCTCTTGTGCCTTGAACTCAATATGCCAGCCTCAAAACTAAAGCTCACATCAGAAATTTCATTACAAACCATGATAAATAAGGGAAATCTGAGAAAGCCAAAGAAATGCAAGAGTCCTTTGTGATATTTGGCTGGATTTAGACAGAAGGAAACTGGCTGTTTAAAGATTCATCCCCCCCTTCAACAGACTGAGTTTGGAATTCTGACTCAATTCACCTCAAAATCGCACTCACACTCAATTTGGAGGCAATTAATATCTGTCACCTCAGCCAAAGTGTTCCATTTTATCTTCCAAAACTCAAAAACTCACCTTAGTCTTCTTACCTGTAGATTTCAAAACTTCAAATGCCTATTGGTTTTGTTTTTTTTTTCATAATTGCTACTCTGTCCAAACTCTTGTTTGTATTGCGTCAGAATACAAAATTTGGGAAGGAAGAAGGCAAAACCAACTCAGACCCAGAAAACATTTAGGAAATTGCCACTCAAGAAACCAAAAGTCAGCTGAAGAACCCACAACAATGACAGCAAGCCAGAATTGGAGAAAGCCAACAGCTGTGCCCTGATTGAAAAAGAACCTTCCTCTTGTGCCCTGAACTCAATATACCAGCCTCAAAGCCAAAGCTCACATCAGAAAATTCATTACAAACCATGATAAATAAGAAAAATGAGAAAAAAGCCAAAGAAATGCAGGAGTTCTTAGGGATATTGGGCTTGAATTATGGCCATGTAAACGGCTGTTTCCAGATTCATCCACACCTCGCAACTGAGTGTCTTTGGTTTCTGAAAGAATTAACAAAAAAATCGCAGTGAAACTCGGTTTTGGAGGCAATTGATATCTGTCACCTCAGCCAGAGTGTTCAATTTTACTTTCGAAAACACAAAAACTTACCTTGCTCGTGTTACCTGTACATATATAAGCTTCAAACGCATATTTGTTGTGTTTTTTTATTTCATAATGACTACTCTGTCCAAACTCTTGTTTGTATTACATCAGAATACAAAATTTGGAAAGGAAGAAGGCAAAACCAACTCAGACCCAGAAAACATTTAGGAAATTGCCGCTCAAGAAACCACAAATCAGCTGAGGCACCCAAAACCTTGAAAGCAAGACAGAATTGGAGCAAGCCAACAGCTGTGCCCTGATTGAACAAGACCATTAATCCAGTGCCCAGAACTCCATATTGCAGCCTCAAAACCAAAGCTCCCATCAGAAAATTCATTACAAACCACGATAAATAAGGGAAATCTAAGAAAGCCAAAGAAATTCAAGAGTCCTTTGTGGTATTTGGCTGGATTTAGACACAAAGAAACTGGCTGTTTCCAGATTCATCCCCCCCTTCCACAGACAGACCTTGGAATTCTGATTGAATTCACCTCAAAATCGCACTCACACTCAATTTGGAGGGAATTAGAATCTGTCCCCTCAGCAGAAGTGTTCCATGTCATTTTCCAAAACACAGAAACTCATCTTGGTCGCGTTGCCTATAGATTTCTAATCCTGAAAGGGCAATTTGCTGTGTATTTTTTTTTCTTTCGTAATGGCTACTCTGCCAAAATCTTGCTTGTATTGCATCAGAATACAAAATTTGGGAATAAGAAGGCCAAACCGACTCAGACCCAGAAAACATTTAGGAAATTGCCGCTCAAGAAACCACAAATCGGCTGAGGCACCCAAAACAATGACAGCAAGCCAGAATTGGAGCAAGCCAACAGCTGTGCCCTGATTGAAAAAGAACCTTCCTCTTGTGCCCTGAGCTCAATATACCAGCCTCAAAACCAAAGCTCACATCAGAAAATTCATTACAAACCATGATAAAGAAGAAAAATGAGAACAAAGCCAAAGAAATGCAGGAGTTCTTAGGAATATTGGGCTTGATTTTTTGCCATGTAAACGGCTGTTTCCAGATTCATCCACACCTCCCAACTGAGTGTCTTTGTTTTCTGAAAGAATTAACAAAAAAATCGAGGTGAAACTCGGTTTGGAGGCAATTAATATCTGTCACCTCAGCCAAAGTGTTCCATTTTATCTTCCAAAACCCAAAAACTCACCTTAGTCTTCTTACCTGTAGATTTCAAAACTTCAAATGCCTATTTGTTTTGTTTTTTATTTCATAATTGCTACTCTGTCCAAACTCTTGTTTGTATTGCGTCAGAATACAAAATTTGGGAAGGAAGAAGGCAAAACCAACTCAGACCCAGAAAACCTTTAGGAAATTGCCGCTCAAGAAACCAAAAGTCAGCTGAGGAACCCACAACAATGACAGCAAGCCAGAATTGGAGCAAGCCAACAGCTGTGCCCTGATTGAAAAAGAACCTTCCTCTTGTGCCCTGAACTCAATATGCCAGCCTCAAAACCAAAGCTCACATCAGAAAATTCATTACAAACCATGATAAATAAGAAAAATGAGAAAAAAGCCAAAGAAATGCAAGAATCCTTAATGATATTGGGCTTGATTTAGTCGCAAGGAAACCGGCTGTCCCCAGATTCATCCATACCTCCAGCTGTCTGCCTGTGGAATTCTGACTGAATTACCCTGAAAATCGCAGTGAAACTCAGTTTGGAGTCAATTAATATCTGTGACCTCAGCCAAAGTGTAACATTTTTTTTTTCCAAAACACAAAAACTCACCTTGGTCATGTAACCTGTAGATTTTTAAGCTTCAAATGCCCATTTGTTGTGTTTTGTATTTCATAATCGGTACTCTGCCCAAACTCATGTTTGTATGGCGTCAGAATACAAAATTTGGGAAGGAGGAAGGCAAAACCAAATCAGACCCAGAAAACATTTAGGAAATTGCCGCTCAACAAACAAAAATTGAGCTGAGGTACCCAAAACAATGACAGCAAGCCAGAATTGGAGCAAGCCAACAACTGTGCCCTGTTTGAAAAAGACCATTCCTCCAGTACCCTGAAGTCCATATTCCAGCCTCAAAACCAAAGCTCACATCAGAAAATTCATTACAAACCATGATAAATAAGGGAAATGAGAAAAAGCCAAAGAAATGCAAGCCTGTGGAATCCTAACTGAATTAACTGAATTAATCTGAAAATCGCAGTGAAACTCGGTTTTGGAGGCAATTAATATCTGTCACCTCAGCCAGAGTGTTCATTTTTAATTTCGAAAACAAAAAATCATACCTTGGTCTTGTGACCAGTACATATATAAGCTTCAAACGCATATTTGTTGTGTTTTTTTATTTCATAATGGCTACTCTGTCCAAACTCTTGTTTGTATTACGCCAGAATACAAAATTTGGGAAGGAAGAAGGCAAAACCTACTCAGAGCCAGAAAACATGTAGGAAATTGCCGCTCAAGAAACCACAAATGGATGAGGCACCCAAAACCTTGAAAGCAAGCCAGAATTGCAGCAAGCCAACAGCTGTGCCCTGATTGAACAAGACCATTAATCCAGTGCCCTGAACTCCATATTCCAGCCTCAAAACCAAAGCTCACAAAAAAAAAATCATTACAAACAATGATAAATAAGGGAAATCTGAGAAAGCCAAAGTAATTCAAGAGTCCTTTGTGGTATTTGGCTGGATTTAGACAGAAGGAAACAGGCTTTTTCCGGATTCATCCCCCCCTTCCACAGACTGACTTTGGAATTCTGACTCAATTCACCTCAAAATCGCACTCACACTCAATTTGGAGGGAATTAGTATTTCTCCCCTCAGCAGAAGTGTTCCATGTCATTTTCCAAAACACAAAAACTCATCTTAGTCGTGTTGCCTGTAGACTTCTAATCCTGAAAGGGCAATTTACTGTGTTTTTTTTTTTTTCTTTCATAATGGCTACTCTGTCCAAAATCTTGCTTGTATTGCGTCAGAATACAAAATTTGGGAATAAGAAGGCAAATCCGACTCAGACCCAGAAAACATTTAGGAAACTGCAGAAAAAGAATCCACAAATCAGCTAAGGAATCCAAAACAATGACAGCAAGCAGAACTGGAGCACACCAACAGCTGTGCCCTGTTTGAAAAAGAACCTTCCTCTTGTGCCCTAAACTCAATATGCCAGCCACAAAACCAAAGCTCACATCAGAAAATTCATTTCAAACCATGATAAATAGGAAAAATCAGAAAAAAGCCAAAGAAATGCAAGTTTTCTTAGTGATATTGGGCTTGATTTATTCCTAAGTAAACAGCTGTTTCCAGATTCATCCACAACTCCCAGCTGAGTGAATAGGGATTCTGACTGAATTCACCTCAAAATGGCAGTGAAATTCGGTTTGGAGACAATTAATATCTGTCACCTCAGCCAAAGTGTTCCATTTGATTTTCCAAAACAGAAAAACTCACCTTGGTTGTTTTACCTGTAGATGTCTAAGTTTCAACATCCTATTTGTTGTGTTTTTTATTTCATAATGGCTACTCTGTCCAAAATCTTGCTTGTATTGCATCAACATACAAAATTTCGGAAGGTAGAAGGCAAAGCCAACTCAGACAAAGAAAACATTTAGGAAATTGCCACTCAAGAAACCAAAAGTCAGCTGAGGCTCCCAAAACCATGACAGCAAGCCAGAATTGGAGCAGGCAATCAGCTGAGTCCTGATTGAAAAAGGCCATTCTTCCGGTACCCTGAACTCCATATTCCAGCCTCAAAACCAAAGCTCACATCAGGAAATTCATTACAAACCACGATACATAAGAAAAATGAGAAAAAAGCCAAGAAATGCAAGAAAACATAATGATATTGGGTTTGATTTAGTTGCAAGGAAACCGGCTGTTCCCGGATTCATCCAACACTCCAGCTGACTGCGTGTGGAATTCTGACTGAATTAACCTGAAAATTGCAGTGAAACTCAGTTTGGAGGCAATTAATATCTGTCACCTCAGCCAAAGAGTTCCATTTTATTTTCCAAAACACAAAAACTCACCTTGGTCTTGTTACCTGTAGATTTCCAAGCTTCAAATGCCTATTTGTTGTGTTGTTTATTTCATAATGGCTACTCTGTCCAAACTCTTCTTTGCATTGCATCAGAATACAAAATTTGGGAATAAGAAGGCAAATCGAACTCAGACGCAGAAAACATTTATGAAATTGCCACTCAAGGAACCACGAATCTTCTGAGGCATCCAAAACAATGACAGCAAGCCGGAATTGGAGCAAACCAACAACTGTGCCCTGATTGAAACAGAACCATCCTCTTGTGCCCTGAACTCAATATGCCAGCCTCAAAACCAAAGCTCACATCAGAAAATATATTACAAACCATTACAAATAAGAAAAATGAGAAAAAAGCCAAAGAAATGCAAGAATCCATAATGATATTGGACTTGATTTAGTCCCAAGGAAACCGGATGTTCCCGCATTCATCCACCCCTACAGCTGACTGCCTGTGGAATTCTGACTGAATTAACCTGAAAAATGCAGTGAAACTCAGTTTGAAGGCAATTAATATCTGTCACCTCAGCCAAAGTGTTCCATTTGATTTTTCAAAACTCAAAAACTCACCTTGGTCATGATACCTGTAGAATCATAACCTTCAAACGCCTATTTGTTGCGTTTTTTATTTCATAATCGGTACTCTGTCTGAACACATGTTTGTATCGCGTCACAATACAAAATTTGGGAAGGAAGAAGGCAAAAAACTCTCAGACACAGAAAACATTTAGGAAATTGCCGCTCAAGAAACCAAAAGTCAGCTAAGGCACCCAAAACAATGACAGCAAGGCAGACTTGGAGCAAGTCAACAGCTGTGCCCTTTTTGAAAAATAACCTTCCTCTTGTGTCCTGAACTCCATATTGCAGCGTCAAAACCAAAGCTCACATCAGAAAATTCATTACAAACCATGATAAATAAGAAAAAGGAGAAAAAAGCCAAAGAAATGCTAGAATCCATAATGATATTGGGCTTGATTTAGTCGCAAGGAAATTGGCTGTTCCCAGATTCATCCACCCCTCCAGCTGACTGCCTGTGGAATTCTGACTGAATTAACCTGAAAATCGCAGTGAAACTCAGTTTGGAGGCCATTAATATCTGTCACCTCAGCCAAAGTGTTCCATTTTATTTGCCAAAACACAAAACCTCATCTTGTCCTGTTACCTGTAGATTTCTGAGCTTCAAACGCCTATTTATAGTGTTTTTTATTTCATAATGGCTACTCTGCCCAAACTCTTGTTTGTATTGCGTCAGAATACAAAATTTGGGAAGGAAAAAGGCAAAACCAACTCAGACCCAGAAAACATTTAGGAAATTGCTGCTCAAGAAACCACAAATCGGCTTAGGCACTCAAAACAATGACAGCAAGCCAGAATTGGAGCAGGCCAACAGCTGTGCCCTGATTGAAAAAGACCATTCCTCCGGTGCCCTGAACTCCATATTGCAGCCTCAAAACCAAAGCTGACATCAGAAAATTCATTACAAACCATGATAAATAAGAAAAATGAGAAAAAAGCCAAAGAAATGCAAGAATCCATAATGATATTGGGCTTGGTTCAGTCACAAGGAAACCGGCTGTTCCCGGATTCATCCACCCCTCCAGCTGACTGCCTGTGGAATTCTGACTGAATTAACCTGAATATCGCAGTGAAACTCCGTTTGGAGGCAGTAAATAACTGTCACCTCAGCCAAAGTGTTCCATTTGATTTTCCAAAACACAAAAACTCCCCTTGGTCGTGTTACCTGTAGATTTCTAAGCTGCAAAAGCCTATTTGTTGTGTTTTTTATTTCATAATAGCTACTCTGCCCAAACTCTTGTTTGTATTGTGTCAGAATACAACATTTGGGAAGGAAGAAGGCAAAACCAACTCAGACCCAGAAAACATTTTGGAAATTGCTGCTCAAGAAACCAAAAACAGCTGATGCACGCAAAACAATGACAGCAAGCAAGAATTGATACAAGCCAACAGCTGTGTCCTGTTTGAAAAAGACCATTGCCCCGGTGCCCTGAACTCTATATTGCAGCCTCAAAACCAAAGCTGACATCAGAAAATGCATTACAAACCATGATAAATAAGAAAAATGAGAAAAAAACCAAAGAAATGCAAGAATCCATAATGACATTGGGCTTGATTCAGTCGCAAGGAAACCGGCTGTTCCTGGATTCATCCACCCCTCCAGCTGACTGCCTGTGGAATTCTGACTGAATTAACCTGAAAATCGCAGTGAAACTCAGTTTGGAGGCAATTAATATCTGTCAGCTCAGACCATTTTATTATCCAAAACACAAACACCCACCTTACTCGTGTTACCTGTAGATTTCTAAGCTTCAAACGCCTATTTGTTGTATTTTTTATTTCATAATGGCTACTCTGTCCAGAAACCATTTAAAATTTCCGCTCAAGAAACCACAAATCGGCTGAGGTACTTAAAAAAATGACAGCAAGCCAGAATTGGAGCAGGCCAACAGCTGTGCCCTTTTTGAAAAAGACCATTCCTCCGGTGCCCTGAACTCAATATGCCAGCCTCAAAACCAAAGCTCACATCAGAAAATTCATTACAAACCATGATAAATAAGAAAACGGAGAAAAAAGCCAAAAAATGCAAGAATCCATAATGATATTGGGCTTGAGATAGTCGCAAGGAAACCGGCTGTTCCCGGATTCATCCACCCCTTCAGCGGACTGCCTGTGGAATTCTGACTGAATTAACCTGAATATCACAGTGAAACTCAGTTTGGAGGCAATTAATATCTGTCACCTAGCCAAAGTGTTCCATTGTATTTTCCAAAACACAAAAACTCCCCTTGGTCGTGTTACCTGTAGATTTCTAAGCTTAAAACGCCTATTTATAGTGTTTTTTATTTCATAATGGCTACTCTGCCCAAACTCTTGTTTGTATTGCGTCAGAATACAAAATTTGGGAAGGAAAAAGGCAAAACCAACTCAGACCCAGAAAACATTTAAGAAATTGCTGCTCAAAAAACCACAAATCGGCTGAGGCACTCAAAACAATGACAGCAAGGCAGAATTGGAGCAGGCCAACAGCTGTGCCCCGTTTCAAAAAGACCATTCCTCCGGTGCTCTGAACTCCATATTGCAGCCTAAAAACCAAAGCTCACATCAGAAAATTCATTACAATCCATGATAAATAAGAAAGATGAGAAAAAAGCCAAAGAAATGCAAGAATGCATAATGATATTGGGCTTGATTTAGTCTCAAGGAAACCGGCTGTTCCCGGATTCATCAACCCCTCCAGCTGACTGCCTGTGGAATTCTGACTGAATTTACCTGAAAATCACAGTGAAACTCAGTTTGGAGGCAATTAATATCTGTCACCTTAGCCAAAGTGTTCCATTTGATTTTCCAAAACACAAAAACTCACCTTGGTCGTGTTACCTGTAGATTTCTAAGGTTCAAAAGACTATTTGTTGTGTTTTGTATTTCACACTGGCTACTCGCCCCAAACTCTTGTTTGTATGGCGTCAGAATACAACATTTGGGAAGGAAAAAGGCAAAACCAACTGAGACTCAGAAAACATGTAGGAAATTGCAGCTCAAGAAACCAAAAGTCAGCTGAGGCACTCAAAACAATAACAGCAAGCCAGAATTGGAGCAGGCCAAAAGCTGTGCCCTGTTTGAAAAAGACCATTCCTCCGGTGCCCTGAACTCCATATTGCAGCCTCAAAACCAAAGCTCACATCAGGAAATTCATTACAAACCATGAAAAATAAGGAAAATGAGAAAAAAGCCAAAGAATTCCAAGAATGCATAATGATATTGGGCTTGATTTAGTCTCAAGGAAACCGGCTGTTCCAGGATTCATCGACCACTGCAGCTGACTGCCTGTGGAATTCTGACTGAATTCAGCTGAAAATCGCAGTGAAACTCAGATTGGAGGCAATTAATATCTGTCACCTCAGCCAAAGTGTTCCATTTGATTTTACAAAACACAAAAACTCACCTTGGTCGTGTTACCTGTAGACTTCTAAGCTTTAAACGACTATTTGTTGTGTTTTTTATTTCATAATACCTACTCTATCCAAACTCTTGTTTGTATTGCATCAGAATACAACATTTGGGAAGGAAGAAGGCAAAACCAACTCACACCCAGAAATCATTTAGGAAATTGCCGCTCAAGAAACCAAAAGTCAGTAGAGGTACCCAAAGCAATGACATTAAACCAGATTGGAGCAAGCAAAGAGGTGTGCCCTTATTGAAAAAGAACCATTCTCTTCTGCACTGAAGTCTATATTGCAGCCTCAAAATAAAGCTCACATCAGAAAATTCATTACAAACCATGATAAATAAGAAAAATGAGAAAAAAGCCAAAGAAATGCAAGAATCCATAATGATATTGGGCTTGATTTAGTCGCAAGGAAACCGGCTGTTCCCGGATTCATCTACCCCTCCAGGTGACTGCCTGTGGAATTCTGACTGAATTAACCTGAAAATCGCAGTGAAACTCAGTTTGGGGGCAATTAATATCTGTCACCTCAGACCATTTTATTATCCAAAACACAAAAACTCACCTTGCTCGTGTTACCTGTAGATTTCTAAGATTCAAACGCCTATTAGTTGTATTTTTTATTTCATAATGGCTACTCTGTCCAGAAAACATTTAAAATTTCCGCTCAAGGAGCCACAAATCGGCTGAGGTACTTAAAACAATGACAGCAAGCCAGAATTGGAGCAGGCCAACAGCTGTGCCCTGTTTGAAAAAGACCATTCCTCCGGTGCCCTGAACTCAATATGCCAGCCTCAAAACCAAAGCTCACATCAGAAAATTCATTACAAACCATGATAAATAAGAAAACAGAGAAAAAAGCCAAAAAATGCAAGAATCCATAATGATATTGGGCTTGAGTTAGTCGCAAGGAAACCGGCTGTTCCCGGATTCATCCACCCCTTCAGCGGACTGCCTGTGGAATTCTGACTGAATTAACCTGAATATCGCAGTGAAACTCAGTTTGGAGGCAATTAATATCTGTCACCTCAGCCAAAGCGTTCCATTTTATGTTCCAAAACACAAAAACTCACCATGGTCGTGCTACCTGTAGATTTCTAAGCTTCAAAATCCTATTTCTTGTGGTTTTTATTTCATAATGGCTACTCTGCCGAAACTCTTGTTTCCATGCCATCAGAAAAGAAAATTTGGGAAGGAAGAAGGCAAAACCAACTCAGACCCAGCAAACATTTAGGAAATTGCCGCTCAAGAAACCAAAATTCAGCTGAGGCACCCAAAGAAATGACAGCAAGCCAGATTTGGAGCAGGCCAACAGCTATGCCCTGTTTGAAAAAGAGTATTCCTCCGGTACCCTGAACTCCATATGCCAGCCTCAAAACCAAAGCTCACATCAGAAAATTCATTACAAACCATGATAAATAAGAAAAATGAGAAAAAAGCCAAAGAAATGCAAGAATCCATAATGATATTGGGCTTGATTTAGTCGCAAGGAAACCGGCTGTTCCCAGATTCATCCACCACTCCTGCTGACTGCCTGTGGAATTCTGACTGAATTAACCAGAAAATCGCAGTGAAACTCACTTTGGAGGCAATATATATCTGTGACCTCAGCCAAAGTATTCCATTTGATTTTGCAAAACATAAAATCTCACCTTGGTTATGTTACCTGTAGATTTCTAAGCTTCAAAGGCCTATTTGTAATGTTTTTTAATTCATAATGGCAACTCTGTCCAAACTATTCGTTGTATCGTGTCAGAATACAAAATTTGGGAAGGAAGAAGGCAAAACCAACTAAGATCCAGAAAACATTTAGTAAATTGCCACTCAAGAAACCCAAAGACAGCTGAGGCACCCAAAACAATGACAGCAAGCCAGAATTGGAGCATGTCAACAGCTGTGCCCTGATTGAAAAAGAACCTTCCTCTGGTGACCTGAACTCAATATGCCAGCCTCAAAACCAAAGCTCACATCAAAAAATTCATTACAAACCATGATAAATAAGAAAAATGAGAAAAAAGCGAAAGAAATGCAAGAATCCATAATGATATTGGGCTGGATTTAGTCGCCAGGAAACCGGCTATTCCCGGATTCATCCACCGCTCCTGCTGATTGCCTGTGGAATTCTGACTGAATTCACCTGAAAATCGCAGTGAAACTCAGTTTGGAGGCTATTAATATCTGTCTCCTCAGGCAAAGTGTTCCATTTGATTTTCCAAAACACAAAAACTCACCTTGGTCGTGTTACCTGTAGATTTCTAAGCTTCAAACGCCTATTTGCTGTGTTTTTCATTACAAAATGGCTACTCTGCCCAAACTCTTGTTTGTATTGTGGCAGAATACAAAATTTGGGAAGGAAGAAGGCAAAACCAACTCAGACGCAGAAAACATTTAGGATATTGCCGCTCAAGAAACCACAAATCGTCTGAGTCTCCCAAAACAATGACAGCAAGCCAGAATTGGAGCAGGCCAAGAGCTGTGCCCTGTTTTAAAAAGACCATTCCCAGCCGGCTCCGCGGCTCATTAAGCTAATCCTCCACCTAGCGGCCCCAGCACACCAGGTTCTAGTCCCGGTCTGGGTGCGGATTCTGTCCCAGTTGCCCCTCTTCCAGGTCAGCCCTCTGCTGTGGCCAGGGAGTGCAGTGGAGGATGGCCCAAGTGCTGGGGCACTGCACCCCATGGGAGACCAGGAAAAGCACCTGGCTCCTGGTTCCTGCAATCGGATCAGCGCGGTGCGCCCGCCGCAGCACACTGGCCGCGGCGGCCATTGGAGGGTGAACCAACGGCAAAGGAAGAAATTTCTCCCTGTCTCTCTCTCTCACTGTCCACTCTGCCTGTCAAGAAAAAAAAAAAAAAGGAAAAAGACCATTCCCCCGGATCCTGAACTCCATATTGCAGCTTCAAAACCAAAGCTCACCTCAGAAAATTCATTACAAACCATGATAAATAAGAAAAATAAGAAAAAGGCCAAAGAAATGCAAGAATCCATTATGATATTGGGCTTGATTCACTCGAAGGAAACAGGCTGTTCCAGGATTCATCAACCCCTGCAGCTGACTGCCTGTGGTATTCTGACTGAATTAACCTGAAAATCACAGTGAAACTCAGTTTGGAGGCAATTAATATCTGTCACCTCAGCCAAAGTGTTCCATTTGATTTTCCAAAACACAAAAACTCACCTTGGTCGTGTTACCTGTAGATTTCTAAGCTTCAAACGGCTATTTGTTGTGTTTTTTATTTCATAATACCTACTCTGTCCAAACTCTTGTTTGTAATGCATCAGAATACAAAATTTGGGAAGGAAGAAGGCAAAACCAACACAGACCCAAAAAACATCTAGTAAATTGACACACTAGAATCCACAAATTTGCTGAAGCACTCAAAACATTGACAGCAAGCCAGAATTGGAGGAGGCCAACAGCTGTGCCCTGATTGAAAAGAACCATCCTCTTGTTCCCTGAACCCAATATGCCAGCCTTAAAACCAGAGCTCACATCAGAAAATTTATTACAAACCATGATACATAAGAGAAATGAGAAAAAGCCAAAGAAATGCAAGAATCCATAATGATATTGGGCTTGATTTAGTCTCAAGGAAATCAGCTCTTCCCAGATTCATCCCCCCCTCCAGCTGAATGCCTGTGGAATTCTGACTGAATTAACCTGAAAATCACAGTGAAACTCAGTTTGGAAGCAATTAATATCTGTCACCTCAGCCAAAGTGTTCCATTTTCTTTTCCAAAACACAAAAACTCACCATGGTCGTGTTACCTGTAGATTTCTAAGCTTCAAAACCCTATTTCTTGTGGTTTTTATTTCATAATGGCTACTTTAACCAAACTCTTTTTTGTATGGCGTCAGAATACAACATTTGGGAAGGAAGAAGGCAAAACCAACTCAGACCCAGAAAACATTTAGGAAATTGCCGCTCAAGAAACCAAAAGTCAGCTGAGGTACCCAAACCAATTACATTAAACCAGAATTGGAGCAAGCAAAGAGCTGTGCCCTGATTGAAAAAGAACCATCCTCTTCTGCCCTGAACTCCATCTTCCAGACTCAAAACCAAAGCTCACATCAGAAAATTCATTACACACCATGATAAATAAGAAAAATGAGAATAAATCCAAAGAAATGCAAGATTCCATAATGATATTAGGTTTGATTTAGTTGCAAGGAAACCGGTTGTTCCCAGATTCATCCACCCCTCCAGCTGACTGCCTGTGGAATTCTGACTGAATTAACCTGAAAATCACAGTGAAACTCAGTTTGGAGGCAATTAATATCTGTCACCACAGCCAAAGTGTTCCATTTTATATTCTAAAACACAAAAACTCACCTTGGTCATGTTACCAGTAGATGTCTAAGCTTCAAACGCCTATTTGTTGTGTTTTTTGTTTCATAATGGCTACTCTGTCTAAACTCTTGTTTGTATTGCGTCAGAAGCAACATTTGAAGGAAGAAGGCAAAACCAACTCAGACCCAGAAAACATTTAGGAACTTGCCGCTCAAGAAAGTAAACTCAGCTGAGGCACCCAAACCAATGACAGTAAGCCAGAATTGGAGCAAGCAAAGGTCTGTGCCCTGATTGAATATGGCCATTCCTCCGGTGCCCTGAACTCCATCTTGCAGACTCAAAACCAAAGCTCACATCAGAAAATTCATTACAAACCATCATAAATAAGAAAAATGAGAAAAAAGCCAAAGAAATGCAAGAATCCATAATGATATTGGGCTTGATTCAGTCGCAAGGAAACCGGCTGTTCCCAGATTCATCCACCCCTCCATCTGGCTACCTGTGGAATTCGACTGAATTAACATGAACATCGCAGTGAAACTCAGTTTGGAGGCAATTAATATCTGTCACCTCAGGCAAAGTGTTCCATTTTATTTTCCAAAACACAAAAACTCACCTTGGTCGTGTTACCTGTAGATTTCTGAGCTTCAAACGCCTATTTGTTGCACTTTTTATTTCATAATAGCTACTCTGTTCAAACTCTTGTTTGTATTGCATCAGAATACAAAATTTGGGAAGGAAGAAGGCAAAACCAACTCAGACCCAGAAAATATTTAGGAAATTACTGCTCAAGGAACCAAAAGTAAGCTGAGGCATGCAGAACAATGACAGCAAGACAGAATTGGAGCAAGCCAACAGCTGTGCCCTGATTGAAAAAGAACCATTCTCTTGTACCCTGAAATCCATTTTGCAGCCTCAAAACCAAAGCTCACATCAGAAAATTCATAACAAACCATGATAAATAAGGGAAATGTGAAAAAGCCAAAGAAATGCAAGAGTCCTTTGTGATATTTGGCTGGATTTAGACACAAGGAAACTGGCTGTTTCAGGATTCATTCCAACCTTAAACAGACTGACTTTGGAATTCTGATTGAATTCACCTCAATATTGCACACACACTCAATTTGGAGGAAATTAGTATCTGTCCCCTCAGCAGAAGGGGTCCATGTCACTATCCAAAACAAAGAAACTCATCTTGATTGTGTTGCCTGTACAGTTCTAATCCTGAAAGGCCAATTTGCTTTTTTTTTTTTCTTTCATAATGGCTACTCTGTAAAAATCTTGCTTGTATTGCATCAGAATACAAAATTTGGGAATAAGAAGGCAAAAGTAACTCAGACCCAGAAAACATTTAGGATATTGCCACTCAAGAATCCACAAATCAGCTGAGGCACCCAAAACAATGACAGCAAGCCAGAATTGGAGCAACCCAACAGCTGTGCCCTGATTGATAAACAACCCTCCTCTTGTGCCCTGAACTCAATATGCCAGCCTCAAAACCAAAGCTCACATCAGAAAATTCATTACAAACCATGATACAAAAGAAAAATGAGAAAAAAGCCAAAGAAATGCAAGAATCCATAATGATATTGGGCTTGATTTAGTTGCAAGGAAACCGGCTGTTCCCGGATTCATCCGCCCCTCCAGCTGACTGCCTGTGGAATTCTGACTGAATTCAGCTGAAAATCGCAGTGAAACTCAGTTTGGAGGCAATTAATATCTGTCACCTCAGCCAAAGTGTTCCATTTGATTTTCCAAAACACAAAACTTCACCTTGGTCGTGTTACCTGTAGATTTCTAAGCTTCAAACACCTATTTGTTGTGTTTTTTATTTCATAATGGCTACCGTGCCCAAACTCTTGTTTGTATTGTGGCAGAATACAAAATTTGGGAAGGAAGAAGCCAAAACAAACTCAGACCCATAAAACATTTAGGAAATTGCCGCTCAAGAAACCAAAAGTCAGCTGAGGCACCCAAAACAATGACAGCAAGGCAAAATGGGAGCAAGGCGACAACTGTGCCCTGTTTGAAAAAGACCATTCCTCCTGTGCCCTGAACTCCATATTCCAGCCTCAAAACCAAAGCTCACAGCAGAAAATTCATTACAAACCATGATAAATAAGGGAAATGTGAAAAAGCCAAAGAAATGCAGGAGTCCTTTGTGATATTTGGCTGGATTCAGACACAAGGAAACTGGCTGTTCCCAGATTCATACCCCCTTCCACAGACAGACTTTGGAATTCTGATTGAATTCACCTCAAAATCGCACTCACACTCAATTTGGAGGGAATTAGGATCTGTCCCCTCAGCAGAAGGGTATCATGTCATTTTCCAAAACACAGAAACTCATCTTGGTCGAGTTGCCTGTAGATTTCTAATCCTGAAAGGGCAATTTGCTGTGTTATTTTTTCTTTCATAATGGCTACTCTGTCAAAATCTTGCTTGTATTGCATCAGAATACAAAATTTGGGAAGGAAGAAGGTAAAACCGACTCAGACCCCGAAAACATTTAGGAAATTACCGCTCAAGAAACCACAAATCGGCTGAGGCACCCAAAACAATGACAGCAAGCCAGAATTGGAGCAAGCCAACAGCTGTGCCCTGATTGAACAAAACCATTAATCCAGTGCCCTGAACTCCATATTCCAGCCTCAAAACCAAAGCTCACAAAAAATAATCATTACAAACAATGATAAATAAGGGAAATCTGAGAAAGCCAAAGAAATTCAAGAGTCCTTTGTGGTATTTGGCTGGATTTAGACAGAAGGAAACAGGCTGTTTCTGGATTCATCCCCCCCTTCCACAGACTGACTTTGGAATTCTGACTCAATTCACCTCAAAATCGCACTCACACTCAATTTGGAGGGAATTAGAATCTGTCCCCTCAGCAGAAGTGTTCCATGTGAATTTCCAAAACACAGAAACTCATCTTGGTCGTGTTGCCTGTAGATTTCTAATCCTGAAAGGGCAATTTACTGTGTTTTTTTTTTTTTTTCTTTCATAATGGCTACTCTGTCCAAAATCTTGCTTGTATTGCGTCAGAATACAAAATTTGGGAATAAGAAGGCAAATCCGATCAGAACCAGAAAACATTTAGGAAACTGCAGAAAAAGAATCCACAAATCAGCTGAGGCACCCAAAACCATGACAGCAAGCCAGAATTGGAGCAAGCCAACAGCTGTGCCCTGATTGAAAAAGAACCTTCCTCTTGTGCCCTAAACTCAATATGCCAGCCACAAAACCAAAGCTCACATCAAAAAATTCTTTTCAAACCATGATAAATAGGAAAAATCAGAAAAAAGCCAAAGAAATGCAAGTTTTCTTAGTGATATTGGGCTTGATTTATTCCTAAGTAAACAGCTGTTTCCAGATTCATCCACAACTCCCAGCTGAGTGAATAGGGATTCTGACTGAATTCACCTCAAAATGGTAGTGAAATTCAGTTTGGAGACAATTAATATCTGTCACCTCAGCCAAAGTGTTCCATTTTATTTTCCAAAACAAAAAAACTCACTTTGGTCATGTTACCTATAGATTTCCAAGCTTCAAACGCCTATTTGTTGTGTTTTTTATTTCATAATGGCTACTCTGTCCAAAATCTTCCTTGTATTGCATCACATACAAAATTTGGGAAGGTAGAAGGCAAAGCCAACTCAGACACAGAAAACATTTAGGAAATTGCCACTCAAGAAACCAAAAGTCAGCTGAGGCACCCAAAACCATGACAGCAAGCCAGAATTGGAGGAGGCAATCAGCTGAGTCCTGATTGAAAAAGGCCATTCTTCCGGGACCCTGACCTCCATGTTCCAGCCACAAAACCAAAGCTGACATCAGGAAATTCATTACAAACCACGATACATAAGAAAAATGAGAAAAAATCCAAGAAATGCAAGAATCCATAATGATATTGAGCTGGATTTAGTCGCAAGGAAACGGGCTGTTCCCGGATTCATCCACCCCTCCAGCTGACTGCCTGTGGAATTCTGACTGAATTAACCTGAAAATCGCAGTGAAACTCAGTTTGGAGGCAATTAATATCTGTCACCTCAGCCAAAGTGTTCCATTTTATTTTCCATAACACAAAAACTCACCTTGGTCGTGTTATCTGTAGATTTCTAAGCTTCAAACAACTATGTGTAGTGTTTTTTATTTCATAATGGCTGCTCTGGCCAAACTCTTGTTTGTATTGTGTCAGAATACAAAATTTGGGAAGGAAGAAGGCAAAACCAACTCAGACCCAGAAAACATTTAGGAAATTGCCGCTCAAGAAATCACAAATCAGCTGAGGGACCCAAAAAAATGTCAGGATGCCAGAATTGGACACGCCAACAGCTGTGCCCTGATTGAAAAAGAACCTTCCTCTTGTGCCCTGAACTCAATATGCCAGCCTCAAAACCAAAGCTCACATCAGAAAATTCATACAAACCATGATAAATAAGGGAAATGTGAAAAAGCTGAAGAAATGCAAGCCTGTGGAATCCTAACTGAATTAACTGAATTAACCTGAAAATCGCAGTGAAACTGAGTTTGGAGGCAATTAATATCAGTTACCTCAGCCAAAATGTTCCATTTCATTTTCCAAAACACAAAAACAGCTTGGTCATGTTACCTGTAGATTTGTATGCTTCAAACACCTATTTGTTGTGTTTTTTATTTCATAATGGCTACTCTGACCAAAATCTTGCTTGTATTGCATCAGAATACAAAATTTGGGAAGGAAGAAGGCAAAGCCAACTCAGACCCAGAGAACATTTAGGAAATTGCCACTCAAGAAATCAAAAGTCAGCTGAGGCACCCAAAACCATGACAGCAAGCCAGAAGTGGAGCAGGCCAACAGCTGTGCCCTGATTGAAAAAGAACCTTCCTCTTGTACCCTGAACTCAATATGCCAGCCTCAAAACCAAAGCTCATATCAGAAAATTCATTACAAACCATGATAAATAAGAAAAAAGAGAAAAAAGCCAAAAAAATGCAAGAATCCATAATGATATAGGGCTTGATTTAGTCGCTAGGAAACCAGCTGTTCACGGATTCATCCACCCCTCCAGCTGCTGCCTGTGGAATTCTGAATGAATTAACCTGAAAATCGCAGTGAAACTCAGTTTGGAGGCAATTAATATCTGTCACCTCAGCCAAAGTGTTCCATTTTATTTTCCAAAACACAAAAACTCACCTTGGTCATGTTACCTGTTGATTTCTAAGCTTCAAACGCCTATTAGTTGTGTTTTTTATTTCATAATGGCTACTCTGTCGAAAATCTCGCTTGTATTGCATCAGAATATAAAATTTGGGAAGGAAGAAGGCAAAGCCAACTCAGACCCAGGGAACATTTAGGAAATTGCCACACAGGAAACCACAAATTGGCTGAGGAACCCAAAACAATGACAGCAAGCCAGAATTGTAGCAAGCCAACAACTGTACCCTCTTTGAAAAAGACAGGTCCTCCAGTACCCTGAACTCCATATTGCAGCCTCAAAACCAAGCTCACATCAGAAAATTCATTACAAACCATGATAAATCAGGGAAATGTGAAAAAGCCAAAGAAATGCAAGAGTCCTTTTTGATATTTGGCTGGATTCAGATACAAGGAAACTGGCTGTTTCCAGATTCATCCCAACCTTCCACAGACTGACTTTGGAATTCTGATTGAATTCACCTCAAAATCGCACTCACACTCAATTTGGAGGGAATTAGAATCTGTCCCCTCAGCAGAAGGGTTCCTTGTCATTTTCCAAAACACAGAAACTCATCTTGGTCGTGTAGCCTGTAGATTTCTAATCCTGAAAGGGCAATGCGCTGTGTTTTTTTTTTTTTTTTCATAATGGCTACTCTCCAAAATCTTGCTTGTATTGCATCAGAATACAAAATTTGGGAATAAGTAGGCAAAACCGACTCAGACCCAGAAAACATTTAGGAAATTGGCACTCAAGAAACCACAAATCTGCTGAGGCACCCAAAACAATGACAGCAAGGCAGAATTGGAACAAGACAACAGCTGTGCCCTGATTGAAAAAGAACCTTCCTCTTGTGCCTGAACTCAATATGCCAGCCTCAAAACCAAAGCTCACATCAGAAAATTCATTACAAACCATGATAAATAAGAAAAAAGAGAAAAAAGCCAAAAAATTGCAAGAATCCATAATGATATAAGGCTTGATTTAGTCACAAGGAAACCGGCTGTTCCCGGATTCATCCACCCCTCAAGCTGACGGCCTGTGGAATTCTGACTGAATTAACCTGAAAATCACAGTGAAACTCAGTTTGGAGGCAATTAATATCTGTCACCTCAGCCAAAGTGTTCCATTTTATTTTCATAAACACAAAAACTCACCTTGGTTATGTTACCTGTAGATTTCTAAGCTTCAAACGCCTATTTGTTGTGTTTTTTATTTCATAATGGCTATTCTGTACAAACTCTTCTTTGCATTGCATCAGAATACAAAATTTGGGAAGGAAGAAGGCAAAGCCAACTCAGACCCAGAAAACATTTGGGAAATTGCCACACAAGAAACCACAAATCGGCTGAGGTACTCAAAATAAGGACAGCAAGCCAGAACTGCAGCCAGCCAACAGCTGTGCCCTGATTGAAAAAGAACCATCCTCTTCTGCCCTGAACTCAATATGCCAGCCTCAAAACCAAAGCTCACATCAGAAAATTAATTTCAAAGCATGATAAATAAGAAAAAAGAGAAAAAAGCCAAAGAAATGCAAGAGTACTTTGTGATATTTGGCTGGATTTAGACACAAGGAAACTGGATGTTTCCAGATTCATCCCCCCCTTCCACAGACTGACTTTGGAATTCTGATTGAATTCACCTCAAAATCGCACTCACAATCATTTGGGAGGGAATTAGAATCTGTCCCCTCAGCAGAAGCGTTCTATGTCATTTTCCAAAACACAGAAACTCATCTTGGTCGTGTTGCCTGTAGATTTCTAATCCTGAAAGGGCAATGCGCTTTTTTTTTTTTCTTTCATAATGGCTACTCTCCAAAATCTTGCTTGTATTGCATCAGAATACAAAATTTGGGAATAAGAAGGCAAAACCGACTCAGACCCAGAAAACATTTAGGAAATTGGCACTCAAGAAACCACAAATCGGCTGAGGCACCCAAAACAATGACAGCAAGCCAGAATTGGAGCAAGCCAACAGCTGTGCCCTGATTGAAAAAGAACCTTCCTCTTGTGCCCTGAACATAATATGCCAGCCTCAAAACCAAAGCTCACATCAGAAAATTCATTACAAACCATGATAAATAAGGGAAATGTGAAAAAGCCAAAGAAATGCAAGAGTCCTTTGTGATATTTGGCAGGATTTAGACACAAAGAAACTGGCTGTTTCCAGATTCATCCCCCCCTTCCACAGACCGACTTTGGAATTCTGATTGAATTCACCTCAAGATCGCTCTCACACTCCATTTGGAGGGCATTAGAATCTGTCCCCTCAGCAGAAGCGTTCCATGTCATTTTCCAAAACACAGAATCTCACCTTGGTTGTGTTGCCTATGGATTTCTAATCCTGAAAGGTCAATTTGCTGTGTTTTTTTTTTTTCTTTCATAATGGCTACTCTGTCCAAAATCTTGCTTGTATTGCATCAGAATACAAAAATTGGGAAGGAAGAAGGCAAAACCAACTCAGACCCCGAAAACATTTAGGAAATTGCCACTCAAGAAACCACAAATCTGCTGAGGCACCCAAAACAATGACAGCAAGCCAGAAGTGGAGCAATCCAACAGCTGTGCCCTGATTGAAAAAGAACCTTCCTCTTGTGCCCTGAACTCAATATGCCAGCCTCAAAACCAAAGCTCACATCAGAAAATTCATTACAAACCATGATAAATAAGAAAAAAGAGAAAAAAGCCAAAAAAATGCAAGAATCCATAATGATATAGGGCTTGATTTAGTCGCTAGGAAACCGGCTGTTCCCGGATTCATCCACCCCTCCAGCTGACAGCCTGTGGAATTCTGACTGAATTAACCTGAAAATCACAGTGAAACTCAGTTTGGAGGCAATTAATATCTGTCACCTCAGCCAAAGTGTTCCATTTTATTTTCATAAACACAAAAACTCACCTTGGTCATGTTACCTGTAGATTTCTAAGCTTCAAACGCCTATTTGTTGTGTTTTTTTCTTTCATAATGGCTATTCTGTACAAACTCTTCTTTGCATTGCATCAGAATACAAAATTTGGGAAGGAAGAAGGCAAAGCCAACTCAGACCCAGAAAACATTTGGGAAATTGCCACACAAGAAACCACAAATCGGCTGAGGTACTCAAAATAAGGACAGCAAGCCAGAACTGCAGCCAGCCAACAGCTGTGCCCTGATTGAAAAAGAACCATCCTCTTCTGCCCTGAACTCAATATGCCAGCCTCAAAACCAAAGCTCACATCAGAAAATTAATTTCAAAGCATGATAAATAAGAAAAAAGAGAAAAAAGCCAAAGAAATGCAAGAGTACTTTGTGATATTTGGCTGGATTTAGACACAAGGAAACTGGATGTTTCCAGATTCATCCCCCCCTTCCACAGACTGACTTTGGAATTCTGATTGAATTCACCTCAAAATCGCACTCACAATCATTTGGGAGGGAATTAGATTCTGTCCCCTCAGCAGAAGAGTTCTATGTCATTTTCCAAAACACAGAAACTCATCTTGGTCGTGTTGCCTGTAGATTTCTAATCCTGAAAGGGCAATGCACTTTTTTTTTTCTTTCATAATGGCTACTCTCCAAAATCTTGCTTGTATTGCATCAGAATACAAAATTTGGGAATAAGAAGGCAAAACCGACTCAGACCCAGAAAACATTTAGGAAATTGGCACTCAAGAAACCACAAATCGGCTGAGGCACCCAAAACAATGACAGCAAGCCAAAAGTGGAGCAAGCCAACAGCTGTGCCCTGATTGAAAAAGAACCTTCCTCTTGTGCCCTGAACATAATATGCCAGCCTCAAAACCAAAGCTCACATCAGAAAATTCATTACAAACCATGATAAATAAGGGAAATGTGAAAAAGCCAAAGAAATGCAGGAGTCCTTTGTGATATTTGGCAGGATTTAGACACAAAGAAACTGGCTGTTTCCAGATTCATCCCCCCCTTCCACAGACCGACTTTGGAATTCTGATTGAATTCACCTCAAGATCGCTCTCACACTCCATTTGGAGGGCATTAGAATCTGTCCCCTCAGCAGAAGCGTTCCATGTCATTTTCCAAAACACAGAATCTCACCTTGGTTGTGTTGCCTATGGATTTCTAATCCTGAAAGGTCAATTTGCTGTGTTTTTTTTTTTTCTTTCATAATGGCTACTCTGTCCAAAATCTTGCTTGTATTGCATCAGAATACAAAAATTGGGAAGGAAGAAGGCAAAACCAACTCAGACCCCGAAAACATTTAGGAAATTGCCACACAAGAAACCACAAATCTGCTGAGGCACCCAAAACAATGACAGCAAGCCAGAAGTGGAGCAATCCAACAGCTGTGCCCTGATTGAAAAAGAACCTTCCTCTTGTGCCCTGAACTCAATATGCCAGCCTCAAAACCAAAGCTCACATCAGAAAATTCATTACAAACCATGATAAATAAGAAAAAAGAGAAAAAAGCCAAAAACATGCAAGAATCCATAATGATATAGGGCTTGATTTAGTCGCTAGGAAACCGGCTGTTCCTGGATTCATCCACCCCCCCAGCTGACAGCCTGTGGAATTCTGACTAAATTAACCTGAAAATCACAGTGAAACTCAGTTTGGAGGCAATTAATATCTGTCACCTCAGCCAAAGTGTTCCATTTTATTTTCATAAACACAAAAACTCACCTTGGTCATGTTACCTGTAGATTTCTAAGCTTCAAACGCCTATTTGTTGTGTTTTTTCTTTCATAATGGCTATTCTGTACAAACTCTTCTTTGCATTGCATCAGAATACAAAATTTGGGAAGGAAGAAGGCAAAGCCAACTCAGACCCGGAAAACATTTGGGAAATTGCCACACAAGAAACCACAAATCGGCTGAGGCACTCAAAACAATGACAGCAAGCCAGAAGTGGAGCAAGCCAACAGCTGTGCCCTGATTGAAAAAGAACCATCCTCTTCTGCCCTGAACTCAATATGCCAGCCTCAAAACCAAAGCTCACATCAGAAAATTCATTACAAACCATGATAAATAAGAAAAAAGAGAAAAAAGCCAAAAAAATGCAAGAATCCATAATGATATTGGGTTTGATTTAGTTGCAAGGAAACCGGCTGTTCCCAGATTCATACACCACTAAAGCTGACTGCCTGTGGAATTCTGACTGAATTAACCTGACAATCGCAGTGAAACTCAAGAAACCAAATATCAGCTGAGGCACCCAAAACAAAGACAATAGCCAGAATTGGAGCACACCAACAGCTGTGCCCTGTTTGAAAAAGACCATTCCTCCGGTGCCCTGAACTCTATATTGCAGCCTCAAAACCAAAGCTCACATCAGAAAATTCATTACAAACCATGATAAATTAGGGTAATGTGAAAAAGCCAAAGAAATGCAAGAGTCCTTTGTGATATTTGGCTGGAATTAGACACAAAGAAACTGGCTGTTTCCAGATTCATCCCCCCTTCCACAGACTGACTTTGGAATTCTGATTGAATTCACCTCAAAATCGCACTCACACTCATTTGGGAGGGAATTAGAATCTGTCCCCTCAGCAGAAGCGTTCTATGTCATTTTCCAAAACACAGAAACTCATCTTGGTCGTGTTGCCTGTAGATTTCTAATCCTGAAAGGGCAATGCGCTGTGTTTTTTTTTTTTCTTTCTTTCATAATGGCTACTCTCCAAAATCTTGCTTGTATTGCATCAGAATACAAAATTTGGGAATAAGAAGGCAAAACCGACTCAGACCCAGAAAACATTTAGGAAATTTGCACTCAAGAAACCACAAATCGGCTGAGGCACTCAATACAATGACAGCAAGCCATAATTGGAGCAAGCCAACAGCTGTGCCCTGATTGAAAAACAACCTTCCTCTTCTGCCCTGAACTCAATATGCCAGCCTCAAAACCAAAGCTCACATCAGAAAATTCATTACACACCATGATAAATAAGAAAAAGGAGAAAAAAGTCAAAGAAATGCAAGAATCCGTAATGATATCAGGCTTGATATAGTCGCAAGGAAACCGGCTGCTCCCGGATTCATCCACCCCTCCAGCTGACTGCCTATGGAATTTTGACTGAATTAACCTCAAAATAGCAGTGAAACTCATTTTGGAGACAATTAATATTTGTCACCTCAGCTAAAGTGTTTATTTTGCAAAACACAAAAACTCACCTTGGTCGTGTTGCCTGTAGATTTCTAAACTTCAAATGCCTATTTGTTGTGTTTGTTTATTTCATAATGGCTATTCTAACAAAACTCTTGTTTGTATGGCGTCAGAATACAAAATTTGGGAAGGAAGAAGGGAAAAACAAATCAGACCCAGAAAACATTTAGCAAATTGCCACTCAAGAAACCACAAATCAGCTGAGGATCCCAAAACAATAAAAGCAAGCCAGAATTGAGGCAGGCCAATAGCTGTGCAATGTTTGAAACAGAACATTCCTCTTGCTCCCTGAACTCCATTTTGCAGCCTCAAAACCAAAGCTCATATCAGAAAATTCATTACAAACCATGATAAATAAGAAAAAGGAGAAAAAAGCCAAAGAAATGCAAGAATCCGTAATGTTATTGGGCTTGATTTAGTCACATAGAAGCCGGCTGTTCGCGGATTCATCCACACCTCCAGCTGACAGCCTGTGGAATTATGACTGAATTAACCTGAAAATCGCAGTGAAACTCAGTTTGGAGGCAATTAATATCTGTCACCTCAGCCAAAGTGTTCCATTTTATTTTCCAAAACACAAAAAATCACCTTGCTCATGTTAGCTGTAGATTTCTAAGCTTCAAACGCCTATTTGTTGTGTTTTTTATTTCATAATGGCTACTCTGCCCAAACTCTTGTTTGTATGGCGTCAGAATACAAAATTTCAGAAGGAAGAAGGCAAAACCAACTCAGACCCAGAAAATATTCAGGAAATTGCCGCTCAAGAAACCAAAAGTTAGCTGAGGCACCCAAAGCAATGACAGCAAGCCAGAATTAGAGCAAGCCAACAGCTGTGCCCTGTTTGAAAAAGAACCTTCCTCTTCTGCCCTGAACTCAATATGCCAGCCTCAGAACCAAAGCTCACATCAGAAAATTCATTACAAACCATGATAAATAAGAAAAAAGAGAAAAAAGAAAAGAAAAGCAAGAATCCATAATGATATTGGGCTTGATTCAGTCGCAAGGAAACCGGCTGTTTCCGGAATCATCCGCCCCTCCAGCTAACTGCCTGTGTAATTCTGACTGAATTAACCTGAAAATCACAGTGAAACTCACTTTGGAGGCAATTAATATCTGTCACCTCAGTCAAAGTGTTCCATTTGATTTTGCAAAACACAAATCTCACCTTGGTCGTGTTACCTGTAGATTTCTAAGCTTCAAACGCCTATGTGTTGTGTTTTTTATTTCATAATGGCTACTCTGCTGAAACTCTTGTTTGTATGGCGTCAGAATACAAAATTTGGGTAGGAAGAAGGCAAAACCAACTCAGACCCAGAAAACATTTAGGAAATTGCCGCTCACAAACCACATATCGGCTGAGGCACCCAAAACAATGACAGCAAGCCAGAATTGGAGCAGGCCAACTGCTGTGCCCTGTTTGAAAAAGACCATTCCCCCGGTGCTCTGAACTCCATATTGCAGCCATAAAACCAAAGCTCACATCAGAAAATTCATTACAAACCATGATAAATAGGAAATCAGAGAAAAAAGCCAAAGAAATGCAAGAATCCATAATGACATTTGGCCTTATTAGTCACAAGGAAACCGGCTGTAGCTGGATTCATCCTCTGCTCCAGCTGACTGCCTGTGCAATTCTGACTGAATTCACCTGAAAATCGCAGTGAAACTCAGTTTGCAGGCAATTAATATCTGTCACCTCAGCCAAAGTGTTCCATTTTATTTTCCAAAACACAAAAACTCACCTTGGTCATGTTACCTGTAGATTTCTAAGCTTCAAACGCCTATTTGTTGTGTTTTTTATTTCATAATAGCTACTCTGCCCAAACTCTTGTTTGTATGGCGTCAGAATACAAAATTTGGGAAGGAAGAAGGCAAAACCAACTCAGACCCAGAAAACATTTAGGAAATTACCACTCAAGAAACCAAGTCAGCTGAGGCACCCACAACAATGACAGCAAGCCATAATTGGAGCATGCCAACAGCGGTATCCTGTTTGAAAAAGAACCTTCCTCTTTTACCCTGAACTCAATATGCCAGCCTCAGAACCAAAGCTCACATCAGAACATTCATTACAAACCATGATAAATAAGAAAAAGGAGAAAAAAGCAAAAGAAAAGCAAGAATCCATAATGATATCGGGCTTGATATAGTCGCAAGGAAACCGGCTGTTCCCGGATTCATCCACCCATCCAGCTGACTGCCTATGGAATTCTGACTGAATTAACTTCAAAATAGCAGTGAAACTCATATAGGAGACAATTAATATCTGTCACCTCAGCTAAAGTGTTCCATTTTATTTTGCAAAACACAAAAACTCACCTTGGTCATGTTACCTGTAGATTTCTAAGCTTCAAACGCCTATTTCTTGTGTTTTTTATTTCATAATGGCTATTCTACCCAAACTCTTGTTTGTATGGCGTCAGAATACAAAATTTGGGAAGGAAGAAGGCAAAACCAACTCAGACCCAGAAAACATTTTGCAAATTGCCACTCAAGAAACCACAAATCAGCTGAGGATCCCAAAACAATGAAAGCAAGCCAGAATTGGGGAAGGCCAATAGCTGTGCCCTGTTTGAAACAGAACCTTCCTCTTGCTCCCTGAACTCCATATTGCAGCCTCAAAACCAAAGCTCCCATCAGAAAATTCATTACAAACCATGATAAATAAGAAAAAGGAGAAAAAAGCCAAAGAAATGCAAGAATCCGTAATGTTATTGGGCTTGATTTAGTCACATGGAAGCCGGCTGTTCGCGGATTCATTCACCCCTCCAGTTGACTGCCTGTGGAATTCTGACTGAATTAACCTGAAAATCGCAGTGAAACTCAGTTTGGAGGCAATTACGATCTGTCACCTCAGCCAAAGTGTTCCATTTTATTTTCCAAAACACAAAAAATCACCTTGGTCGTGTTACCTGTAGATTTCTAAGCTTCAAATGCCTATTTGTTGTGTTTTTCATTTCATAATGGCTACTCTGCCCAAACTCTTGTTTGTATGGCGTCAGAATACAAAATTTGGGAAGGAAGAAGGCAAAACCAACTCAGACCCAGAAAACATTTAGGAAATTGCCACTCAAGAAACCAAGTCAGCTGAGGCACCCAAAGCAATGACAGCAAGCCAGAATTGGAGCAGGCCAACTGCTGTGCCCTGTTTGAAAAAGAACCTTCCTCTTCTGCCCAGAACTCAATATGCCAGCCTCAGAACCAAAGCTCACATCAGAACATTCATTACAAACCATGATAAATAAGAAAAAGGAGAAAAAAGCCAAAGAAAAGCAAGAATCCATAATGATATAGGGCTTGATTTAGTCGCTAGGAAACCGGCTGTTCCAGGAATCATCCACCCCTCCAGCTGACTGCCTGTGGAATTCTGACAGAATTATCCTGAAAATCGCAGGGAAACTCAGTTTTTAGGCAATTAATATCTGTCACCTAGCCAAAGTGTTCCATTTGACTTTCCAAAACACAAAAACTCACCTTGGTCATGTTACCTGTAGATTTCTAAGCTTCAAACCCCTTTTGTTGAGTTTTTCTATTTCATAATGCTACTCTGCCGAAACTCTTATTTGTATGGCGTCAGCATACAAAATTTGGGAAGGAAGAAGGCAAAACCAACTCAGACCCAGAAAACATTTAGGAAATTGCCACTCACAAACCACATATCGGCTGAGGCACCCAAAACAATGACAGCAAGCCAGAATTGGAGCAGGTCAACAGCTGTGCCCTGTTTGAAAAAGACCATTCCCTCGGTGCCCTAAACTCCATATTGCAGCCACAAAACCAAAGCTCACATCAGAAAATTCATTACAAACCATGATAAATAGGAAATCAGAGAAAAAAGCCAAAGAAATGCAAGAATCCATAATGACATTTGGCCTTATTAGTCACAAGGAAACCGGCTGTTCCCGGATTCATCCTCTGCTCCAGCTGACTGCCTGTGCAATTCTGACTGAATCAACCTGAAAATCGCAGTGAAACTCAGTTTGGAGGCAATTACTATCTGTCACCTCAGCCAAAGTGTTCCATTTTATTTTCCAAAACACAAAAACTCACCTTGGTCATGTTACCTGTAGATTTCTAAGCTTCAAACGCCTATTTGTTGTGCTTTTTATTTCATAAAGGCTACTCTGCCCAAACTGTTGTTTGTATGGCGTAAGAATACAAAATTTGAGAAGGAAGAGGGCAAAACCAACTCAGACCCCGAAAACATTTAGGAAATTGCTGCTCAGAATCCACAAATCGGCTGAGGCACCCAAAACAATGACAGCAAGCCAGAATTGGAGCAGGCCAACAGCTGTGCCCTGTTTGAAAAAGAGCCTTCCTCTTGCACCCTGAACTCCAGATTGCAGCCTCAAAACCAAAGCTCACATCAGAAAATTCATTACAAACCATGATAAATAAGAAAAAGGAGAAAAAAGCCAAAGAAATGCAAGAATCAATAATGATATTGGGCTTGATTCAGTCACAAGGAAACCGGCTGTTCCCGGATTCATCCACCCCTCCAGCTGACGGCCTGTGGAATTCTGACTGAATTAACATGAAAATCGCAGTTAAACTCCGTTTGGAGGCAATTAATATCTGTCACCACAGCCAAAGTGTTCCATTTTATATTCCAAAACACAAAAACTCACCTTGGTCATGTTACCTGTAGATTTCTAAGCTTCAAATGCCTGTTTGTTTTGTGTTTCATTTCATAATGGCTACTCTCCCCAAACTCTTGTTTGTATGCCGTCAGAATACAAAATTTGGGAAGGAAGAAGGCAAAACCAACTCAGACCCAGAAAACATTTAGGAAATTGCCGCACAGAATCCACAAATCGGCTGAGGTACTCAAAACAATGACAGGAAGCCAGAATTGGAGCAGGCCAACAGCTGTGCCCTGTTTGAAAAAGACCATTCCTCTGGTGCCCTGAACTCCATATTCAGCCACAAACCAAAGCTCACATCAGAAAATTCATTACAAACCATGATAAATAAGAAAACAGAGAAAAAAGCCAAAGAAATGCAAGAATCCATAGTGACATTTGGCCTTATTAGTCACAAGAAAACCGGGTGTTCCCGGATTCATCCTCTGCTCCAGGTCACTGCCTGTGGAATTCTGACTGAATTCACCTGAAAATCCCAGTGAAACTCAGTTTGGAGGCAATTACTATCTGTCACCTCAGCCAAAGTGTTCCATTTGTTTTTCCAAAACACAAAAACTCACTTTGGTCAAGTTACCAGTAGATTTTGTAGGTTTAAACGCCTATTTCTTGTGTTTTTTATTTCATAATGGCTAATCTGCCCAAACTCTTGTTTGTGTGCCATCAGAATACATAATTTGGGAAGGAAGAAGGCAAAACCAACTCAGACCCCGAAAACATTTAGGAAATTGCCGCTCAAGAAACCAAAAATCAGCTGAGGCACCCAAAACAATGACAGCAAGCCAGAATTGAAGCAGGCCAACAGCTGTGCCCTGTTTGAAAAAGAGCCTTCCTCTGGTGCCCTGAACTCCATATTGCAGCCTCAAAACCAAAGCTCACATCAGAAAATTCATTACAATCCATGATAAATAAGAAAACATAGAAAAAATCCAAAGAAATGCAAGAATCCATAATGACATTTGGCCTGAATAGTCACAAGGAAACCGGCTGTTCGCGGAGTCATCCACACCTCCAGCTGACAGCCTGTGGAATTCTGTCTGAATTAACCTGAATATCGCAGTGAAACTCAGTTTGGAGGCAATTACTATCTGTCACCTCAGCCAAAGTGTTCCATTTGATTTTCCAAAACACAAAAACTCACTTTGGTCATGTTACTGGTAGATTTTGAAGGTTTAAACGCCTATTTGCTGTGTTTTTTATTTCATAGTGGCTACTCTGCTGAAACTCTTGTTTCTATGGCATCAGAATACATAATTTGGGAAGGAAGAAGGCAAAACCAACTCAGACTCAGAAAACATTTAGGAAATTGCCACTCAAGAAACCAAAAGTCAGCTGAGGCACCCAAAACAATGATAGCAAGCCAGAATTGGAGCAAGCCAACAGCTGTACCCTGATTGAAAAAGAAACTACCTCTTCTGCCCTGAACTCCATATTGCAGCCTCAAAACCAAAGCTCACATCAGAAAATTCATTACAAACCATAAAAAATAAGAAAAATGAGAAAGAAGACAAGGAAATGCAAGAATCCATAATATTGGGCTTGATTCAGTCGCAAGGAAACCGGCTGTTCCCGGATTCATCCAGCCCTCCAGCTGACTGCCTGTGGAATTCTGACTGAATTAACTTGAAAATCGCAGTGAAACTCAGTTTGGAGGCCATTAATATCTGTCACCTCAGCCAAAGTGTTCCATTTTATTTTCCAAAACACAAAAACTCACCTTGGTCATGTTACCTGTAGATTTCTAAGCTTCAAACGCCTATTTGTTGTGTTTTTTATTTCATAATGGCTATTCTGCTGAAACTCTTGTTTGTGTGGCAGCAGAAAAGAAAATTTGGATACGAAGACGGTAAAACCAACTCAGACCCAGAAAACATTTAAAAAATTGCCGCTCAAGAAACCAAAATCAACTGAGGCAGCCAAAACAATGAAGGCAAGCCAGAATTGGAGCAAGCCACAGCTGTACCCTGTTTAAAATGACCATACTTCCAGTGCCGTGAACTCCAGTTTGCAGCCTCAAAACCAAAGCTCACATCAGAAAATTCATTACAAACCATAAAAAATGAGAAAAATGATAAAAAAGCCAAAGAAATGGAAGAATCCATAATGATATTGGGCTTGATTTAGTCGCAAGGAAACTGGCTGTTCCCAGATACATCCACCCCTCCAGCTGACAGCCTGTGGAATTTTGAGTGAATTAACAGGAGAAACACAGTGAAACTCAGTTTGGAGGCAATTAATATCTGTCACCTCAGCCAAAGTGTTCCATTTGATTTTCAAAAACACAAAACCTCACCTTGGTCGTGTTACCTGTAGATTTCAAAGCTTCTATGCCTATTTGTTGTGTTTTTATTTCATAATGGCTACTCTCCCCAAACTCTTGTTTGTATGGCATCAGAATACAACATTTGGGAAGGAAGAAGGCAAACCCAATTCAGACCCCGAAAACATTTAGGATTTTGCCGCTCAAAAGACCAATAATCGGCTGAGGCACCCAAAACAATGACAGCAAGGCAGAATAGGAGCAAGTCAACAGCTGTGCACTTTTTGAAAAATAACCTTCCTCCGGTGCCCTGAACTCCATATTGCAGCCTCAAAACCAAAGCTCACATCAGAAAATTCATTACAAACCATGATAAATAAGAAAAATTAGACAAAAGCCAAAGAAATGCAAGAATCCATAATGATATTGGGCTTGATTGAGTCGCAAGGAAATTGGCTGTTCCCAGATTCATCCACCCCTCCAGCTGATGCCTGTGGAATTATGACTGAATTAACCGGAAAATCGCAGTGAACCTCAGTTTGGAGGCAATTAATATCTGTCACCTCAGCCAAAGTGTTCCATTTGATTTTTCAAAACACAAAAACTCACCTTGGTTGTGAACCTGTATTTTTCTAAGCTTCAAACGCCTTTTTGTTGTGTTTTTTATTTCATAATGGCTACTCCGCCCAAACTCTTGTTTGTATTGCCTCAGAATACAAATTTCGGAAGGAAGAAGGCAAAACCAACTCAGACCCAGAAAACCTTTAGGAAATTGCCGCTCAAGAAACCACAAATCGGCTGAGGCACTCAAAACAATGACAGCAAGCCAGAATTGGAGCAGCACAACAGCTGTGCCCTGTTTGAAAAAGACCATACCTCTGGTGCCCTGAACGCCATATTACAGCCTCAAAACCAAAGCTGACATCAGAAAATTCATTACAAACCATGATAAATAAGAAAAATGAGAAAAAAGCAAAGAAACGCAAGAATCCATAATGACATTGGGCTTGATTCAGTTGCAAGGAAATGGGCTGTTCCCGGATTCATCCATCCCTCCAGCTGACTGCCTGTGGAATTCTGACTGAATTAACCTGAAAATCGCAGTGAAACTCAGTTTGGAGGCAATTAATATCTGTCACCTCAGCCAAAGTGTTCCATTTCATTTTCCAAAACACAAAAACTCACCTTGGTTGTGTTACCTGTAGATTTCTAAGCTTCTAACACCTATTTGTTGTATTTTTTATTTCCTAATGGCTGCTCTGTCCAAACTCTTGTTTGTAATGTGACAGAATACAAAATTTGGGAAGGAAGAAGGCAAAACCAACTCAGACCCAGAAAACATTTAGGAAATTGCCACTCAACAAACCAAAATTGAGCTGAGGCATGCAAAACAAGGACAGCAAGCCAGAGTTGGAGCAAGCCAAGAGCTGTGCCCTGTTTAAAAAAAAAAAACCTTCCTCTTGTGCCCTAAACTCCATATTGCAGCCTCAAAACCAAATCTCACATCAGAAAATTCATTACAAAGCAGGATAAATCAAAAAATGAGAAAAATGCCAAAGAAATACAGGAGACCTTTCTGATATTGGGCTGGATTTAGTCGCAAGGAAACCGGCTGCTCCCAGATTCATCCACCCCTCCTGCTGACTGCCTGTGGAATTCTCACTGAATTAACCTGAAAATCGCAGTCAAACTCAGTTTGGAGGCCATTAATATCTGTGACCTCAACAAAGTGTTCCATTTTATTTTCCAAAACACAAATACTCACCTTGGTCGTGTTTCGAGTAGACTTATAAGCTTCAAACGCCTATTTGTTGTGTTTTTTATTTCATAATGACTGCTCTGTCCAAACTCTTGTTTGTATTCCATCAGAATACAAAATTTGGGAAGGAAGAAGGCAAAACCAACTCAGACCCTGAAAACATTTAGGACATTGTGGCTCAAGAAACCACAAATCGGCTGAGGCACCCAAAACAATGACAGCAAGCCAGAATTGGAGCAAGCCAACATCTGTACCCTGTTTGAAAAAGAGCATTCCTCCGGTGCCCTGAACGCCATATTGCCGCCTCAAAACCAAAGCTCACATCAGAAAATTTATTACAAAACATGAATAATAAGAAAAATGAGAAAAAAGCCAAAGAAATGCAAGAATCCATAATGATATTGGGCTTGATTTAGTCGCAAGGAAACCAGCTGTTCCCGGATTCATCCACCCCTCCAGCTGACTGCCTGTGGAATTAAGACTGAATTAACCTGAAAATCGCAGTGAAACTCAGTTTGGAGGCAATTACTATCTGTCACCTCAGCCAAAGTGTTCCATTTGATTTTCCAAAACACAAAACTTCACCTTGGTCGTGTTACCTGTAGCTTTCAAAAGCATATTTGATGTGTTTTTTATTTCATAATGTCTACTCTGTCCAAAGTCTTGTTTGTATGCCATCAGAAAAGAAAATTTGGGAAGGAAGACGGCAAAACCAACTCAGACCCAGAAAACATTTAGGAAATTGCCACTCAAGAAACCAAAAGTCAGGTGAGACACCCAAATAAATGGCAGCAAGCCTGAATTGGAGCAGGCCAACAGCTGTGACCTGTTTGAAAAAGACCATTCCTCCGGTGCCCTGAACTCCATATTCAGCCTCAAAACCAAAGATCACATCAGAAAATTCATTACAAACCATGATAAATAAGAAAACGGAGAAAAAAGCCAAAAAATGCAAGAATCCATAATGATATTGGGCTGGATTTAGTCGCAAGGAAACCGGCTGTTCCCGGATTCATCCACCCCTCCAGCTGACAGCTTGTGGACTTCTGACTGAATTCACCTGAAAATCGCAGTGAAACTCAATTTGGAGGCAATTAATATCTGTCACCTCAGCCAAAGTGTTCCATTTGATTTTCCAAAACACAAAAACTCACCTTGGTTGTGTTACCTGTAGATTTCTAAGCTTCAAACGCCTATTTGTTGTGTTTTTTATTTCATAATGGCTACTCTGCCCAAACTTTTGTTTCTATTGCGTCAGATTACAAAATTTGGGAAGGAAGAAGGCAAAACCAACTCAGACCCAGAAAACATTTAGGAAATTGCCGCTCAAGAAACAAAGGGCCGCTGAGGAAGCCAAAACCTTGAAAGCAAGACAGAATTGGAGCAAGCCAACAGCTGTGCCCTGATTGAAAAAGACCATTCCTCCGGTGTCCTGAACTCGATATTGCAGCCTCAAAACCAAAGCTCACATCAGAAAATTCATTACAAACCATGATAAATAAGAAAAATCAGAAAAAATCCAAAGAAATGCAGGAGTTCTTAGTGATATTGGGCTTGATTTATTCCCTTGTTAATGGCTGTTTCCAGATTCTTCTATACCTCCCAGCTGAGTGTCTGTGGTTTCTGACTGAATTAAAATGAAATTCGCTGTGAAACTCGGTTTGGAGGCAATTAATATCTGTCACCTCAGCAAAAGTGTTCCATATCTTTTTCCAAAACACAAAATCTCACCTTGGTCGTGTTACCTGTAGCTTTCAAAAGCCTATTTGATGTGTTTTTTATTTCATAATGTCTATTCTGTCCAAAATCTTGCTTGTATTACGTCAGAATACAAAATTTGGGAAGTAAGAGGACAAAAACAACTGAGACTCAGAAAACATTTAGGAAATTGCCACTCAAGAAACCTCAAATCGGCGGAGGCACCCAAAACAATGACAGCAAGCCAGAATTGGAGCAAGCCAGCAGCTGTGCCCTGATTGAAAAAGACCATTCCTCCGGTGCCCTGAACTCCATATTGCAGCCTCAAAACCAAAGCTCACATCAGAAAATTCATTACAAACCATGATAAATAAGAAATATCAGAATAAAGCCAAAGAAATGCAAGAATCCATAATGATATTGGGCTTCATTTAGTTGCAAGGAAACCGGCTATTCCCGGATTCATCCACCCCTCCAGCTGACTGCCTGTGGAATTCTGACTGAATTAACCTGAACGGAGGCAGTTAATATCTGTCACCACAGCCAACTTGTTCCATTTGATTTTCCAAAACACAAAATCTCACCTTGGTCGTGTTACCTGTAGCTTCAAAAGCCTATTTGTTGAGTTTTTTTATTTCCTAATGGCTACTCTGTCCAAACTCTTGTTTGTATTGTGTCAGAATACAAAATTTGGGAAGGAAGAAGTAAAACCAACTCAGACCAAGAAAACATTTAGGATATTGATGCTCAAGAAACTTCAAATCGGCGGAGGCACCCAAAACAATGACAGCAAGCCAGAATTGGAGCAAGCCAACAGCTGTGACCTGATTGAATAAGAACCTTCCTCTTGTGCCCTGAACTCCATATGCCAGCCTCAAAACCAAAGCTCACATCAGAAAATTCATTACAAACCACTAAAATTAAGAAAAATGAGAAAAAGGCCAAAGAAATTCAAGAATTCATAATGATATTGGGCTTGATTTAGTCGCAAGGAAACCGTCCATTCCCAGATTCATCCACCTCTCCAGCTGATGCCTGAGGAATATTGACTGAATTAACCTGAACGGAGGCAGTTAATATCTGTCACCACAGCCAAAGTGTTCCATTTCATTTTCCAAAACAAAATCTCACCTTGGTCGTGTTACCTGTAGCTTTCAAAATCCTATTTGATGTGTTTTTTTATTTCATAATGGCTATTCTGTCCAAACTCTTGTTTCTGTTGCGTCAGAATACAAAATTTGGGAAGGAAGAGGACAAAACCAAATGAGACTCAGAAAACGTTTAGGAAATTGCAACTCAAGAAACCTCAAATCGGCGGAGGCACCCAAAACAATGACAGCAAGCCAGAATTGGAGCAGGCCAACAGCTGTGCCCTGATTGAAAAAGACCATTCCTCCGGTGCCCTGAACTCCATACTGCAGCCTAAAAACCAAAGTTCACATCAGAAAATTCATTACAAACCATGATAAATAAGAAAAATGAGAATAAAGCCAAAGAAATGCAAGAATCCATATTGATATTGGGCTTCATTTAGTTGCAAGGAAACCGGCTATTCCCGGATTCATCCACCCCTCCAGCTGACTGCCTGTGGAATTCTGACTGAATTAACCTGAACGGAGGCAGTTAATATCTGTCACCACAGCCAACTTGTTCCATTTGATTTTCCAAAACACAAAATCTCACCTTGGTCGTGTTACCTGTAGCTTCAAAAGCCTATTTGTTGTGTTTTTTATTTCCTAATGGCTACTCTGTCCAAACTCTTGTTTGTACTGTGTCAGAATACAAAATTTGGGAAGGAAGAAGGAAAACCAACTCAGACCCAGAAAACATTTAGGAAATTGGCACTCAAGAAACCACAAATCGGCTGAGGCACCCAAAACAATGACAGCAAGCCAGAATTGGAGCAAGCCAACAGCTGTGCCCTGATTGAAAAAGAACCTTCCTCTTGTGCCCTGAACTCAATATGCCAGCCTCAAAACCAAAGCTCACATCAGAAAATTCATTACAAACCATGATAAATAAGAAAAATGAGAAAATAAGTCAAAGAAATGCAAGAATCCAGAATGATATTGGCCTTGATACTGTCGCAAGGAAACCGGCTGTTCCCAGATTCATCCACCCCTCCAGCTGACAGCCTGTGGAATTCTGACTGAATGAACCTGAACGAAGGCAGTTAATATCTGTCACCACAGCCTAAGTGTTCCATTTTATTTTTTCAAAACACAAAATCTCACCTTGGTCGTGTTACCTGTAGCTTAAAACACCTATTTGATGTGTTTTTTATTTCATAATGGCTACTCTGTCCAAACTCTTATTTGTATTGCGTCAGAATACAAAATTTGGGAAGGAAGAAGGCAAAACCAACTCAGACCCAGAAAACGTTTAGGAAATTGCCATTCAAAAATCTAAATTCAGCTGAGGCACCCAAAACAATGACAGCAAGCCAGAATTGGAGCAGGCCAACAGCTGTGCCCTGTTTGGAAAAGACCATTCCCCCGGTGGCCTGAACTCCATATTGCAGCCTCAAAACCAAAGCTCACATCAGAAAATTCATTACAAATCATGATAAATAACAAAAATGGGAAAAAAGGCAAAGAAATGCAAGAATCCAGAATGATATTGGGCTTGATTCAGTTGCAAGGAAACTGGCTGTTCCCGGATTCATCCACCCCTCCATCTGACTGCCTGTGGAATTCTGACTGAATTAACCTGAAAATCGCAGTGAAACTCTGTTTGGAGGCAATTAATATCTGTCACCTCAGCCAAAGTGTTCCATTTTATTTTCCAAAACACAAAAGCTCACCTTGGTCGTGTTACCTGTAGATTTCTAAGCTACAAATGCCTATTTGTTGTGTTTTTCATTACAAAATGGCTACTCTGTCCAAACTCTTGTTTCTACTGCGGCAGAATACAAAATTTGGGAAGGAAAAAGGCAAAACCAACACAGACCCAGAAAACTTTCAGGAAAATGCCACACAAGAAACCAAATTTGGAGGGAATTAGAATCTGTCCCCTCAGCAAAAGGGTTCCATGTCATTTTCCAAAACACAGAAACACATCTTGTTCATATTGCCTACATTTCTCATTCTGAAAGGGCAATTTGATGTGTTTTTTTTTTTCTTTCATAATGGCTACTCTTTCCAAAATCTTGCTTGTATTGCATCAGAATACAAAATTTGGGAATAAGAAGGCAAAACCGACTCAGACCCAGAAAACATTTAGGAAATTGGCACTCAAGAAACCACAAATCTCCTGAGGAACCCAAACAATGACAGCAAGCCAGAATTGGAGGAGGCCAACAGCTGTGCCCTGATTGAAAAAGAACCTTCCACTTGTGCCCTGAACTCCATATGCCAGCCTCAAAACCAAACCTCACACCAGAAAATTCATTACAAACCATGATAAATAAGAAAGATGAGAAAAAAGCCAAAGAAATGCAAGAATCCATAATGATATTGGGCTTGATTTAGTCGCAAGGAAATCGGCTGTTCCCAGATTCATCCACAGCTCCAGCTGACTGCCTGTGGAATTCCGACTGAATTTATCAGAAAATCGCAGTGAAACTCAGTTTGGAGGCAATTAATATCTGTCACCTCAGCCAAAGTGTTCCATTTTATTTTCCAAAACAAAAAAAATCATATTGGCGTGTTACCAGCAGATTTATAATCTGTAAATGTCTATTTGTTGCATTGTGTCAGAATACAAAATTTGGGAAGGAATAAGGCAAAACTAACTCAGACCCAGAAAAAATTTAGAAAATTGCCGCTCAAGAAACCAAAAGTCAGCTGAAACCCCAAAACCAATGACAGCAACCCAGAATTGGAGCAAGCTAACAGCTGTGCCCTGTTTTAAAAAGACCATTCTTCCGGTGCCCTGAACTCCATATTGCTGTCTCAAAACCAAAGCTCACATCAGAATATTCATTACAAACCTTGATAATAAGGGAAATGTGAAAAAGTCAAATAAATGCAAGAGTCCTTTGTGATATTTGGCTGGATTTAGACACAAGGAAACTGGCTGTTTCCAGATTCATCAACCCCTTCCACAGACTGACTTTGGAATTCTGATGGAATTCACCTCAAAATCGCACTCACACTCAATTGGAAGGTAATTAGAATCTGTCCCCTCAGCAGAAGTGTTCCAAGTCATTATCCAAAACACAAAAACTCACCTTGGTCGTGTTACCTGTAGAGTTCTAAGCTTCAAACGCCTATGTGTTGTGTTTTTTATTTCATAATGGCTACTCTGTCCAAACTCTAGTTTATATTGCGTCAGAATACAAAATTTGGGAAGGAAGAAGGCAAAACCAACTCCGACCAAGAAAACATTTAGGAAATTGCCGCTCAAGAAACCAAATGTCAGCTGAGGCACCCAAAACAAGGACAGCAAGCCAGAATTGGAGCAAGCCAACAGCTGTGCCCTGATTGAAAAAGAACCTTCCTCTTGTGCCCTGAACTCAATATGCCAGCCTCAAAACCAAAGCTCACATCAGAAAATTCATTACAAACCATGATAAATAAGAAAAATGAGAAAAAAGCCAAAGAAATGCAGGAGTTCTTAGTGATATTGGGCTTCATTTATTCCCATGTAAACTGCTGTTTCCAGATTCTTCCACACCTCCCAGCTGAGTGAATGTGTATTCTGACTGAATTAACCTGGAAATCGCAGTGAAACTCACTTTGGAGGGAATTAGAAATTGTCCCTTCAGCAGAAGTGTTCCATGACACTTTCTAAAACACAAAAACTCACCTTGGTCGTGTTACCTATCGATTTCTAAGTTTCAAATGCGTAATGTTGTGTTTTTAATTTCATAATGGCTACTCTGTCCAAACTCTTGTTTGTATTGCGTCAGAAAATTTGGGAAGGAAGAAGGCAAAACCAACTCAGACCCAGAAAACATTCAGAAAATGTGGATCAAAAAACAACAACGCTGAGGCACCCAAAACCTTTAAAGCAAGACAGAATTGTAGCAAACCAATAGCTGTGCCCTGATTGAAAAAGAACCTTCCTCTTGTGCCCTGAACCCAATATGCCAGCATCAAAACCAAAGCTCACATCAGAAAATTCATTACAAACCATGATAAAAAGAAAAATGAGAAAATAGCCAAGGAAATGCAAGAATCCATAATGATATTGGGCTTGATTCAGTCACAACGAAACCGGCTGTTCCCAGATCCATCCACCCTTCCAGCTGACTGCCTGTGGACTTCTGAATGAATTAACCTGAAAATCGCAGTGAAACTCAGTTTGGAGACTATTAATATCTGTCACCTCAGCCAAAGTGTTCCATTTTATTTTCCAAAACACAAAAACTCACCTTAGTCGTGTTACCTGTAGATTTCTAAGCTTCCAACGCCTATTTGTTGTGCTTTTAATTTCATAATGGCTACTCTGTCTAAACTCTTGTTTATATTTCTTCAGAATACAAAATTTCGGAAGGAAGAAGGCAAAACCAACTCAGAACCAGTAAACATTTAGGAAATTGCCACTGAGGAAACGACAAATTGGCTGAGGCACCCAAACCAATGACAGCAAGCCGGAATTGGAGCAAGGCAACAGCTGTGCCCTGATTAAAAAAGACCATTCCTCAGGTTCCCTGAACTCCATATTGCAGCCTCAAAACCAAAGAACACATCAGCAAATTCATTACAAACCATGATAAATAAGAAAAATGAGAAAATAGACAAAGACATGCAAGAATCCATAATGATATTGGGCTAGATTTAGTCGCAAGGAAACCGGCTGTTCCCGGATTCATCCACCCCTCCAGCTGACTGCCTGTGGAATTATGACTGAATTAACCTGAAAATCACAGTGAAACTCAGTTTGGAGGCAATTAATATCTGTCACCTCAGCCAAAGTCTTCCATTTCATTTTCCAAAACACAAAACCTCATCTTGATTGAGTTACCTGTAGATTTCTAAGCTTCCAACGCCTATTTGTTGTGTTTTTTATTTCATAATGGCTACTCTGCCCAAACTCTTGTTTGTATGGCGTCAGAATAAAAAATTTGGGAAGGAAGAAGGCAAAGCCAACTCAGACCCAGAAAACATTTAGGAAATTGCCGCTCAAGTAACCAAAAGTCAGCTGAGGCACCCAAAACAAGGACAGCAAGCCAGAATTGGAGCAAGCCAACAGCTGTGCCCTGATTGAAAAAGAACCTTCCTCTTGTGCCCTGAACTCAATATGCCTGCCTCAAAACCAAAGCTCACATCAGAAAATTCATTACAAACCATGATAAATCAGAAGAATGAGAAAAAAGCCAAAGAAATGCAGGAGTTCTTAGTAATATTGGGCTTGATTTATTGCCATGTAAACGGCTGTTTCCAGATTCATCCACACCTCCCAGCTGAGTGTCTGTGGTTTCTGACTGAATTAACCTGAAAATCGCAGTGAAACTCGGTTTGGAGGCAATTAATATCTGTCACCTCAGCCAAAGTGTTCCATTTTATTTTCCAAAACTCAAAAACTCACCTTAGTATTCTTACCTGTAGATTTCTAAGCTTCAAATGCCTATTTGTTGTGTTTTTTATTTCATCATTGCTAGTCTGTCCAAACTCTTGTTTGTATTGCGTCAGAATACAAAATTTGGGAATAAGAAGGAAAAACCGTGTCAGACCCAGAAAACATTTAGGAAATTGCCACTCAAGAATCCAAAAGTCAGCTGAGGAACCCACAACAATGACAGCAAGCCAGAATTGGAGAAAGCCAACAGCTGTGCCCTGATTGAAAGAGAACCTTCCTCTTGTGCCCTGAGCTCAATATAGCAGATTCAAAACCAAAGCTCACATCAGAAAATTCATTACAAACCATGATAAATAAGAAAAATGAGAAAAAAGCCAAAGAAATGCAGGAGTTCTTAGGGATATTGGGATTGAATTATGGCCATGTAAACGGCTGTTTCCAGATACATCCACACCTCCCAACTGAGTGTCTTTGGTTTCTGAATGAATTAACAAAAAAATCGCAGTGAAACTCGGTTTTGGAGGCAATTAATATCTGTCACCTCAGCCAGAGTGTTCAATTTTATTTTCATAAACACAAAAACTTACCTTGCTCGTGTTACCTGTACATATATAAGCTTCAAAGGCCTATTTGTTGTGTTTTTTATTTCATAATGGCTACTCTGTCCAAACTCTTGTTTGTATTACGTCAGAATAGAAAATTTGGAAAGGAAGAAGGCAAAACCAACTCAGACCCAGAAAACATGTAGGAAATTGCCGCTAAAGAAACCAAAAACAGCTGAGGCACGCAAAACAATGACAGCAAGCCAGAATTGCAACAAGCCAACAGCTGTGTCCTGTTTGAAAAAGACCATTGATCCGGTGCCCTGAACTCAATATGCCAGCCTCAAAACCAAAGCTCACATCAGAAAATTCATTACAAACCATGATAAATCAGAAAAATGAGACAAAAGCCAAAGAAATGCACGAGTTCTTAGTGATATTTGGCTGGATTTAGACACAAGGAAACTGGCTGTTTAAAGATTCATCCCCCCCTTCCACTGACTGAATTTGGAATTCTGATTGATTTCACCTCAAAATTGCACTCACACTCAATTTGGAGGGAATTAGAATCTGTCCCCTCAGCAGAAGGGTTCCATGACATTTTCCAAAACACAGAAACTAATCTTGATCACGTTGCCAGTAGATTTCTAATCCTGAAAGGGCAATTTCTGTGTTTTTTTTTTTCTTTCATAATGGCTACTCTGTCCAAATCTTGCTTGTATTGCATCAGAATACAAAATATGGGAATAAGAAGGCAAAACCGACTCAGACCCAGAAAACATTAAGGAAATTGCCGCTCAAGAAACCACAAATCGGCTGAGGTTCCCAAAACAATGACAGCAAGCCAGAATTGGAGCAAGCCAACAGCTGTGCCCTGATTGAAAAAGAACCTTCCTCTTGTGCCCTGAACTCAATATGCCAGCCTCAAAACCAAAGCTCACATCAGAAAATTCATTACAAATCATCATAAATAAGAAAAAAGAGAAAAAAGCCAAAGAAATGCAAGAATCCATAATCATAGTGGCTTGAATTAGTTGCAAGGAAACCCGCTGTTCCCGGATTCATCCACCCCTCCAGCTGACTGCCTGTGGAATTCTCACTGAATTAACCTGAAAATCGCAGTAAGACTCAGTTTGGAGGCAATAATATCAGTCACCTCAGCCAAAGTGTTCCATTTGATTTTCCAAATCACAAAAACTCACCTTGTCGTGTTACCCTTAGATTCATAAGCTTCAAACGCTAATTTGTTTTTTTTTTTTTTTTTTTTTTTTTTTTTTTTATTTCATGATGGCTACTCTGTCCAAACTCTTGTTTGTATTGCGTCAGAATAGAAAATGTGGGAAGGAAGAAGGGAAAACTAACTCAGACCTAGAAAACATTTAGGAAATTGCCGCTCAAGAAACCACAAATCGGCTGAGGCACCCAAAACCTTGAAAGCAAGACAGAATTGGAGCAAGCCAACAGCTGTGCCCTGATTGAAAAAGACCATTAATCCAGTGCCCTGAACTCCATATTCCATCCTCAAAACCAAAGCTCACATCAGAAAATTCATTAGAAACCATGATAAATAAGGGAAATCTGAGAAAGCCAAAGAAATTCAAGAGTCCTTTGTGGTATTTGGCTGGATTTAGACACAAAGAAACTGGCTGTTTCCGGATTCATCCCCCCCTTCCACAGACAGACTTTGGAATTCTGATTGAATTCACCTCAAAATCGCACTCACACTCAATTTAGAGGGAATTAGAATCTGTCACCTCAGCAGAAGCGTTCCATGTCATTTTCCAAAACACAGAAACTCATCTTGGTCGTGTTGCCTATAGATTTCTAATCCTGAAAGGGCAATTTGCTGTGTTTTTTTTTCTTTCATAATGGCTACTCTGTCCAAATCTTGCTTATGTTGCATCAGAATACAAAATTTGGGAATAAGAAGGCAAATCCGACTCAGACCTAGAAAACATTTAGGAAACTGGAACACAAGAATCCACAAATCAGCTGAGGCACCCAAAACAATGACAGCAAGCAGAATTGCAGCAAGACAACAGCTGTGCCCTGATTGAAAAAGAACCTTCCTCTTGTGCCCTGAACTCAATATGCCAGCCTCAAAACCAAAGCTCACATCAGAAAATTCATTACAAACCATGATAAATAAGGGAAATCTGAGAAAGCCAAAGAAATTCAAGAGTCCTTTGTGGTATTTGGCTGGATTTAGACACAAAGAAACTGGTTGTTTAAAGATTCATCCCCCCCTTCCACAGACTGAGTTTGGAATTCTGATTGAATTCACCTCAAAATCGCACTCACACTCAATTTGGAGGGAATTAGAATCTGTCCCCTCAGCAGAAGTGTTCCATGTCATTTTCCAAAACACAGAAACTCATCTTGGTCGAGTTGCCTGTAGATTTCTAATCCTGAAAGGGCAATTTGCTGTGTTTTTTTTTTTTTTTTCTTTCATAATGGCTACTCTGCCAAAATCTTGCTTGTATTGCATCAGAATACAAAATTTGGGAAGGAAGAAGGCAAAACCGACTCAGACCCAGAAAACATTTAGGAAATTGCCGCTCAAGAAACCACAAATCGGCTGAGGCACCCAAAACAATGACAGCAAGCCAGAATTGCAGCAAGCCAACAGCTGTGCCCTGATTGAAAAAGAACCTTCCTCTTGTGCCCTGAGCTCAATATACCAGCCTCAAAACCAAAGCTCACATCAGAAAATTCATTACAAATCATGATAAATAAGAAAAATGAGAAAAAAGCCAAAGAAATGCAGGAGTTCTTAGTAATATTGGGCTTGATTTATTGCCATGTAAACGGCTGTTTCCAGATTCATCCACACCTCCCAGCTGAGTATCTGTGGTTTCTGACTGAATTAACCTGAATATCGCAGTGAAACTCGGTTTGGAGGCAATTAATATCTGTCACCTCAGCCAAAGTGTTCCATTTTATCTTCCAAAACTCAAAAACTCACCTTAGTCTTCTTACCTGTAGATTTCAAAACTTCAAATGCCTATTTGTTTTGTTTTTTATTTCATAATGGCTACTCTGCCCAAGCTCTTGTTTGTATTGCGTCAGAATACAAAATTTGGCAAGGAAGAAGGCAAAACCGACTCAGACCCAGAAAACATTTAGGAAATTGCCACTCAAGAATCCAAAAGTCAGCTGAGGAACCTACAACAATGACAGCAAGCCAGAATTGGAGCAAGCCAACAGCTGTGCCCTGATTGAAAAAGAACCTTCCTCTTGTGCCCTGAGCTCAATATGCCAGCCTCAAAAGCAAAGCTCACATCGGAAAATTCATTACAAACCATGATAAATAAGAAAAATGAGAAAAAAGCCAAAGAAATGCAGGAGTTCTTAGGGATATTGCGCTTGAATTATGGCCATGTAAACGGCTGTTTCCAGATTCATCCACACCTCCCAACTGAGTGTCTTTGGTTTCTGAATGAATTAACAAAAAAATCGCAGTGAAACTCGGTTTTGGAGGCAATTAATATCTGTCACCTCAGCCAGAGTGTTCAATTTTATTTTCATAAACACAAAAACTTACCTTGCTCGTGTTACATGTACACATATAAGCTTCAAACGCATATTTGTTGTGTTTTTTATTTCATAATGGCTACTCTGTCCAAACTCTTGTTTGTATTACGTCAGAATACAAAATTTGGGAAGGAAGAAGGCAAAACCAACTCAGACCCAGAAAACATGTAGGAAATTGCCACTAAAGAAACCAAAAACAGCTGAGGCACGCAAAACAATGACAGCAAGCCAGAATTGCAACAAGCCAACAGCTGTGTCCTGTTTGAAAAAGACCATTGATCCGGTGCCCTGAACTCAATATGCCAGCCTCAAAACCAAAGCTCACATCAGAAAATTCATTACAAACCATGATAAATAAGGGAAATGTGAAAAAGCCAAAGAAATGCAAGAGTCCTTTGTGATATTTGGCAGGATTTAGACACAAAGAAAGCGGCTGTTTCCAGATTCATCCCCCCCTTCCACAGACTGACTTTGGAATTCTGATTGAATTCACCTCAAGATCGCTCTCACACTCCATTTGGAGGGAATTAGAATCTGTCACCTCAGCAGAAGCGTTCCATGTCATTTTCCAAAACACAGAATCTCATCTTGGTTGTGTTGCCTATGGATTTCTAATCCTGAATGGTAAATTTGCTGTGTTTTTTTTTCTTTCATAATGGCTACTCTGTCCAAAATTTTGCTTGTATTGCATCAGAATACAAAATTTGGGAAGGAAGAAGACAAAACCAACTCAGACCCCGAAAACATTTAGGAAATTGCCACACAAGAAACCACAAATCAGCTGAGGCACCCAAAACAATGACAGCAAGCCAGAAGTGGAGCAAGCCAACAGCTGTGCCCTGATTGAAAAAGAACCTTCCTCTTGTGCCCTGAACTCAATATGCCAGCCTCAAAACCAAAGCTCACATCAGAAAATTCATTACAAACCATGATAAATAAGAAAAAAGAGAAAAAAGCCAAAGAAATGCAAGAATCCATAATGATATAGGGCTTGATTTAATCGCTAGGCAACCGGCTGTTCCCGGATTCATCCACCCCTCCAGCTGACTGCCTGTGGAATTCTGACTGAATTAACCTGAAAATCACAGTGAAACTCAGTTTGGAGGCAGTTAATATCTGTCACCTCAGCCAAAGTGTTCCATTTTTTTTCCAAAACACAAAAACTCACCTTGGTCATGTTCCCTATAGATTTCTAAGCTTCAAATGCATATTTGTTAGGTTTTTTATTTCATAATGGCTACTCTATACAAACTTTTCTTTGCATTGCATCAGAATACAAAATTTGGGAAGGAAGAAGGCAAAGCCAACTCAGACCCTGAAAACATTTGGGAAATTGCCACACAAGAAACCACAAATCGGCTGAGGCACTCAAAACAATGACAGCAAGCCAGAAGTGGAGCAAGCCAACAGCTGTGCCCTGATTGAAAAAGAACCATCCTCTTGTGCCCTGAACTCCATATTGCAGCCTCAAAACCAAAGCTCACATCAGAAAATTCATTACAAACCATGATAAATAAGAAAAAAGTGAAAAAGCCAAAGAAATGCAAGAATCCATAACGATATTGGGTTTGATTTAGTTGCAAGGAAACTGGCTGTTCCCAGATTCATCCACCACTAAAGCTGACTGCCTGTGGAATTCTGACTGAATTAACCTGACAATCCCAGTGAAACTCAAGAAACCAAATTTCAGCTGAGGCACCCAAAACAAAGACAATAGCCAGAATTGGAGCAAACCAACAGCTGTGTCCTGTTTGAAAAAGACCATTCCTCCGGTGCCCTGAACTCTATATTGCAGCCTCAAAACCAAAGCTCACATCAGAAAATTCATTACAAACCATGATAAATAAGGGAAATGTGAAAAAGCCAAAGAAATGCAAGAGTCCTTTGTGATATTTGGCTGGATTTAGACACAAAGAAACTGGCTGTTTCCAGATTCATCCCCCCCTTCCACAGACTGACTCTGGAATTCTGATTGAATTCACCTCAAAATCGCACTCACACTCATTTGGGAGGGAATTAGAATCTGTCCCCTCAGCAGAAGCGTTCCATGTCATTTTCCAAAACACAGAATCTCATCTTGGTTGTGTTGCCTATGGATTTCTAATCCTGAAAGGTCAATTTGCTGTGTTTTTTTTTTTTTTCTTTCATAATGGCTACTCTCCAAAACATGCTTGTATTGCATCAGAATACAAAATTTGGGAATAGGAAGGCAAAACCGACTCAGACCCAGAAAACATTTAGGAAATTGGCACTCAAGAAACCACAAATCGGCTGAGGCACCCAAAACAATGATAGCAAGCCAGAAGAGGAGCAAGCCAACAGCTGTGCCCTGGTTGAAAAAGAACCTTCCTCTTGTGCCCTGAACTCAATATGCCAGCCTCAAAACCAAAGCTCACATCAGAAAATTCATTACAAACCATGATAAATAAGAAAAATGAGAAAAAAGCCAAAAAAATGCAAGAATCCATGATGATATTGGACTTGATTTAGTCTCAAGAAAACCGAATGTTCCCGGATTCATCCACACCTCCAGCTGATGCCTGTGGAATTCTGTCTGAATTAACCTGAAAATCATAGTGAAACTCATTTTGGAGGCAATTAATATCTGTCACCTCAGCCAAAGTGTTCCATTTGATTTTCCAAAACACAAAAACTCACCTTGGTCGTGTTACCTGTAGATTTATATTCTTCAAATGCCCATTTGTAATGTTTTTTATTTCATAATGGCTACTCTGTCCAAACTCTTGTTTGTGTTGCGTCAGAATACAGAATTTGGGAATGAAGAAGGCAAAGCCAACTCAGACCCAGAAAACATTTAGGAAATTGCCACACAAGAAACCACAAATCGGCTGAGGCACCCAAAACAATGACAGCAAGCCAGAATTGAAGCAGGCCAACAGCTATGCCCTGTTTGAAAAAGACCATTCCTCCTGTGCACTGAACTCTATATTGCAGCCTCAAAACCAAAGCTCACATCAGAAAATTCATTACAAACCATGATAAAAAGAAAAAAGAGAAAGAAGCCAAAGAAATGCAAGAGTCCTTTGTGATATTGGGCTTGATTTAGTTGCAAGGAAACCAGCTGTTCCCGGATTCATCCACCCCTCCTAGCTGACTGGCTGTGGAATTCTGATTGAATTCACCTGAAAATCGCACTCACTCTCGATTTGGAGGAAATTAATATCTGCCCCTCAGTGGAAGGGTTCTATGTCATTTTCCAAAACCCAAAAACTCATCTTGGTCATGTTGCCTATGATTTCTAATCGTGAAAACCCAATATGTTCTGTTTTTCAATTTCCTGATGGATCCTCGTTCTAAACCCTTGTTTGTATTGCATCAGAATACACAATTTGAAAAGGAAAAAGGCAAAACCAACTCAGACCAACAAAGCATTTAGGAAAAAGTCGCTCAAAATGAAAAATTGCCTGAGGCACCCAAAGCAATTACAGAAAGCCAGAATTGGAGAGAAACAACAGCTGTGCCCTAATTGAAAAAGACCATTCCTCTGGTTCCCTGAACTCCTTAAGCCAGCCTCAAAACCACAACCCACATCAGAAAATTTATTACAAACCATGATAAATAAGAAAATGTGAAAAATGCAAAAAAGAAAAAGAAATGCAAGAGTCCTTCGTGATATGGCGCTTGTTTTAGTACAAGGAAACCAGCTGTTTCCGGATTCATCCACCCCTCCCAGCTGACTGACTGTGGAATTCTGATTGTATTCACCTGAAAAGAGAGAACATTTATAAGTATATTGGGACTGTGGAACCTGTCATTTACCAATCACATGTTAGACTGAATCATAGACCAAATATAGGGAAGAAATCCTATGCATGTAAACCTTGTGGGAATTCATTCAGTATTAAATACCCTCCATCACAGCACTCATATTGTGGAAAACCCTCATGTGTGTAATGATTGTGTGGAAACCACTCACCAGAAGTCAGATCTCATTAGACATCAGAGAATTCACACAGGGTTGAAATCTTACAAATCTAATGACTGTGGGAAGTTCTTTGGCCAGAAGAAACACCTCATAAATCATCAGAGAATTCACACAGGTGAGAAACCTTTTGAATGTAATGACTGTGGAAAATCCTTTGGCCAGAAGGCAAACCTCATAAATCATCAGAGAATTCACACAGGTGAGAAACCTTATGAATGCAATTACTATGGAAAATCCTTTGGCCAGAAGGCAAACCTCATAAATCATCAGAGAATTCACAGAGGGGAGAAACCTTATGAATGCAATCATTGTGGAAAAGCTTTTGCTGAGAAATCAAAGCTCACAAAGCATCAGACAATTTGTACTGGGGGAAACCTTATGATTGCAATGACTGTGGAAAAACCTTTGCTGAGAAGTCAAACCTCAGAAAGTATCAGAGCCTTCACACCATGGAGAAAGCTTATAAATGAAATGACTGTGGAAAAGCCTTTGGTCCCATCCTTGCATACCAAGGATAAATCCCACTTGGTCTGGGTGGATGATCTTTCTGATGCATTGTTGGATTCAATTGGCCAGAATTCTGTTGCAGATCTTTGCATGTATGTTCATCAGGGAAATTGGTCTATAATTACTTTCTTTGTTGCACTTTTTTCAAGTTTAGGAATGAAGGTGATGTTGGCTTCATAGAAAGAATTTGGGAGAATCGCCTCTCTCTCAATTGTTTTGAATAACTTGAGAAGAATTGCAGTTAGTGCTTTAAATGTCTGTTAGAATTCAGCAGTGAAGCCTTCCAGTTTTGGGGTTTTCTTGGTAGTGATGGTCTTTATTACTGGTATCATTTCCATCTGGTTATGTGTGTGTTTAGGTTTTCTATATCTTTGTTGCTCAATTTAGGTAGGTTTTATGGATGGAAGGATGGTGGAAAGCCTCTTTGCTGTACTTCATAACTCATAAGATATCAGAGTATCCACACAGGGAATTTTCTACTTGACCTTTTTGTGCAAGTTATATCTCATGAAATATTAGAGAATTCACCAAGGGGAGAAATGCATGAATATAATACATGTGAATAGCCTTTGTGGTGCAAATCAGACCTCATCAAACATAAAAGAATTCTCATGGGGAGCAATTTTATGAATGTAATGACTCAGAGCCTTTTACCATAATTCAGCCCTCATTGTACATCATCAAATTCATATAGGGAAAAACTCCTTTGAAAGTAAAATCCCTTTAATTAGAAGCCATACCTCATAAGACAACAGGGAATTCACGTGGGAGAGAAACCTTATGGGTGTAATGAGTGTTGGAAAGCTCTGCCCAAATCTCTCCTTATATCAGAATGCACAACATATATATCTAATGAATGAAATAAATGTGAGAAAGTCATTTCACATAGGTAATGCCTCATAATCCATCATGGAATTTGAACAAGGGAGAGACCTTAACAATATAATGAATGTGGAAGAGCTTTTCTCCAAAATTCATGTAAGTATTGTGACAAAACCTTTTGCTGGAAATCACATCCTATCCAACAGAGACTCATGTAAAGGAGAAAGCTTATAAATATTATTAGAGTCAGAAGTCAATGGTACATCAGAGAATTGACACAGGTGGTTTCTTAGGCGTATACTGATTGTGCAAAAACATTTTCTTTATTTCAGGCTTGTATAGACACAGAATTCACAAAAGGTGATAGTCTTTGCATGCTGTAAATACAATAAAACCTTTAGCCAGAAATTAGACATCAACAGACTTCAGAGAATTCATAAGGAACAAAAGTCTATGCAATGAATTTGGAAAATGTATTTCTGTTATAAATCAGTCTTCAATTCCCATGAATAGACTCACAAATGAGAAAACATGCATGCATAGAAAAGTTTTGTACCATAAATTATCTCTAGATGGTAAACTAATATATCACACAAAAGAAATATCATGAGTGTAATGGAATTGGGAAACCCTTTGCTATAAGGCCGATTTCCAGAAAGCTTAGCAAGATTACAGAAAAGTCTCTGAAAATGTAACATGTCTGAAAGATTTGTTGGCATCACAAACTGGAGGATAGCTCAAGTGCATGTGTTTTTGTGCCTGGCATCCAAATTGATATCTCTTTTTCTTTGATGAATTCCTTGTTTATTTATTTAGCAGATTTAGAGACAAAGGATTCCTGTCCATTGATTTACTACTATATGCCCACAATTGCCATGGTAAAGTATATGGCAAAAACTGAGTGCTGGTGGCTGTGAATCTGATTCATCACTGATAACATTGAAGACATTGGTTCCTGGTTCTTATGCTGCTATGCATGGAAATGTTTCTCTAATTTCATTTTCAAATAGTTCATTGTTAATATAAAGAAATGCTTCTAATTTTTAAAATTTCATTGAAATAATTTGTGATTAATGTGTCCTAGTCATGCATTATTACAGGGTGTAGTGCAATATTTGCACACATTTATGCAGTAAAAAGTGATCAAGCTAAGCAACTACAGTTTTATTAAGTTTTTAAAGAGTTATTTATTTGAAAGACAGAGTTACAGAGAGAAGTAGCAGCAGAGAGAGAGAGAGGCCTTCCTCTGCCGGTTCACTCCCCAGATGGCCACAATGGCCGGAGCTCTGCCAATCTGATTCCAGGAACCAGGAGCTTCTTCCAGATCTCCCACTTGGGTGCAGGGACCCAAGGACTTGGGCCATCTTCTACTGCTTTCCCAGGCCATAGCAGAGAGTTGGATCAGAAGAGGAGCAGCCAGGACTAGAACTGGTACCCACATGGGATGCTGGTGCTTCAGGCCAGGGTGTTAGCCCACTGTGCCACAATGCTGGCCCCCAAGCAACTACAGTTTCTAATTCTTCTCCATGATTTGAGACTACCAGCTCCTCTCCTTCAGTTCTTTACACAGAACCTAATATGGTTGAATGTAGTCATCTCATTATATTATGGAACACCAGAAGTTCTTTCTGCCTCTTTGATTTTTGATACCTATTATCCAATCCCCCTCTATCCCTAGCTGCTTCCCTTCTCAGCCTCTAGTAATCACAGTTCTGTGTTCAGATCCATTATTTTCTTTCACTTCCACATGTGACAAGGACCAGGTGACATTTGTGTTCCTGCTTCTGGCTTATTTCAATTAATTTAATAATATTTTGTTCTTTTTTTGTATCTAAAAGAGGTTGCCCTGTCCATTGTTTTTCACTGATGGACAGCTAGATTGGTTTCACATCCTGGCTGCAGTGAACTGTGTTATAGTGGCTGTGTTATGGGAAAATTGCTGTATCTTTGATATGCTCTCCTCCTTTCCTTCTAATAAAATTTCCTTATTCTATATAGCCAAGAGCAAGATAACTCTCACATGGTAGGTCAATTTTTATCTTAGTTTAATTTTTGTTATTTATTTGAAAGAGTTACAATAGAGGTAGAGACACAGAGAGGTCCTCCATTAGCTGGTTCGCTCTACAGATGACTACAAAGGCCAGAGTTATGCCATTCTGAAACCTGGAGACAGGAGCTTCCTCTGGGTCTCCCTCATGGGTGCATGGGCCCAAGGACTTGGGCCATCTTCTACTGCTATCCCAGGAGATAGCAGAGAGCTGTATTGGAAGAAGAGCAGCTGGAACTAGAACTGGCACCCAAATGGGATGCTGGCCCTTCAGGCCAGGGCTTTAACTCACTGCACAACAGCGCCAGCCCCAATTTTTATCCTTTTTAAGGAATGACCATACTGTTCTGCATAACATCTGTACTAACTTGTGTTTTCACCTACCATATATGGTGGTTTTCTTTTCCCATGTGCTCTCTAGCATTTGTTATTTTTTATCAGTTTGGCATAAAAATGATATAGTATTGTTCATGTTTTTGTGTATTTTGAAATCAGTTAATTTGTTTATTAAATCTTTATTATTTGAAAGGTGGATTTAGAGAGAGAGGGAAAGACATAGATAGCTTTCATCTGCTGGCTCACACCCCAGAGAGTTTCAACAGTTGAGCCTGGGGCATGCTGGAGTCAGGAGCTTCATCCAAGTCTCCCACATGAGTGGCAAGGACCTGAGTCCTTCGTCCATCTTCTGCTGGTTTCCCAGGTGTTTAGCAGTGAGCTAAATTGGAAGTGGAGATTCCTAAACTCAAAGTGGAACTCAGATGTTATGCTGGCCTCACAGATTGCAGCTTTCCCCACTTGGCCACAATGCCAGCCCCTCTATCAATTTAATTCCTCAAAAATAGCTCAGTAATGTTGGCATCTATCTCATTTTGTTTTTTCTCTGTTATTATTCAACTTATTGATGTCTTATTTTTGTTCACATTATTCCTCTCAATTGCTCTACCTGAGGTGAGTAGGGCTGCTGTGTTGCTTAAATGAAGTGTATGCTTTAGATTACTCATTTAATGAGTGCATGTCATTCACATAGCACTTCACTGAAGTTCTACTATGTCCCAAATCCTCTTCTAGGCACAGAATTTAGACCACTTTTCTCTTAGGCCCAGATCTTGCCTTTAACATACTACTTGGAATTTAGTAGCTCATGAAATCTGCAGACTGCATAAATGAATGAATATTTTGAGGGCTGTGCTTTTGTGGAGGAACTTCATAGGAGACCGAAGGAATAAAATAAATCAAAAGTATCCACAGTATATAGAATGTATACTATTTTACAAGTCACAGAGAAGAAGAAGAAGAAGGAAAGTAGTAAGACTAGAAAGTTTGTGGCAAGACTAACAGGCGCTGGTCAAGAACTTAATAAGCACATTAGGAAAGCAGTAAGGTTTCTTTTTTTTTTTTTTGAGGAAAAGTTTTTATTTCTAGTGATGAAATTGGCTACAGAACATTATGAAAGTTTAAAAATACAAAGAGAAATTGTCTATAATTAATAGATTCAAAATTTGACAATCAGTGAATATCATTATTAGTCATTACCAACAACAGTTATTGATTTGAAAGGCAGAGTGACAGGAAGAGGGAACCACCGCTTCACTCCCCAGACACTTGCAATAGCCAAAGCTTGACCAAGCCACAACCAGGAACTGGGAATTCATTCTGGATGTCCCATTTGGGTGCAGGGACCCAAGCACTTCTGCCATCCTCCGTCTCCTCCCAGGGTGCACACTAGCAGAAACTTGCCTCAAAGCAGAGAAGCTACCACTCAAGCCAGGCATTTGTATATGGGATGTGGGTGTGTGGTGGTGATAGCAAGCCCTCATGGATAAAAAAAAAAAAAAAACAAAAAAAAAAAAAACAAAAAAAAAAAACAAAGTTATTTCTATGCCAAGGAAATTACTCTGTAGTCTTTCTCTTATAAACTACGTATTGCTGAACCTAGATAATTTTTCCTTTATTTAACAATGACATGAAAATGTCAGTTGAGTTGGCTTTCCTGAAGACCTTGTTTCTTGAATATTAGTGGCTAGCTGAGATAAATTCTTTTCATCTCTTTCTCGCTTCGGCAGCACATGTGCTCACTTCGGCAGCACATATACTAAAATTGGAATGATACAGAGAAGATTAGCATGCCCCTGCGCAGTAAGGTTTCTTTACCTCCCTGTAGGCTCTGCTCTCCAGAGGTGAACAGGGTCCTCTAAACCCACTTGCTGCACACACAAACACCTGAGTGTTGTATTCTCCCACAGGTGTTGGAGACTGATATGGTGTTCTGATTTATATTTACATAATGGCTAGTGACATCGGGCATATTCACATGTTTTGACCATGTACATTTCTTCTGAGAAATGTCTATTCAGATCCTTGCCTGTTTCTTCACTGTATTTTTTGGAGTTTTTCCAATTCATGTAAATGTTCTGGAAATCTGTAAACATTCAGAGTTTTAATTTTTCCTGCCATCTGTTCATTGTATCTACACTCTGATGTTTACTTTGTTGTGAAGAAGTATCTTAGTTGGATATACTCAAATGTCTCTGTTTTTATTTTTGTGACTATTGCTATTGGAATCTTACCCAAAAGCTATTGTGTGTTGACAATATTTAGAGTTTCCCTATGTTTACTTGGGTTTGGGTCTTATGATTACATTTTAATTCACTGTGAGTTCACTTTCACATAGTGTAAGAGATGTTGGAGTCTCTTTTCAGGCTTCTACATATGGATAATCAAGTTCCTCTGCACCACTTGTGAAAGAGATTCTTCTTTCTCCAGTTCATTTTAGTTCCTTTGTTAAATATGAGTTGCTGGTAGAAATTTGGGTTTATTTCTATGCTACCAAGTCTTTTCCATTGAACTATGTGTCTGTTATTATATCAGTGCTAACACTTCTTCTTTTTTTTTTTGCAGTATATTTATTTGAAAGGCAGAGTTACAGAGAGGTAGAGGCAGAGAGAGAGAGAGGTCTTCCATCCACTGGTTTACTCCCCAAATGGCCACAATGGCCGGAGCTCTGTTGATCTGAATCCAAGTGTCAGGAGCTTCTTCCAGGTCTCTATGCAGGTGCAGGGGCCCAAAGACTTTGGCCATTTTCTACTTTTTTCTCAGGCTATACCAGAGAGGGGTATAAGAAGTGGAGCAGCTGGGAAACATACTGGCACCCATATGAGATGCCGGCACTGCAGACGGTGACTTTACCTGCTTTGTCATAGTGCTGACCCCTGTAATATGTCTTAAAATATGGTGTGATGTCTCCAGCTTTTTTTTGCTTTATAATATTGCTTTAGATGTTAAGCATCTCTCATGTTTCTATGTGAATTTTAGCATCATTTTTTCTAGCTCTGAGAACATCGTTGGTATGTTGATTGGGATTACATTGAATTTGCAAATTGCTTTTGGTAGTATGGATATTTTGGTATTATTCTTCCCATTCACAAACATAAGTTTTCTGTGAGACTGTCAAAAAGCCTTGACAAAAATTGGACTTTATTACACAAAAATTCATCACTTTTTGGGATCATTTAAATCCATAATTTTGCACTAATATTTGATAAATAATTAAAGACTTTGAGCATTTTAGTAGGAGAAATTAAAATATTTATCAATTTATTCAAATATTGTTTAGATGTGATATTCAAATATTGTTTGGAGCCATTGTCTATATTCCCTCTAAATTACGATCTTTTTGCTTTTTGCCTGTTAAACTTGTCCCTTGATTCAAGAACCCTTTTTAATGTAATGTAAACTGAAAATGTCATTTCATAAGCTAAAAAAAATGACAAAGAAGGAAAAAGAAGGGAGGGAGGTTGAGTATATAATTATGTTCTCCGAATTTTTTCTATAAAACATATTGAATCATTTAAAAGCTAATTAAAATTAAACTCAAAATTGGACCATTATGACCAATATTTAAAACAAGTGATTAAAAACTGTAGATGTCTTCAATTTTGATTATCATTCTTCTTTAGAATATCTGAAAGAAATCCGGCTTCTCACTTTAAAATATACCAGTGTGTTAGAATTCAGTATTAAATGACTTTGTTTAAAAGTTTTATTTAATCTATTGCTTTAAGTAGTAATACTATGGCCATTGTAAAACAAAATCCTTATCATTTTTCATAAAACAGAAAGGGCCTTTAAAACATCATCACTAAAAATATTAAGAGACCTAAAATATAACATTCTTAAAACCCAAGTGATACCATTCAAAATTTTCAAATATGCAGGGATAGTTCATGTCAAGTAACTAAATAATTGTTAAGTGTATATATGGAATAGCTTCTATAAATTCTTTTGGCAAGGGCTGGCACTGTGGCATAGTGGGTGAGGCTGCCACCTGCAGTGCTGGTATTCCATAGGGGCATCAGTTCAAGACCTGGCTGCTCCACTTCCTATCCAGCTCTCTGCTATGGCCTGGGAAACACTATAAAATGGTGCAAGTCCTTGGGCCCCTGCACCTGCATAGGAGACCAGGAAGAGGCTCCTGGCTCCTGCCTTCCAGTCAGCACAGCTCCAGCCATGGAGGCCAACTGTGGAGTGAACCAGTGAATGGAAGACCACTCTCTCTGCCTCTCCTTCTCTGTCTGTGTAATTCTGACTTTCAAATAATATAAATAAATCTTTAAAAATTCTTTTGGCAAATAGATGAAGCTACTTGTTATACATTTCAAATAAATAGCAAACATACTAGAAAAATATATTGAATAAAATTTAAGCAACTCATAGCTATACACAGAAATTTCTCACCATAACAACATAGCAACCACTAAATTTCCAAATTCAATTTTCCACAACTTAGAATCTTTAACTCCAGAAGGAGTACAAAATTGACAGAACAGTGGCCTATGTATCAGGATACCTAATGCTAATACAGAATTATCCCTGCCACAACTTACCTATGTGACCTTGAACAATTCACTTTACTTCTCTGGGCTTGGCATTTAGCATCCTCATGTGATAAAGGAGGCTTGGATAAGATCAGTTGTACTCTATCTTGAGACTTCAATGATCTCTCAGTTTCCAAACAGGCACCTTAAGGGAAAGTAAACCTTTAGATCAAAGCTTACATTTTTAAATCTAAATATATTTTAAACTGTTTCTACAACTAGTACAAAACAACACATTCAAATGTGTACCATGCCACTTTTCAATATTTGGGAATAATTAATGCATCATTTTAGAGCATTGTCTTGAGGCCAGTGCTGTGGTGTAGCTAGTAAAGCCACTGCATGCAGTGGGGGCATCCCATATGGAGGCCGGTTCAAGTCCAGGCTGCTCCACTTTCCATTCAGCTGTCTGCTATAGCCTGGGAGAGCAGTAGGAAGTTGGCCCAAGTCCTTGGGCCCCTGAATCTGCATGGGAGACCCTGAAGAGGTCCTGGCTCCTGGTTTCAGATTGGCATATCTCTGACCTTTTAGGCCATCTGGGGAGTGAACCAGCAGATGGAGGACCTCTCTCTCTCTCTCTCTTCCTCTTGTTCACTATCTGTGTAACTCTGACTTCCAAATAAATAAATAAATAAATCTTTTAAAAAATCAAAAGAATATTGTCTGGCACACAGTGAACCACTAAGTACAAGATATTATTAGGAATATTAGATTGAAATATTGAAATAAACTAGGCAATAAGCCTTAAGATGCAAATTAATACCAAGAAATATAATCTCAAATTTCTGTGTTCAACAAGGTAGTCTCTTTTCACTACTAACTTTATACTAAATAAGATATTTTGATATTTTGTTAAGAGTAAATTTATCGGGGGCCAGCGCCGTGGCTCACTTGGTTAATTCTCCACCTGTGGTGCTGGTATCCCTTATGGGCAAAGTGTTCTAGTCCTGGTTGCTCCTCTTTCAGTCCAGCTTTCTGCTATGGCCCGGGAAGGCAGTAGAGGATGGCCCAAGTGCTTGGGCCCTGCACCCGGATGGGAGACCAGGAGAAAGCACCTGACTCCTGGCTTTGGATGGGCACAGCTCCAACTGTGGCAGCCATCTGGGGACTGAACCAATGGAAGGAAGGCCTTTCTGATTTCTCACTGTATATAACTCTACCTGTCAAATAAAAAAAATTATTAGTTTTTCATAAAAACTGCAGTATTGAAAAAGTTCTAAAATCCCTCTAATTCTAAATGTCTGTGACTGCTAACTCATTAGCACATATTGCATTCTTTACATCTGGGTAATCATGACAATTCACTTTTAAATGATTAACAGATCTGCTGTTATATATAAATACATGCTTTTCCGAAAATCATACAATAAGCAGGCTACATACTTTACTTCAAGTAGAACTGCCATATCCAGTCCTACAATTGTAAATAAGACAGTTTCAATTGTTCAGCATTATCAATTATAAATTCCAATCGTGTAGCAATACTCATAAGAATTTAGGGGGCCGATGCTGTGGAGTAGCAAGTAGAGCTGTGGCTTGCAGTGCTGACATTCCAATTGGGTGCCAGTTCAAGTCCTGGCTACTCAAATTACTATCCATCTTTTTAGGCAAGTAAGACTTACTATCCAGCAGTAGAGGATGGCCCAGGCCCTTGGGCTCCTGCACCTGCATAGGAGACCCAAAAGAAGCTGCTGGCTCCTGGCTTTGGATTGGCAGAGCTCCAGCCATTGTGGCCAAATGGGGAGTGAACCAGCGGTTGGAAGACTGCTCTCTCTCTCTCTCTCTCCTTCTCTGTGTAACTCTGATTTTCAAGTAAAATAAATGAATCTTTTTTTAAAAAAGATGAAATAAAAAGGAAGATGAAGATTACAAAATTGTTTAATTTTTTTAATAAATATAAATTTCCAAAGTACAGCTTTTGGATTACAGTGGCTTCCCCTCCCCCAAAACATCCCTCCCACCCATAATCCTCCTATTTCCTGCTTCCTCTCCCATCCCAGAAGATTACAAAATTGTATGAAGGACATTTGTACAGTAAACAAATATACTGATTTCCAATGCAATATTTGAATACTTGAAGCAGGAAGGCTAAGTACTTCTTTGCCAAAATAACATGTTTTCTCCAGTGTAAAACCCATTTGCCATCCCAATACACAAAGGGATTTGGGGCAAGAAGGAAAAAAGAAGTCCACACATGCAGAAATTTTAAGCAAAACAAAATAGAGAATGTATTTAGTTTCATGTAAATCACATGAGAATTAATAGTATTCTACCAATTTGCAACAAATATTTTTAACTTTAATGAATGAATGAACTTTCAGTTACATAGCAGGAAACTTCTACCCTCTCCCATAAAACTGAAAGAGAAACTTTTTAAAAGTAAAAACTGATGAAAGAATTCTGCAATACATGTTAATGTTAAGTAGCCCAGCAGAGTTTATTTAGAAATACAAACACACACACAGAAAATAAATACATTAAAATCTTACTGAATAGTCCAGTAATAGTTCAGGATCCAATATGTGTGCAAAAGATTCTGGATTTCCCAGTCACTTTGTATAGGAAATGATGTGCTTTCCTATGTAGCATGTAACTTTAGATTCCTGAACACCTCCACTTTGCTTCTTACCCTGAGTCCCAGCAAATACAGGAACACAGCTGTTGAGTCATTCATTTTCTGGATTTGGGAATATCAAAGAATTAATGAGTATAGAAAGTTGTACAGCAAAGACCAAGAATATCCAAGGGAGGTCAGGAAAATCAATTGAACAAGTCAAAATACTATGAATGTATACTGAATGCTCTGTTTTTAATATGTCTTACTTACCTAAAAAGACATGAGGGCTATTGCTCTCTCTCTTAATACAACTAAGGAGAAGATATCACCAATGCTCAAGAAAAATGAATACACAGCAGAGCTAATACAAAATCCCAAAATTCCAAAATAGAAAAACTGGATATGCACTCCTTACACACACCCTGAAGTGGCAATGAAGTAGAACAAATCTAAAATTAGAAAAAAATCTTTTTTTAAAGATTTATTTATTTATTTGAAAGTCAGAGTTGCACAGAGAGAGGCAGAGAAGAGAGAGGGGTCTTCCATCCACTGGTTCTCTCCCCAGTTGGCTGCAATGGCCAGAGTTGTGCCAATCCAAAGCCAGGAGCAAGGAGCTTCTTCCAGGTCTCCCACATGGGTGCAGGGGCCCAGGACTTGGGCCATCTTCTACTGCTTTCCCAGGCTATAGCAGAGATCTGGATCCATATGAGCTGCCAGCACTGCAAGTGGTGGCTCTACCCACTATGCCACACCACTGGCCCCGAAAATTCTTGTCAAATTAAGAACATTTAACCTTTGTTTTAGAGTGCATTATTAAAATATCTAAACTGGGGGAATACATAATTTCTTTCTTTAGAAATCAGAAGAGAAAAAGAACACTTCAAGCCTACTGTGACACCACACAGAAGGAATGGAGAATCATGATCTCAATTAGCCTAGGGACAGAATAAAAGGGAGGGAAATAGGAACAACAGAATTAAGATGAATAAGCTTTGACAGCTGAGGGAATCTGAATGTAAAGAAAAGGCATGCAGTTAACTGAAACAATAGAGATAAGTCTGAGAGGAAAAAACATTGTTAAGTCATATTAATGGGGCCAGAGCTGTGACTTAGTAAAGTAAAAAAAAAAAAATCTAAAATTTGTTTTTAAATTATATAATTAAAAAAGATTAAAAAAAGATGTTCAATCTTAAGTCTCTACAGCATAAGATATACATCAATTTTCCCAGGTTCTATTTGCATTTATTAACAAAGTTTCATGGGTATAATCACTAAAGTGGCTCCAATAAGTCTTTTTATAAAAATTATTTTTTATTTTGACAGGCAGAGTGGACAGTGAGAGAGACAGAGAGAAAGGTCTTCCTTTTTCTGTTGGTTTACCCCCTAGTGACCGCTGCCACCAGTGTGCTGCGGCTGGCACATGGCGCTGATCCAAAGCCAGGAGCCAAGTGCTTCCTCCTGGTCTCCCATGCAGGTACGGGGCCCAAGCACTTTGGCCATCCTCCATTGCACTCCTGGGCCATAGCAGAGAGCTGGACTGGAAGTGGAGCAACTGGGACAGAATCTGGCTCTCCCAGCAGGACTAGAACTTGGTGTGCCTGCACCGCAGGTGGAGGATTAGCTTATTGAGCCATGGAGCCTGCCTCCAATAAGTCTTAACCTGGGATGCAACTAAATTTAACAAGGATACTCAATAGGAATTTTAGAAGAATTCCAAAATATGTATCAGAATAAAAATAAATACTTTACTTGGTACATCTCATTTTAACTATACTATTGTCTAAATTTCCAAATGTCAGATGTACTAAAAAAATCCCCAAAGCAGCAGAGTTGGTCCGACATGATGAGGAATAAAATAAAGAAAATGAGAATTCGCAGATCCCAGATTAAAATAACCAAGAAGGCCCAATAAAAGAAAACTCAATGTCTTCATACACTAACATTTATTACCTCAGATTTATTTAACAAAAAGGTGATTATTCCAGCTACATCCCATTAGGTAGCCCAATTTTACCTGCTAAATCCATTTAAAAAAAGCACCTCATGATATATTACTAAAATCATATTGCTATATGCCATCCACCATGTCCACTGTACCTTATACCTAATGTTAACAGATCTGATGAAAATCAGTAGATAAATGATGTGTCTTAACCACGTGTGGGAAATGTCTTTTGTTCAACGTTTTTCCAAAAACCCCTCAGTCTCAGTTTGCCTTCACCTTGAAAAGACACTTCTGAGGTTTACTAATCAGTCCAGCTTCTTCGGGCCTCCCTCCAATGAAAGGGGCTAAAATCCATCAAAATAAACTCTAGGCACTGTCCTTGTGCTCCCAGTGACTTTTTCACTCTAGGGGCTCACAAACCTTCTAAATTCTTTAGATCACCTGTGATGTCCATTAGTTCTCAAAGACTATGATGCAAGTAATTTCCCCTCTTGGAACCTTGTTATTAACTGTGCTGTATGAGAAATGAAGTCTCCTACACACCTTGTGCTTACGATTCTCCAAACCATGTTGCCTGCTAGGACTTTGGCCATGAATATAGGACAGCAATACCTGAACATGATTACTGAGATCTCCTTAATAAAGGATAGACTGGGGCCAGCACTGTGGTGCAGTGGTGTAATCCTTTACCTGCAATGCTGGCACCCCATATGAGCACCAGTTCTAGTCCCCATTTCTCCTTTTCCGAGCCAGCTCTCTGCAATAGCCTGGGAAAGCAGTAGAAGCTGTTCCAAGTGCTTTGGTCCCTGCCAAAATATGGGAGACCTGGAAGCTCCTAGCTCAGATTGGCCCAGCTGCAGACATTGCAGTCATTAGGGGAGTAAATGAGCATATGGAAGACCTTTCTGTGTCTCTTCTTCTCACTCTCTGTAAGTAAACCTGTCAACTACATAAATAAATTCCTTATATATATATTTACATTTATTTATATATTTATGTATATAAATATATTCATATATAAAATATATTATAATTTATCATACAATATATTATATAATATATAATTATAAACAGATAATATTATATAATTTATTATATGTATTTTATATATATATATATATATATATATATATATATATATTATTGAGATGACTTCAATAGCCAGAGTGTGGCCAGGTTGAAACCAGGAGCTTTTCCTCTGATGTGTATCCCAGGAACCCAGGTACTTGGAGCATCTTTCACTGCTTTTTCAATCCATTGGTAAGGAGCTGGATCAGAAATAATTATTTATATATAAATAACAAATTCATATATAATAATTATATACAATTATATATTTATAATAATTATATGCAATTCTATATTATGTATAGAAATATATAGTATAATATATAATATATATTATAATATATAAATATATATATGATGGACCAAAATATGGTATTCTCCATTTGGCAGAAGGGACAGGCTCCAATATCTACTGTCTATGTCAGTATGTCAGCATAATGCAGGAGGTAACCCCTCTACCAAATAAGAAAAGCTATTTCAGTTCAGCTGGACATCATTCTGCTGACTGTTGACCTTATTACTGTTAGTCTGGATGCTTTCATTGGTTGCAATCCAGAGACCCAATTTTCCCATAGATATAAACATCAGCAAACATGAAAATTTGGTAAGAAAAGCTTAAACTGAGAGTTATGATTAATAACTATTTTTTTTAATTTTTATTTAATGCATATAAATTTCCAAAGTACGACTTATGGATTACAATGGCTTCCCCCCCATACCGTCCCTCCCACCCACAACCCTCCCCTTTCCCACTCCCTCTCCCCTTCCATTCACATCAAGATTCATTTTTGATTATCTTAATATACAGAAGATCAGCTTAGTATACATCAAGTATGGATTTCAACAGTTTGCTCCCACACAGAAACATAAAGTGAAAAATAATAGATGATTTTTTTTTAAATGATGATGAAATCAGAGCAGACCTATTGTCATGTTTAATCCCAGTGAGAGTCAAGTTGGGAATTGATAATTTCTTTTTTTTTTTTTTAACAGAGGATCAGTTTAGTATGCATTAAGTAAGGATTTCAACAGTTTGCACCCCCATAGAAACACAAAGTGAAATATATTGTTTGAGTACTCGTTATAGCATTAAATCTCAATGTACAGCACATTAAGGATAGAGATCCTACATGAGGAGTAAGTGCACAGTGACTCCTGTTGTTGACTTTACCAATTGACACTCCTGTCTATGGCATCAGTAATCTCCCTATGCTCCAGTCATGAGTTTCCAAGGCTATGGAAGCCCTCTGAGTTCTCCGACTCTTATCTTGTTTAGACAAGGTCGTAGATAACCTACGGTTCGACCCAGCCATCCCACTCCTTGGAATTTACCCAAAGGAATTTAAATTGGCAAACAAAAAAGAGGTCTGCACCCTAATGTTTATTGCAGCACAATTCACAATAGCTAAGACCTGGAACCAACCTAAATGCCCATCAACGATAGACTGGATAAAGAAATTATGGGATATGTACTCTTTAGAATACTATACCGCAGTAAGAAACAACGAAATCCAGTCATTTGCAACAAAATGGAGGAATCTGGAACACATCATGCTGAGTGAAATAAGCCAGTCCCAAAGGGACAAATACCATATGTTCTCCCTGATCAGTGACGACTGACTGAACACCAAGAGGGAAACCTGTTGGAGTGAGGTGGACACTATGGGAAATGGTGGCTTGATCAGCATAGCCCTGACTGTTAATGAACAACTTAATACATTATCCCTCTTAGTAGTTTTTTTTATCTGTTCTACTTAATATGACTGGTTTAGATCTGTAATTGATGCACAGTTATTCTTAAGTGTTGAAAATTAACTGAAATGTGATCCCTGTTGAACATGGTGGTGGGAATGGGAGAGGGAAGAGATGTATAATTTGGGACATGCTCAGGCTGACTTGCCCCAAGTGGTGGAGTTGGAAGCATACCAGGGGATTCCAATTCAATCCCATTGAGGTGGCATGTACCAATGCCATCTCACTGTTCCAGGTGATCAGTTTCAGTTCACAGTTGGTCATGGTGGAGGGACTGGGAGTCAAAGGGAGCACATAGACAAGTCTAGTACCTGCTAACGCTAACCGATGGAGTAAATAAAGGGGAGAGTGATCCAACATGGGAAGTGAGATACTCAGCAGACTCATAGAATGGCAGATGTCCTAAATAGCACTCTGGCCTCAGAATCAGCCCTAAAGGCATTCGGAGCTGGCTGAAAAGCTCATGAGAGTATTTCAGGCATGGAAAGCCAAGACACTCTGGCAAAAGATCTCTGCGAGTGAGATCCCAGTGGACAGAACAGGTCATCAAAGAAGGAGGTACCTTTCTCTGAAGGGAGGAGAGAACCTCCACTTTGACTATGACCTTGTCTAAACAAGATTAATAACTATTTTAACAAAATTTCTCAGAACCCATCTAATCCAAACCTTGGACAATTGGAAGACATTGTACTTGGCCCACCCATAATCAAAATGGATTCTAAATCCTTCAACTGCAAGGAGAGTATCATAGACATTAATGCTCCAAACGGATCCAGTTCTCTGCTAATGTGTCTGGAAAAGCAGCACAGGGTGACTCAAATATTGGGGCTCCTGCACCCTTGTGAGAGACCTGGAAGAAGCCCCTGGCTCCTGATATCAGTCTGGCCTAGCCGCAGTCATTGCAGCCATTTGAGGAGTGAACAAACCAGGAGGAAGATCAATCTCTCCCATTCTCTCCATCTAGTGCTGCCTTTCAAATTCATAAAAGGATCTTTAAGAAAATAGATCACTTCAATAAATTTGCCATTGCTCAGTCATGATGACTTTTACTACCTTCAGTTCTTTTTCAAAAGATTTATTTATTGGAAAGGCAGATAGAGGAGCTGGTGGTTGTGGTGCAGTGGACAAAGCTGCTATCTGTTACATTGGCATCCTGTATGTGCACCAGTTCAAGTACCAGCTATTCCATTTCTGATCCAGCTCCTTACCAATGGACTGAAAAAGCAGGGAAAGATGGCCCAAGTGCCTGGGATGCTGCCACGCACATTGCAGGAAAAGCTCCTTGCTGCCATGCACATCGGAGGGAAAGCTCCTGGCTTCAACCTGGCCACACTCTGGCTATTAAAGTCATCTCAAAAATGAATTAGGTGGTGGAAGATTTCTGTCTCTCCCTCTCTCTGTAACTCTTTCAAGTAAGTAATTAAATATTTTAACATGATAAAAAAGGCAGAGACACACAGAGACAAAGAGAGAAGGAAAGAGAAGCAGAGAGATCTCCCATCTGCTGGTTCACTTTCTATATGGCTACCACTGTGCAAGACCAGGTTCTCAAGTCCCCATTGAGGTTACAGTTCTCCAATTTGACGACAGGAATGAAAGAATTTGAGCTATTATACATTGCTTCCCAGGGATATTAACATGAAGCTGATTAGGAAGTGTAGTACCCAAAACTCAGATTAGCACTGCAATATAGGATGTGGGCATCTGTTGTGACTGCTAACAAATTGGAAATCCTAGAGTAAAAATCAACAGATTCCTGGACATACACAATATACCAAAATTGAGTCATGAAGACACATAGAAAAGCTAAACAAACCAAAAACCAAGACAGAGATTGGATGAGTAATAAAGACCCTCCCAACAAGCAAAAGTCCAGGATCAGACAGCCTCACTATTGAATTCTACAGGACTTTTAAAGAACTAATGCTTCTCAAACTATTCAACACAATTGAAAGAGAGACAATCCTCTCAAACTCCTTCTATTAATCCTGCATCACCTTAATTCTTCAACTAGAAAAAGATACAGTGGAGAGAGAGTACTATAGAAAAATATCCCTGATGGGGGCCAGTGCCATAGCACACTGGGTTGATCCTCCACCCGTGGAGACGGCATCCCATATGGGTGCCAGTTCTGGTCCCGGTTGCTGCTATTCCAGTCCAGCTTTCTGCACTGGACTGGGAGGGCAGTGGAGGATGGCCCAAGTGCCTGGGTCCCTGCACCCGCATGGGTGACCAGGGAGATGCTCCTGACTCTGGCTTCCGATTGGACCAGCACTACCTGTTGGGCCATATGGAGCATAAACAAGCAGATAAAATACTTCTGTCTCTCTGCCTCTGCCTCTCCATCTCTGTAACTCAATCTTTCAAATAAATAATTCTTTTGAAAAGGTCAACAAACAATAAAGGCTGGTGGAGAGGGAGAGAAAAAGGTACCCTAACCCACTGTTGGTGGGAATGAAGCTAGTGCAACCATTATGGAAGGCAGTATCAAAGTTCCTCAGAAATCTGAAAACAAACATACCATGTGATCCTGCCATCTGACTACTGGGAATTTATCCGCATGAAATGAAATAGAATATGCACAGGCATGAGTTATCTGTACCCTCATGTTTATTACAGCTCAATTCACAATAGCTAACATGGAATCAACCCAGATGTCCATCAACTGGTGACTGGAACAAAAATATGAGCTATATATACAGTGTAAAATACTATTCAACCATAATTGAGAATGAAATCCCATCTTCTGTAACTAAATGGATGAACTGGAAACAAGTATGCTTCATGAAAGAAGCCAGTCCCCAAAAGACAAATACCATATGTTTTCTCTGACTGGTGGTAATTAATATATAGACAACAAAAAGCAGCATATGAGTTAAATTGACATTTTGAGATTTGAGTATTGTTCATAGCACTTTTCTGTACTCTTTGATAGAGTACACAACATATACTCATTGATATTTCTGCTACTACTTGCTGAATTCTTTATTTTGTAGAGGGTTAAAGCTTGTGATTCTAAAATAAAATCAAAGCATGCAGCTGTCAAAATTAAAAGAAAATAAAACAAGAAGGAGGGAGTTGGAAATATGAGAACAAGGGAAGATAGGATAGGATGTTATCAGTTTGCTCTTCAATCTGTATATATAAATTACATGAAATTTGTTCACTTAATATGCATTTAAAAATATAAACTTAACACTGGAAGAAAAAGACCTGAGATCAGTGTTTTCTGGATTACCACTAATAAAATTTAGTCTTCATTTATGTCTGACCATATTTAATTTCTTATTTATTTATTTTATAAGAAAATTAACATCACCATTCCTAACAAGTCCATCCTGCTTCATGCATATCTATCAGTTCCCACTATGCTAATAATTTCTCATGAACTTAAATCCATATCATCTTAAAAAGATGCAATGTGGGGCTGGCGCTGTGGCATAGCAGATAAAGTTGTTGCCTGCAGTGTTGGCAAGCCATATGGGTGCCAGTTCAAGTCGCGGCTGCTCCACTTCTGAACCAGCTCTCTGCTATGTCCTGGGAAAGCATTAGAAGGTGGCCCAAGTCCTTGGGGCCTTGCACACATGTGAAAGACCCTGAAGAAGCTCCTGGCTTCAGATTGACACAGACCAGTCATTGCGGCCAACTGGGAGTAAACCAGCCAATGGAAGACCTCTCTGTCTCTGTCTGTCTGTCTCTCTCTCTCTACCTCTTCTCTATTTGTGCAACTCTTTCAAATAAATAAATTAATATTTAAGAAAAAAGCCTGATTCATGTTATTATTTATGTGTTTTAGAGGCTTTGCAGATGTTGATTACATGTGCCATGAAAACCCATTAAAATGCAAATCCTATAAGAGGCAACTCCATGTGCACTAAACTGGTAAAATCCAGTGCATGTGTTGAGAAAAACACACTAGCAATACATTTCAAAAAGCTGTGAAATATTATAAGTGGCTGTCAAAAGCTAAAAATCTGACAATGACTCATTATGTCATTTATTTATATATAATGCTGAGAAAATCAGAAGTATTTGTTAAAACTTCTGCTAAAATGCACTAGATTTATAATTTTTAAATGCATCTTTCCTAGACGTAATGCAGTCCTGTACTACTTTAGAGTATCAGAAATTTAAAATGTTGGACCGGTGCTGTGGTGGAGCAGGTTACACCCTGGTCTGAAGCGCCAGCATCCCATATGGGGGCCGGTTCAATACTCAGCTGCTCCACTTCTGATCCTGCTCTCTGCTATCGCCTGGCAAAGTAGTAGAAGATGGCCCAAGTCTTTGGGCCCCTGTACCCATCTGGGAGACCGGGAACTAGCTCCTGGCTCCTGGCTTCAGATCAGCACAGCTCTGGAAGTTGCAATCAATTAGGGAGTGAACACCAGATGGAAGACCTCTCTCTTTCTCTCTGTCTCTCCTCTCTGTCTGTAACTCGACTTGTACATAAATAAATAAATCTTTAAAACAATTAAGAAATTTAACATGTGAAAGGTTTTTAAAAAATGTATTTCTTTATTGTGAGGCAGAGTTACAGATATAGAGAGGAAGAGAAAGAGAGGTCTTCTATCGACTGGTTCACCCCTAAATGGCCAGAATGCCTGGAGCTGGGCCGATCTGAAGCCAGGTGCCAGAAGCCAGGAGTCAGCAGCTTCCTCCAGGTCTCTCACATGGGTGCAGGGGCCCAAGAACTCAGGGCATATTGCACTGCTTTCCTAGGCCATTAGTAAAGAGCTGGATTGGAAGTGCAGGAGCAGGGACTCAAACTGGTGCCCATGTGGGATGCTGGTGCTGCAGGTGGATGCTTAATCTACTATGCCACAGAGTGGGCCCAGGGAATGGTTTTAGGAAGACATCTTTCATGTAGACTAGGCTGCAATATTGCAAGGTAAGGTTTAGCTTTTATTCCCACACATCAGTATTCATCTTTTAGCAACTATAAATACTGAATATCATACATATAGACATAAATATAGGTAACTGAAGATTTTGTTGTCATTCTTTCTAATTCTCTTTTTAATGTCTGCTAATAGGCCATCTTATGGATTATTATATTGATGTTACCCATACACAAGCATCAGGCATTTCCACTGTTGAATGTGTTTATGAGTACAGGTAGATTTGTGTGTACATGAATGCACATTTGATGGAGATAGCACTGACAGTAATACTGTGAGAAATCCTAACGCTGATTCCAAACTTTCTGTCCTCCGCAGAGATGGCTGTCATTGAAGTAGACCACAGGGCCCCTTTTGCTGTTATGGACTGAAATGTGCCTCCCTAAAACTCTAACACGGAAGTGCTAACCAGCAACATGACTCTACCTGAAGAAAGTGCTTTTAAGCAGATCAAATGGTAGATGTGTCTGTCACATCGGAGAAAGGCTTCTGGAAAAATCGAGCCTATTTAAGCACCTTGATCTGATATTTTCAAGCTCTACAACTCTGAGAAGTAAAATTCCATGATTTAAATCATATTCTCTGTGGTATTTTCTTAGCAAATTAATATATCCTCATTTCTGCCAGCATTTTCTATTGTCATCCAGAAGGTCCTAGTGATTAGCAGAGAAATATAGAAACTAAAAACTGTGATTTTAGATTACCAAGTATCTACTAACACAAAAAGATCCCAGAAGCCACCTACTACCATCGTCCAGGACACAGAAAAAAAACAGGAAGGAGTCAAGTTGCAGGGCAGTAGAAAAAAGTGAATAATGAAAGATCACAGCAGAAGTAAATAAGGAAGTGTTTGGTGCTGTGGTGTAGTGGATTAAAGCCTTGACCTGCTGTGCATGCATCCCATATGTTGCTGCTAGGAGACCAGGTGCTCCACTTCCAATCCAGCTCCCTACTAATGCACCTGGGAAATTGGTGGAAGATGGACCGTGTTCTACGGTGCTGGCACCCACATGAGAGACTTGGAAGAAGCATCTGGCCTTTCCAATAAATAAATAAATCTTAAAAATATAGAAACAGTGTTAGCACTGTTGGAAAACAGACTCATAGTTCAGTGTAAAAGTATAGGCAGCTGAAATAAACCGACTTTTCTACAGGCAACTCCTATTTAACAAAGGAAAGAAAACAAACAGGAGAAAGAAGAACCCCTTTAGCATATGGTTTAAAGGAAAGTGATTATCCATATGTAGAAGCCTGAAAATATACCCAAAACCTCATACACTATGTAAAAGCAACTCAAGGTGAATTAAAAGTCTAAATATAAAACCAGAAACTAAGTAAACATATGAGAAACTATAAAACATAAGCATAGATAACAGTTTTGGGTAAGATTCCAAAAGCACAAGTAACAAAAATAAAATATAGAAATTTGAGCATATCATATTAAGATACATCTTCACAACAAAGTAATCAACAGAGTGAACATACAATGGACAGAATGGCAGGAAACATTGAAAACTCTGATTATGACAAAAGATTGATAGCCAGAACATACATATATAGAACTGGGAAAATCTCCAAATAAGAAGCAAAATGTACAGCTAAGAAATGGGCAAGGATCAAAACAGATGTTTCTCAGAAGAAGAAATCTCAATGGTCAAGACATAGATGAACATGCCCAATATCACTAGCCATTAGGGAAATGTAAATCAAAACCAATAGCAGACTCCATCTGTGGGAGAAGACAATGCTTGGGTTTTCATTTGTGCAACAAGTGGGTTTAGAGGACCCTGTTCACCATAAGAGGGCAGAGTCTACATGGAAGTAAGGAAACCTTAATGTTTTCCTAATGGGCTTGTTAAATTCTTGACCAGTGCCTATTACCTTTGCCGCAAACTTTCCAGTCTCACTACTTTCCTGCTTCTTCCTCTTCGCTGTGGCTTGCAAAAACAGTGTACCTTCTATATACGGAGGATACTTTTGTTTTGTTTTATTCCTCCTATCTCATGATGTTCCTCTAAGAAATCACAACCCTCCAAGTATTCATTAATTTATGCAGTCTGCAGTTTTCATGGGCTACTACATGGCAAAGTACTAGGTTAAAGGAAAGGTATAGGTCAGGAACTGAGCAAAGTTCACAATGATGAAGCCATTGGGGAAATGAACCTGATGGAAGACCTCTCTCTCTCTCTCTCTCTCTCTCTCTCTCTCTGCCTCTCCTTCTCTCTCTGTGTAACTCTGATTTTCAAATAAATAAATAAATCTTTAAAAACTAACAAAATATACTAAAAACCTGGTGGCAACACCTTTCTATCAGAACATGTGAAGCACTCAAACACAGTTTGTCCCAGAAAGTCAACCATAAGGGCATATCGTCTACTGCACTTGTGGACATCTCTGAGGGAGGTAAGGGGCACTTATTTCTTCCCCTCTTCTTTCTTACCACTCTCACAGTTATAACTTCTATCGATGCTTCCAAAGACCAGTCTCTATGAAATTGTAGAACTAATATCCTCCCATGTCAAAAGTGTCATGGGTTTAAACACAGAACCCAAAATAAGATAAGTAACTGGCCTTCTTAATTACACAGTGTGGAATGTAAGATTCTCAGTGGAGCACTGGGTAATATAAAGTGCTGGGCAGAGAAAAACTGTTACTTATCTGTATTTATGATGCTGTAATTCTCCTCTTTATGCAAACTCAGATTAAAAGAGCTCCCGTTAGTGGGCAGCACTGTTGCATAGTGGGTAAAGCTACTGCTGCCTTGTCAGCATCCTATATGGGTGCCGGTTGGGATCCTGGCTGCTGCACTTCCCATCCAGCTCTCTGCTGTGGACTGGGAAAACAGTAGAAGTTGGCCCAAACCCCTCATCTCCTGCACCCACCTATGAGACCTGGACAAAGTTCTGCCTTTCAAATAAATAAATAATTATTTAAAAAAACAGCTTCATCTCAGAAGGAGCTCCTGGCTACTGGCTCCAAATTGGCATACCTCCAGCTATTGCTGCCAATTGGGGAATGAACCATCGGATGGAAGACCTCTCTCTCTTTCTCTCTCTCTCTCTTTCCTCTCTGTGTAACTCTTTCAAATGAATAAATAAATCTTTAAAAAAGTAGCTCCAGTTATTGACAACACAGTAGACTTGCATTAATTTTGGTTCCCTTCTCACTTTGCAAAGGGATCAGTGGCAGGTCAAAACAGTTGACAGCCTTGCTTACAGGAGAAGAGATAGCTGAAGACAGAAAATGAAAAGCAGCCAAATACATCATCAAAGAAAGAGAAGTGGACCCCATCCAACACAAACCTTTAAAAGTGGATGCTCACAATTAATGAGTGAATCAGCTGCCCACTGAAATCTTGTCTAGGGAGGGAAGATGTCCTAAGTTCTGCTTTTGTAAACTCCAGTCATAAATCTGTCCTAATAAATCTGTCCCTGGCATCTCTTTTACAAACATACTGGACCCACTGACCATTGGAAATGTGGTTCTAATCATGTAGGCTGCCATTTAAACCCACCAATGCTGTAACAGCTAAGAAACTTGAATTTGATGCTCAATTCTCAGGAAATCATTCCAGCTGAGCCTAGGGCCATTAATAGAAACTCCTTGGATCCTCCACTGTCTCTGTGCCTGTTTGAAAGAAGGGAGATTTCCCACCCCATGTTTCTGGAACAGCTTCAAATTCCACATTGGAAAAATTTGATAATTAATACTTGAGAGGGATCAACACACAAAGCAGCTATTCACGCTTCACACTGCTCCCCACCAGGAAGATGAGGTGCAGGATGAGAGCAGTGGGGCAGATCCTAGACAGATCCTCCTGCCCACCCCTCTGCTGCCCCAGGCTCCCTGCTGAAGGCCATCCAGCCCCACCCTGCAGGAACCAGCCCAGGAAACATCAAGAGACCAGGCCAGACTGCATTCTGAGACCACCCACAGTGGGAACCCGGCTTATTTAACTGTGGAGATCAGGAGTCTTTCTGCCTTCCTTCCCTGTGAATGCAGGTTCCCAGAACACTGCCCCCTCTCTCCTGTAACCACTAAATAAAGCACATTAGGGACAGTTTAGGTGAGGTACTGCAGGAGAGAGTCCGGGCACTTTGAGCCTGGGAAATAGAGGTGGGAGACAGAGCAGCCCGGGTCCCAGCCCTGACCTCGGGAGAAGCTGCCAGGATCGCTGGCACACTTCTCCCACATGTGTCTCCGCCCCTTCCTGCATGCCAAACCTGCAGCAGAAAGTCCCTGGAGCAGGTACCCTTTCTTCCAGATACACGGGGAGTGAAATTGGGAGTGTGGAGAAGAGAGTCCCTGGCATGTGGGACCCACAGTTGGTGGATGAAGAGGGAAGAAGCAGCAGGAGGCAGGCTCAGGGTGAGCACTCGGAAACTGCCTGGGATCGCACGTGCAGAGCAGGAGTTGCAGTAAATGCCAGAGAAGGAGCAGCATAGCCCCCAGGGTTGACACTGATCAAGGAATGAACTCCCCTGGTCCAACTCTGAGCCCCAGGGACTGGCAGTGGCAGGTGCATGCCCACAGGTATTTGGAAAGCAGAATACCTCGGAGCTACTGGGAACTCTGGGAAATGGAGTCCAGGCTGCAGCATCCCTAGAGACACCAGCTGTTCCTCCGAAAAGCTGCAGTCAGGGGTGGGTGCCCACAACCAGAGGGCATTTGCTTTTGTTAAGTCCCTCCTTCCTTTCCTTCCCACACCAAAATCTCAGGGATCAGTTGCTGTTCCTTTCCTGCATCAAATCTGAAAGAGTGACACTCACTTCTGCTAACTGACCCCAAATCCTGGCTCCCTCATAACCTCTGTCTCTTCCAGAAAAATCTTATTTACTACTTTGGCCCTAGAAATCATAAATGACTATGATAGAATGTAACTTTTAACAGAGGTGTAGAAGGCATGGTTTAATATCCAGTTTTGAGAATACAATTTTCATTTGTGTTTTACTGATGTTTATACTTCTTTTAAGATTCATTTTTTTATTTAGAAGTCAGAGTTACAGAGAAGGAGAGGCACAGAGAGAGAGAGAGAGAGAGAGAGGTGTTTTCCATCTGCTGGTTCACTCCCCAATTGGCAGCAGCACCACAGCGCCGACCCCTTATAGTTCTTTTCAAATCATTTTACACTGTCTTTTTATTCATCTAGTACAGAGAGAGAAGAATGGACACAGAGCTAACTCTGTCCAAAATCTTGCTTGTATTGCATCAGAATACAAAATTTGGGAAGGAAGAAGGAAAAACTGACTCAGACCCAGAAAACATGTAGGAAACTGCCACTCAAGAAACCAAAAGTCAGCTGAGGCACCCAAAACAAGGACAGCAAGCCAGAATTGGAGCAAGCCAACAGCTGTGCCCTGATTGAAAAAGACCATTCCTCTTGTGACCTGAACTCAATATTGCCAGCTCAAAACAAAAGCTCACATCAGAAAATTCATTACAAACCATGATACATAAGAAAAAAGAGAAAAAAGCCAAAGAAATGCAAGAATCCATAATGATATTGGGCTTGATTTAGTCGCAGGGAAACCGGCCATTCCCGGATTCATTCACCCCTCCAGCTGACTGCTTGTGGAATTCTGACTGAATTAACCTGAAAATCACAGTGAAACTCAGTTTGGAGGCAATTAATATCTGTCACCTCAGCCAAAGTGTTCCATTTGATTTTCCAAAACACAAAAACTCACCTTGGTCATGTTGCCTGTAAATTTCTAAGCTTCAAACACCTATTAGTTGTCTTTTTTAATTCATAATGGCTACTCTGTCCAAACTCTTGTTTGTATGGTGTCAGAATACAAAATTTGGGAAGGAAGAAGGCAAAACCAACTCAGACCCAGAAAACATTTAGGAAATTGCCGCTCAAGAAACCAAAAGTCAGATGAGGCACCCAAAACAATGACAGCAAGCCAGAATTGGAGCAAGCCAACAGCTGTGCCCTGTTTGAAAAAGACCATTCCTCTGTTACCCTGAACTCCATATTGCCGCCTCAAAACCAAAGCTCATATCAGAAAATTCATTACAAACCATGATAAATAAGGGAAATGTGGAAAAACCAAAGAAATGCAAGAGTCCTTTGTAATATTGGACTGGATTTAGACACAAGGAAACTGGCTGTTTCCTGATTCGTCCCCCTTCCACAGACTGACTTTGGAATCTGATTGAATTCATCTCAAAATCGCACTCACACTCAATTTGGATTGTATTAGTATCTGTCCCCTCAGCAGAAGGGTTCCATATCATTTTCCAAAACACAGAAACTCATCTTGGTCGTGTTGCCTGTAGATTTCTAATCCAAAAAGGACAATGTGCTGTGTTTTTTTTTTTTCTTTCATAATGTCTACTCTGTCCAAAATCTTGCTTCTATTGCATCAGAATACAAAATTTGGGAATAAGAAGGCAAAACCGACTCAGACCCAGAAAATATGTAGGAAATTGGCACTCAAGAAACGACAAATCGGCTGAGGCACCCAAAACAATGACAGGAAGCCAGAATTGGAGCAAGCCAACAGCTGTGCCCTGTTTGAAAAAGACCATTCCTCTTGTGTCCTGAACTCCATATTGCAGCCTCAAAACCAAAGCTCACATTAGAAAATTCATTACAAACCATGATAAATAAGGGAAATGTGAAAAAGCCAAAGAAATGCAAGAGTCCTTTGTGATATTTGGCTGGATTTAGACACAAGGAAACTGGCTGGTTCCAGATTCATTGCCCCCTTCCACAGACTGACTTTGGAATCTGATTGAATTCATCTCAAAATCGCACTCACACTCAATTTGGATTGTATTAGTATCTGTCCCCTCAGCAGAAGGGTTCCATATCATTTTCCAAAACACAGAAACTCATCTTGGTCGTGTTGCCTGTAGATTTCTAATCCAAAAAGGACAATGTGCTGTGTTTTTTTTTTTTTCTTTCATAATGTCTACTCTGTCCAAAATCTTGCTTCTATTGCATCAGAATACAAAATTTGGGAATAAGAAGGCAAAACCGACTCAGACCCAGAAAATATGTAGGAAATTGGCACTCAAGAAACGACAAATCGGCTGAGGCACCCAAAACAAAGACAGGAAGCCAGAATTGGAGCAAGCCAACAGCTGTGCCCTGTTTGAAAAAGACCATTCCTCTTGTGTCCTGAACTCCATATTGCAGCCTCAAAACCAAAGCTCACATTAGAAAATTCATTACAAACCATGATAAATAAGGGAAATGTGAAAAAGCCAAAGAAATGCAAGAGTCCTTTGTGATATTTGGCTGGATTTAGACACAAGGAAACTGGCTGGTTCCAGATTCATTGCCCCCTTCCACAGACTGACTTTGGAATTCTGAGTGAATTGACCACAAAATCGCACTCACACTCAATTTTTAGGGAGTTAGAATCTGTCCCCTCAGGAAAAGGGTTCCATGTCATTTCCCAAACACAGAAACTCATATTGGTCGTGCTGCCTGTAGATTTCTACTCCCGAAAGGGCAATTTTCTGTGTTTTTTTTTTTTCTTTCCTAATGGCCGAGGCACCCAAAACAAGGAAAGCAAGCCAGAATTGGAGCAAGCCAACAGCTGTGCCCTGATTGAAAAAGACCATTCCTCTCGTGCCCTGAACTCAATTTGCCAGCCTCAAAACCAAAGCTCACATCAGAAAATTCATTACAAACCATGATAAATAAGAAAAACGAGAAAAAAGCCAAAGAAATGCAAGAATCCATAATGATATTGGGCTTGAGTTAGTCGCAAGGAAACCGGCTGTTCCCGGATTCATCCACTGCTCCAGCTGACTGCCTGTGGAATTCTGACTGAATTAACCTGAAAATCGCAGGGAAACTCAGTTTGGAGGCAATTAATATCTTTCACCTCAGCCAAACTGTTTCATTTTATTTTGCAAAACACAAAAACTCACCTCGGTCGTGTTACCTGTAGAATATAATCTTCAAACGCCTATTTGTAGTGTTATTTTTATTTCATAATGGCTACTCTGTCCAAACTCTTGTTTGTATTGCGTCAGAATACAACATTTGGGAAGGAAGAAGGCAAAACAAACTCAGACCCAGAAAACATTTACGAAATTGCCGCTCAAGAAACCACAAATCGGCTGAGGCACTCAAAACTACGACAGCAAGCCAGAATTTGAGCAAGCCAACAGCTGTGCCCTGATTGAAAAAGAACCTTCCTCTTGTGCCCTGAACTCAATATACCAGCCTCAAAACCAAAGCTTACAACAGAAAATTCATTACAAACCATGATAAATAAGAAAAAGGAGAAAAAACCAAAAAAAATGCAAGAATCCATAATGATATTGTTCTTGATTAAGTTGCAAGGAAACCAGCTGTTCCCGGGTTCATCCACCCCTCCAGCTGACTGCCTGTGGAATTCTGACTGAATTAACCTGAAAATCGCAGTGAAACTCAGTTTGGAGGCAATTAATATCTGTCACTTCAGCCAACGTGTTGCATTTGATTTTCCAAAACACAAAACCTCACCTTGGTCGTGTTACCTGTAGATTTCTAAGGTTCAAATGCCTATTTGTTGTCTTTTTTAATTCATAATGGCTACTCTGTCCAAACTCTTGTTTGTATTGCGTCAGAATACAACATTTGGGAAGGAAGAAGGCAAAACCAACTCAGACCCAGAAAACATTTAGGAAATTGCCGCTCAAGAAATACAAATCGGCTGAGGCACCCAAAACAATGACAGCAACCCAGAATTGGAGCAAGCCAACAGCTTTACCCTTTTTGAAAAAGAACCTTCCTCTTGTGCCCTGAACTTCATATTGCAGCCTCAAAACCAAAGCTCACATCAGAAAATTCATTACAAACCATGATAAATTAGAGAAAAGAGAAAAAAGCCAAAGAAATACAAGAAACCATAATGATATTGGGCTTTATTTAGTCGCAAGGAAACCGGCTGTTCCCGGATTCATCCACTGCTCCAGCTGACTGCCTGTGGAATTCTGACTGAATTAACCTGAAAATCGCAGGGAAACTCAGTTTGGAGGCAATTAATATCTGTCACCTCAGCCAAAGTGTTCCATTTGATTTTCCAAAACACAAAACCTCACCTTGGTCGTGTTTCCTGTAGATTTCTATGCTTCAAATGCCTATTTGTTTTGTGTTTTATTTCATAATGGCTACTCTGCCCACAGTCTTGTTTGTATGGCGTCAGAATACAAAATTTGGGAAGGAAGAAGGGAAAAGCAAGTCAGACCCAGAAAACATTTAGGAAATTGAGGCTCAAGAAACCACAAATCGGCTGAGGCACCCAAAACAATGACAGTAAGCCAGAATTGAAGCAGGCCAACAGCTTTGCCCTGTTTGAAAAAGACCATTCCTCTCGTGCCCTGAACTCAATATGCCAGCCTCAAAACCACAGCTCAAATCAGATAATTCATTACAAACCATGATAAATAAGAAAAAGGAGAAAAAAGCCAAAGAAATGGAAGAATCCATAATGAAATCGGAGTTGATATAGTCGCAAGGAAACCGGCTGTTCCCGGATTCATCCACTGCTCCAGCTGACTGCCTGTGGAATTCTGACTGAATTAAGCTGAAAATCCCAGGGAAACTCAGTTTGGAGGCAATTAATATCTGTCACCTCAGCCAAACTGTTTCATTTTATTTTCCAAAACACAAAAACTCACCTTGGTTGTGTTACCTGTAGATTTCTAAGGTTCAAACGCCTATTTGTTGTGTTTTTATTTCATAATGGCTACTCCACTGAAACTCTTGTTTGTATGGCGTCAGAACACAAAATTTGGGAACGAAGAAGGCAAAACCAACTCAGACCCAGAAAACATTTAGGAAATTCCTGCTCAAGAAACCAAAATCGGCTGAGGCACTCAAAACTACGACAGCAAGCCAGAATTTGAGCAAGCCAACAGCTGTGCCCTGATAGAAAAAAAACCTTCCTCTTGTGCCCTGAACTCAATATACCAGCCTCAAAACCAAAGCTCACATCAGAAAATTCATTACAAACCATGATAAATAAGAAAAATGAGAAAAAACCAAAAAAATGCAAGAATCCATAATGATATTGTTCTTGATTAAGTTGCAAGGAAACCAGCTGTTCCTGGGTTCATCCACCCCTCCAGCTGACTGCCTGTGGAATTCTGACTGAATTAACCTGAAAATCGCAGTGAAACTCAGTTTGGAGGCAATTAATATCTGTCACTTCAGCCAACGTGTTGCATTTGATTTTCCAAAACACAAAACCTCACCTTGGTCGTGTTACCTGTAGATTTCTAAGGTTCAAATGCCTATTTGTTGTCTTTTTTAATTCATAATGGCTACTCTGTCCAAACTCTTGTTTGTATTGCGTCAGAATACAACATTTGGGAAGGAAGAAGGCAAAACCAACTCAGACCCAGAAAACATTTAGGAAATTGCCGCTCAAGAAATACAAATCGGCTGAGGCACCCAAAACAATGACAGCAAGCCAGAATTGGAGCAAGCCAACAGCTTTACCCTTTTAGAAAAAGAACCTTCCTCTTGTGCCCTGAACTCCATATTGCAGCCTCAAAACCAAAGCTCACATCAGAAAATTCATTACAAACCATGATAAATTAGAGAAAAGAGAAAAAAGCCAAAGAAATACAAGAAACCATAATGATATTGGGCTTGATTTAGTCGCAAGGAAACCGGCTGTTCCCGGATTCATCCAGCCCTCCAGCTGACGGCCTGTGGAATTCTGACTGAATTAACCTGAAAATCGCAGGGAAACTCAGTTTGGAGGCAATTAATATCTGTCACCTCAGCCAAAGTGTTCCATTTTATTTTCCAAAACACAAAAACTCACCTTGGTCGTGTTACCTGTAGATTTCTAAGCTTCAAACGCCTATTTGTTTTGTGTTTTATTCCATAATGGCTACTCTGCCCACAGTCTTGTTTGTATGGCGTCAGAATACAAAATTTGGGAAGGTAGACGGGAAAAGCAACTGAGACCCAGAAAACATTTAGGAAATTGCTGCTCAAGAAACCACAAATCGGCTGAGACACCCAAAACAAAGACAGCAAGCCAGAATTGAAGCAGGCCAACAGCTGTGCCCTGCTTGAAAAAGACCATTCCTCCGGTGCCCTGAAGTCCATATTGCAGCCTCAAAACCAAAGCTCACATCGGAAAATTCATTACAAACCATGATAAATAAGAAAAAGGAGAAAAAAGCCAAAGAAATGGAAGAATCCATAATGAAATCAGAGTTGATATAGTCGCAAGGAAACCGGCTGTTCCCGGATTCATCCACTGCTCCAGCTGACTGCCTGTGGAATTCTGACTGAATTAACCTGAAAATCGCAGTGAAACTCAGTTTGGAGGCAATTAATATCTGTCACCTCAGCCAACGTGTTCCATTTGATTTTCCAAAACACAAAAACTCACCTTGGTCGTGTTACCTGTAGATTTCTAAGCTTCAAATGCCTATTAGTTGTGTTTTTTATTTCATAATGGCTGCTCTGCCCAAACTCTTGTTTGTATGGCGTCAGAATACAAAATTTGGGAAGGAATAAGGCAAAACCAACTCGGACCCAGAAAACATTTAGGAAATTGCCGCTCAAGAAACCAAAAGTCAGCTGAGCCACCCAAAGCAATGACAGCAAGCCAGAATTAGAGCAAGCCAACAGCTGTGCCCTGTTTGAAAAAGAACCTTCCTCTTCTGCCCTGAACTCAATATGCCAGCCTCAGAACCAAAGCTCACATCAGAAAATTCATTACAAACCATGATAAATAAGAAAAAGGAGAAAAAAAACAAAAGAAAAGCAAGAATCCATGATGATATTGGGCTTGATTCAGTCGCAAGGAAACCGGCTGTTCCCGGAATCATCCACCCCTCCAGCTGACTGCCTGTGGAATTCTGACTGAATTAACCTGAAAATCGCAGGGAAACTCAGTTTGGAGGCAATTAATATCTGTCACCTCAGCCAAAGTGTTCCATTTGATTTTCCAAAACACAAAACCTCACCTTGGTCGTGTTTCCTGTAGATTTCTAAGCTTCAAATGCCTATTTGTTTTGTGTTTTATTTCATAATGGCTACTCTGCCCACAGTCTTGTTTGTATGGCGTCAGAATACAAAATTTGGGAAGGAAGAAGGGAAAAGCAAGTCAGACCCAGAAAACATTTAGGAAATTGAGGCTCAAGAAACCACAAATCGGCTGAGGCACCCAAAACAATGACAGTAAGCCAGAATTGAAGCAGGCCAACAGCTTTGCCCTGTTTGAAAAAGACCATTCCTCTCGTGCCCTGAACTCAATATGCCAGCCTCAAAACCACAGCTCAAATCAGAAAATTCATTACAAACCATGATAAATAAGAAAAAGGAGAAAAAAGCCAAAGAAATGGAAGAATCCATAATGAAATCGGAGTTGATATAGTCGCAAGGAAACCGACTGTTCCCGGATTCATCCACTGCTCCAGCTGACTGCCTGTGGAATTCTGACTGAATTAAGCTGAAAATCCCAGGGAAACTCAGTTTGGAGGCAATTAATATCTGTCACCTCAGCCAAACTGTTTCATTTTATTTTCCAAAACACAAAAACTCACCTTGGTTGTGTTACCTGTAGATTTCTAAGGTTCAAACGCCTATTTGTTGTGTTTTTATTTCATAATGGCTACTCCACTGAAACTCTTGTTTGTATGGCGTCAGAACACAAAATTTGGGAACGAAGAAGGCAAAACCAACTCAGACCCAGAAAACATTTAGGAAATTCCAGCTCAAGAAACCAAAATCGGCTGAGGCACTCAAAACTACGACAGCAAGCCAGAATTTGAGCAAGCCAACAGCTGTGCCCTGATAGAAAAAAAACCTTCCTCTTGTGCCCTGAACTCAATATACCAGCCTCAAAACCAAAGCTTACAACAGAAAATTTATTACAAACCATGATAAATAAGAAAAATGAGAAAAAACCAAAAAAATGCAAGAATCCATAATGATATTGTTCTTGATTAAGTTGCAAGGAAACCAGCTGTTCCCGGGTTCATCCACCCCTCCAGCTGACTGCCTGTGGAATTCTGACTGAATTAACCTGAAAATCGCAGGGAAACTCAGTTTGGAGGCAATTAATATCTGTCACTTCAGCCAAACTGTTCCATTTCATTTTCCAAAACACAAAAACTCACCTTGGTCGTGTTACCTGTAGATTTCTAAGGTTCAAATGCCTATTTGTTGTCTTTTTTAATTCATAATGGCTACTCTGTCCAAACTCTTGTTTGTATTGCGTCAGAATACAACATTTGGGAAGGAAGAAGGCAAAACCAACTCAGTCCCAGAAAACATTTAGGAAATTGCCGCTCAAGAAATACAAATTGGCTGAGGCACCCAAAACAATGACAGCAAGCCATAATTGGAGCAAGCCAACCGCTTTACTCTTTTTGAAAAAGAACCTTCCTCTCGTGCCCTGAACTCCATACTGCAGCCTCAAAACCAAAGCTCACATCAGAAAATTCATTACAAATCATGATAAATAAGAAAAAGGAGAAAAAAGCCAAAGAAATGGAAGAATCCATAATGAAATCGGAGTTGATATAGTCGCAAGGAAACCGGCTGTTCCCGGATTCATCCACTGCTCCAGCTGACTGCCTGTGGAATTCTGACTGAATTAACCTGAAAATCCCAGGGAAACTCAGTTTGGAGGCAATTAATATCTGTCACCTCAGCCAAAGTGTTCCATTTGATTTTCCAAAACACAAAAACTCACCTTTGTTGTGTTACCTGTAGATTTCTAAGGTTCAAACGCCTATTTGTTGTGTTTTTATTTCATAATGGCTACTCCACTGAAACTCTTGTTTGTATGGCGTCAGAATACAAAATTTGGGAACGAAGAAGGCAAAACCAACTCAGACCCAGAAAACATTTAGGAAATTCCTGCTCAAGAAACCAAAATCGGCTGAGGCACTCAAAACTACGACAGCAAGCCAGAATTTGAGCAAGCCAACAGCTGTGCCCTGATAGAAAAAAAACCTTCCTCTTGTGCCCTGAACTCAATATACCAGCCTCAAAACCAAAGCTTACAGCAGAAAATTTATTACAAACCATGATAAATAAGAAAAATGAGAAAAAAAAACAAAAAAATGCAAGAATCCATAATGATATTGTTCTTGATTAAGTTGCAAGGAAACCAGCTGTTCCCGGGTTCATCCACCCCTCCAGCTGACGGCCTGTGGATTTCTGACTGAATTAACCTGAAAATCGCAGGGAAACTCAGTTTGGAGGCAATTAATATCTGTCACCTCAGCCAAAGTGTTCCATTTGATTTTCCAAAACACAAAACCTCACCTTGGTCGTGTTTCCTGTAGATTTCTAAGCTTCAAATGCCTATTTGTTTTGTGTTTTATTTCATAATGGCTACTCTGCCCACAGTCTTGTTTGTATGGCGTCAGAATACAAAATTTGGGAAGGAAGAAGGGAAAAGCAAGTCAGACCCAGAAAACATTTAGGAAATTGAGGCTCAAGAAACCACAAATCGGCTGAGGCACCCAAAACAATGACAGTAAGCCAGAATTGAAGCAGGCCAACAGCTTTGCCCTGTTTGAAAAAGACCATTCCTCTCGTGCCCTGAACTCAATATGCCAGCCTCAAAACCACAGCTCAAATCAGAAAATTCATTACAAACCATGATAAATAAGAAAAAGGAGAAAAAAGCCAAAGAAATGGAAGAATCCATAATGAAATCGGAGTTGATATAGTCGCAAGGAAACCGGCTGTTCCCGGATTCATCCACTGCTCCAGCTGACTGCCTGTGGAATTCTGACTGAATTAAGCTGAAAATCCCAGGGAAACTCAGTTTGGAGGCAATTAATATCTGTCACCTCAGCCAAACTGTTTCATTTTATTTTCCAAAACACAAAAACTCACCTTGGTTGTGTTACCTGTAGATTTCTAAGGTTCAAACGCCTATTTGTTGTGTTTTTATTTCATAATGGCTACTCCACTGAAACTCTTGTTTGTATGGCGTCAGAACACAAAATTTGGGAACGAAGAAGGCAAAACCAACTCAGACCCAGAAAACATTTAGGAAATTCCTGCTCAAGAAACCAAAATCGGCTGAGGCACTCAAAACTACGACAGCAAGCCAGAATTTGAGCAAGCCAACAGCTGTGCCCTGATAGAAAAAAAACCTTCCTCTTGTGACCTGAACTCAATATACCAGCCTCAAAACCAAAGCTTACAACAGAAAATTTATTACAAACCATGATAAATAAGAAAAATGAGAAAAAACCAAAAAAATGCAAGAATCCATAATGATATTGTTCTTGATTAAGTTGCAAGGAAACCAGCTGTTCCCGGGTTCATCCACCCCTCCAGCTGACTGCCTGTGGAATTCTGACTGAATTAACCTGAAAATCGCAGTGAAACTCAGTTTGGAGGCAATTAATATCTGTCACTTCAGCCAACGTGTTGCATTTGATTTTCCAAAACACAAAACCTCACCTTGTTCGTGTTACCTGTAGATTTCTAAGGTTCAAACGCCTATTTGTTGTCTTTTTTAATTCATAATGGCTACTCTGTCCAAACTCTTGTTTGTATGGCGTCAGAATACAACATTTGGGAAGGAAGAAGGCAAAACCAACTCAGACCCAGAAAACATTTAGGAAATTGCCGCTCAAGAAATACAAATTGGCTGAGGCACCCAAAACAATGACAGCAAGCCAGAATTGGAGCAAGCCAACAGCTTTACCCTTTTTGAAAAAGAACCTTCCTCTTGTGCCCTGAACTCCATATTGCAGCCTCAAAACCAAAGCTCACATCAGAAAATTCATTACAAACCATGATAAATTAGAGAAAAGAGAAAAAAGCCAAAGAAATACAAGAAACCATAATGATATTGGGCTTGATTTAGTCGCAAGGAAACCGGCTGTTCCCGGATTCATCCAGCCCTCCAGCTGACGGCCTGTGGATTTCTGACTGAATTAACCTGAAAATCGCAGGGAAACTCAGTTTGGAGGCAATTAATATCTGTCACCTCAGCCAAAGTGTTCCATTTTATTTTCCAAAACACAAAAACTCACCTTGGTCGTGTTACCTGTAGATTTCTAAGCTTCAAACGCCTATTTGTTTTGTGTTTTATTCCATAATGTCTACTCTGCCCACAGTCTTGTTTGTATGGCGTCAGAATACAAAATTTGGGAAGGTAGAAGGGAAAAGCAACTGAGACCCAGAAAACATTTAGGAAATTGCTGCTCAAGAAACCACAAATCGGCTGAGAAACCCAAAACAAAGACAGCAAGCCAGAATTGAAGCAGGCCAACAGCTGTGCCCTGCTTGAAAAAGACCATTCCTCCGGTGCCCTGAAGTCCATATTGCAGCCTCAAAACCAAAGCTCACATCGGAAAATTCATTACAAACCATGATAAATAAGAAAAAGGAGAAAAAAGCCAAAGAAATGGAAGAATCCATAATGAAATCAGAGTTGATATAGTCGCAAGGAAACCGGCTGTTCCCGGATTCATCCACTGCTCCAGCTGACTGCCTGTGGAATTCTGACTGAATTAACCTGAAAATTGCAGTGAAACTCAGTTTGGAGGCAATTAATATCTGTCACCTCAGCCAAAGTGTTCCATTTGATTTTCCAAAACACAAAAACTCACCTTGGTCGTGTTACCTGTAGATTTCTAAGCTTCAAACGCCTATTAGTTGTGTTTTTTATTTCATAATGGCTGCTCTGCCCAAACTCTTGTTTGTATGGCGTCAGAATACAAAATTTGGGAAGGAATAAGGCAAAACCAACTCGGACCCAGAAAACATTTAGGAAATTGCCGCTCAAGAAACCAAAAGTCAGCTGAGCCACCCAAAGCAATGACAGCAAGCCAGAATTAGAGCAAGCCAACAGCTGTGCCCTGTTTGAAAAAGAACCTTCCTCTTCTGCCCTGAACTCAATATGCCAGCCTCAGAACCAAAGCTCACATCAGAAAATTCATTACAAACCATGATAAATAAGAAAAAGGAGAAAAAAAAACAAAAGAAAAGCAAGAATCCATGATGATATTGGGCTTGATTCAGTCGCAAGGAAACCGGCTGTTCCCGGAATCATCCACCCCTCCAGCTGACTGCCTGTGGAATTCTGACTGAATTAACCTGAAAATCGCAGGGAAACTCAGTTTGGAGGCAATTAATATCTGTCACCTCAGCCAAAGTGTTCCATTTGATTTTCCAAAACACAAAACCTCACCTTGGTCGTGTTTCCTGTAGATTTCTAAGCTTCAAATGCCTATTTGTTTTGTGTTTTATTTCATAATGGCTACTCTGCCCACAGTCTTGTTTGTATGGCGTCAGAATACAAAATTTGGGAAGGAAGAAGGGAAAAGCAAGTCAGACCCAGAAAACATTTAGGAAATTGAGGCTCAAGAAACCACAAATCGGCTGAGGCACCCAAAACAATGACAGTAAGCCAGAATTGAAGCAGGCCAACAGCTTTGCCCTGTTTGAAAAAGACCATTCCTCTCGTGCCCTGAACTCAATATGCCAGCCTCAAAACCACAGCTCAAATCAGAAAATTCATTACAAACCATGATAAATAAGAAAAAGGAGAAAAAAGCCAAAGAAATGGAAGAATCCATAATGAAATCGGAGTTGATATAGTCGCAAGGAAACCGGCTGTTCCCGGATTCATCCACTGCTCCAGCTGACTGCCTGTGGAATTCTGACTGAATTAAGCTGAAAATCCCAGGGAAACTCAGTTTGGAGGCAATTAATATCTGTCACCTCAGCCAAACTGTTTCATTTTATTTTCCAAAACACAAAAACTCACCTTGGTTGTGTTACCTGTAGATTTCTAAGGTTCAAACGCCTATTTGTTGTGTTTTTATTTCATAATGGCTACTCCACTGAAACTCTTGTTTGTATGGCGTCAGAACACAAAATTTGGGAACGAAGAAGGCAAAACCAACTCAGACCCAGAAAACATTTAGGAAATTCCTGCTCAAGAAACCAAAATCGGCTGAGGCACTCAAAACTACGACAGCAAGCCAGAATTTGAGCAAGCCAACAGCTGTGCCCTGATAGAAAAAAAACCTTCCTCTTGTGCCCTGAACTCAATATACCAGCCTCAAAACCAAAGCTTACAGCAGAAAATTTATTACAAACCATGATAAATAAGAAAAATGAGAAAAAAACAAAAAAATGGAAGAATCCATAATGATATTGTTCTTGATTAAGTTGCAAGGAAACCAGCTGTTCCCGGGTTCATCCACCCCTCCAGCTGACGGCCTGTGGATTTCTGACTGAATTAACCTGAAAATCGCAGGGAAACTCAGTTTGGAGGCAATTAATATCTGTCACCTCAGCCAAAGTGTTCCATTTGATTTTCCAAAACACAAAACCTCACCTTGGTCGTGTTTCCTGTAGATTTCTATGCTTCAAATGCCTATTTGTTTTGTGTTTTATTTCATAATGGCTACTCTGCCCACAGTCTTGTTTGTATGGCGTCAGAATACAAAATTTGGGAAGGAAGAAGGGAAAAGCAAGTCAGACCCAGAAAACATTTAGGAAATTGAGGCTCATGAAACCACAAATCGGCTGAGGCACCCAAAACAAAGACAGCAAGCCAGAATTGAAGCAGGCCAACAGCTTTGCCCTGCTTGAAAAAGACCATTCCTCCGGTGCCCTGAAGTCCATATTGCAGCCTCAAAACCAAAGCTCACATCAGAAAATTCATTACAAACCATGATAAATAAGAAAAAGGAGAAAAAAGCCAAAGAAATGGAAGAATCCATAATGAAATCAGAGTTGATATAGTCGCAAGGAAATCGGCTGTTCCCGGATTCATCCACTGCTCCAGCTGACTGCCTGTGGAATTCTGACTGAATTAACCTGAAAATCGCAGTGAAACTCAGTTTGGAGGCAATTAATATCTGTCACCTCAGCCAAAGTGTTCCATTTGATTTTCCAAAACAAAAAAACTCATCTTGGTCGTGTTACCTGTAGATTTCTAAGCTTCAAACGCCTATTAGTTGTGTTTTTTATTTCATAATGGCTGCTCTGCCCAAACTCTTGTTTGTATGGCGTCAGAATACAAAATTTGGGAAGGAATAAGGCAAAACCAACTCGGACCCAGAAAACATTTAGGAAATTGCCGCTCAAGAAACCAAAAGTCAGCTGAGCCACCCAAAGCAATGACAGCAAGCCAGAATTAGAGCAAGCCAACAGCTGTGCCCTGTTTGAAAAAGAACCTTCCTCTTCTGCCCTGAACTCAATATGCCAGCCTCAGAACCAAAGCTCACATCAGAAAATTCATTACAAACCATGATAAATAAGAAAAAGGAGAAAAAAACAAAAGAAAAGCAAGAATCCATGATGATATTGGGCTTGATTCAGTCGCAAGGAAACCGGCTGTTCCTGGAATCATCCACCCCTCCAGCTGACTGCCTGTGTAATTCTGACTGAATTAACCTGAAAATCGCAGTGAAACTCAGTTTTGAGGCAATTAATATCTATCACCTCAGCCAAAGTGTACCATTTGATTTTCCAAAACACAAAAACTCACCTTGGTCGTGTTACCTGTAGATTTCTAAGCTTCAAATGCCTATTTGTTGTGTGTTTCATTTCATAATGGCTACTCTCCCCAAACTCTTGTTTGTATGCCGTCAGAATACAAAATTTGGGAAGGAAGAAGGCAAAACCAACTCAGACCCAGAAAACATTTAGGAAATTGCCGCTCACAAACCACATATCGGCTGAGGCACCCAAAACAATGACAGCAAGCCAGAATTGGAGCAGGCCAACAGCTGTGCCCTGTTGAAAAAGACCATTCCCCCGGTGCCCTGAACTCCATATTGCCACCATAAAACCAAAGCTCACATCAGAAAATTCGTTACAAACCATGATAAATAAGAAAAATGAGAAAAAAGCCAAAGAAATGCAAGAATCCATAATGACATTTGGCCTTATTAGTCACAAGGAAACCGGCTGTTGCTGGATTCATCCTCTGCTCCAGCTCACTGCCTGTGGAATTGTGACTGAATTAACCTGAAAATAGCAGTGAAACTCAGTTTGGAGGCAATTAATATCTGTCACCTCAGCCAAAGTGTTCCATTTGATTTTCCAAAACACAAAAAATCACCTTGGTCGTGTTACCTGTAGATTTCTAAGCTTCAAATGCCTATTTGTTGTGTTTTTTATTTCATAATGGCTACTCTGCCCACAGTCTTGTTTGTATGGCGTCAGAATACAAAATTTGGGAAGGAAGAAGGGAAAAACAACTCAGACCCAGAAAACATTTAGCAAATTGCCACTCAAGAAACCACAAATCAGCTGAGGATCCCAAACAATGAAAGCAAGCCAGAATTGAGGCAGGCCAATAGCTGTGCCCTGTTTGAAACAGAACCTTCCTCTTGCTCCCTGAACTCCATTTTGCAGCCTCAAAACCAAAGCTCATTTCAGAAAATTCATTACAAACCATGATAAATAAGAAAAAGGAGAAAAAAGCCAAAGAAATGCAAGAATCCGTAATGTTATTGGGCTTGATTTAGTCACATGGAAGCCGGCTGTTCGCGGATTCATTCACCCCTCCAGTTGACTGCCTGTGGAATTCTGACTGAATTAACCTGAAAATCGCAGTGAAACTCAGTTTGGAGGCAATTAATATCTGTCACCTCAGCCAAAGTGTTCCATTTTATTTTCCAAAACACAAAAAATCACCTTGGTCATGTTACCTGTAGATTTCTAAGCTTCAAACGCCTATTTGTTGTGTTTTTTATTTCATAATGGCTACTCTGCCCAAACTCTTGTTTGTTTGGCGTCAGAATACAAAATTTGGGAAGGAAGAAGGCAAAACCAACTCAGACCCAGAAAATATTCAGGAAATTGCCGCTCAAGAAACCAAAAGTTAGCTGAGGCACCCAAAGCAATGACAGCAAGCCAGAATTAGAGCAAGCCAACAGCTGTGCCCTGTTTGAAAAAGAACCTTCCTCTTCTGCCCTGAACTCAATATGCCAGCCTCAGAACCAAAGCTCACATCAGAAAATTCATTACAAACCATGATAAATAAGAAAAAGGAGAAAAAAGAAAAGAAAAGCAAGAATCCATAATGATATTGGGCTTGATTCAGTCACAAGGAAACCGGCTGTTCCCGGAATCATCCACCCCTCCAGCTGACTGCCTGTGTAATTCTGACTGAATTAACCTGAAAATCGCAGTGAAACTCACTTTGGAGGCAATTAATATCTGTCACCTCAGCCAAAGTGTTCCATTTGATTTTGCAAAACACAAATCTCACCTTGGTCGTGTTACCTGTAGATTTCTAAGCTTCAAACGCCTATTAGTTGTGTTTTTTATTTCATAATGGCTGCTCTGCCCAAACTCTTGTTTGTATTGCGTCAGAATACAAAATTTGGGTAGGAAGAAGGCAAAACCAACTCAGACCCAGAAAACATTTAGGAAATTGCCGCTCACAAACCACATATCGGCTGAGGCACCCAAAACAATGACAGCAAGCCAGAATTGGAGCAGGCCAACTGCTGTGCCCTGTTTGAAAAAGACCATTCCCCCGGTGCTCTGAACTCCATATTGCAGCCATAAAACCAAAGCTCACATCAGAAAATTCATTGCAAACCATGATAAATAGGAAATCAGAGAAAAAAGCCAAAGAAATGCAAGAATCCATAATGACATTTGGCCTTATTAGTCACAAGGAAACCGGCTGCAGCTGGATTCATCCTCTGCTCCAGCTCACTGCCTGTGGAATTCTGACTGAATTAACCTGAAAATCGCAGTGAAACTCAGTTTGGAGGCAATTAATATCTGTCACCTCAGCCAAAGTGTTCCATTTTATTTTCCAAAACACAAAAACTCACCTTGGTCATGTTACCTGTAGATTTCTAAGCTTCAAATGCCTATTTGTTGTGTTTTTTATTTCATAATAGCTACTCTGCCCAAACTCTTGTTTGTATGGCGTCAGAATACAAAATTTGGGAAGGAAGAAGGCAAAACCAACTCAGACCCAGAAAACATTTAGGAAATTCCAGCTCAAGAAACCAAGTCAGCTGAGGCACCCACAACAATGACAGCAAGCCATAATTGGAGCAAGCCAACAGCGGTACCCTGTTTGAAAAAGAACCTTCCTCTTTTACCCTGAACTCAATATGCCAGCCTCAGAAACAAAGCTCACATCAGAAAATTCATTACAAACCATGATAAATAAGAAAAATGAGAAAAAAGCCAAAGAAATGCAAGAATCTGTAATGATATCGGGCTTGATATAGTCGCAAGGAAACCGGCTATTCCCGGATTCATCCACCCATCCAGCTGACTGCCTATGGAATTTTGACTGAATTAACCTGAAAATAGCAGTGAAACTCATATAGGAGACAATTAATATCTGTCACCTCAGCTAAAGTGTTCCATTTTATTTTGCAAAACACAAAAACTCACCTTGGTCGTGTTACCTGTAGATTTCTAAGATTCAAACGCCTATTTGTTGTGTTTTTTATTTCATAATGGCTATTCTACCCAAACTCTTGTTTGTATGGCGTCAGAATACAAAATTTGGGAAGGAAGAAGGCAAAACCAACTCAGACCCAGAAAACATTTCGCAAATTGCCACTCAAGAAACCACAAATCAGCTGAGGATCCCAAAACAATGACAGCAAGCCAGAATTGGGGCAGGCCAATAGCTGTGCCCTGTTTGAAACAGAACCTTCCTCTTGCTCCCTGAACTCCATATTGCAGCCTCAACCAAAGCTCACATCAGAAAATTCATTACAAACCATGATAAATAAGAAAAAGGAGAAAAAAGCCAAAGAAATGCTAGAATCCGTAATGTTATTGGGCTTGATTTAGTCACATGGAAGCCGGCTGTTCGCGGATTCATTCACCCCTCCAGTTGACTGCCTGTGGAATTCTGACTGAATTAACCTGAAAATCGCAGTGAAACTCAGTTTGGAGGCAATTAATATCTGTCACCTCAGCCAAAGTGTTCCATTTTATTTTCCAAAACACAAAAAATCACCTTGGTCATGTTACCTGTAGATTTCTAAGCTTCAAACGCCTATTTGTTGTGTTTTTTATTTCATAATGGCTACTCTGCCCAAACTCTTGTTTGTTTGGCGTCAGAATACAAAATTTGGGAAGGAAGAAGGCAAAACCAACTCAGACCCAGAAAATATTCAGGAAATTGCCGCTCAAGAAACCAAAAGTTAGCTGAGGCACCCAAAGCAATGACAGCAAGCCAGAATTAGAGCAAGCCAACAGCTGTGCCCTGTTTGAAAAAGAACCTTCCTCTTCTGCCCTGAACTCAATATGCCAGCCTCAGAACCAAAGCTCACATCAGAAAATTCATTACAAACCATGATAAATAAGAAAAAGGAGAAAAAAGAAAAGAAAAGCAAGAATCCATAATGATATTGGGCTTGATTCAGTCGCAAGGAAACCGGCTGTTCCCGGAAACATCCGCCCCTCCAGCTGACTGCCTGTGTAATTCTGACTGAATTAACCTGAAAATCGCAGTGAAACTCACTTTGGAGGCAATTAATATCTGTCACCTCAGCCAAAGTGTTCCATTTGATTTTGCAAAACACAAATCTCACCTTGGTCGTGTTACCTGTAGATTTCTAAGCTTCAAACCCCTTGTGTTGAGTTTTTCTATTTCATAATGCCTACTCTGCCGAAACTCTTATTTATATGGCGTCAGCATACAAAATTTGGGAAGGAAGAAGGCAAAACCAACTCAGACCCAGAAAACATTTAGGAAATTGCCACTCACAAACCACATATCGGCTGAGGCACCCAAAACAATGACAGCAAGCCAGAATTGGAGCAGGTCAACAGCTGTGCCCTGTTTGAAAAAGACCATTCCCCCGGTGCCCTAAACTCCATATTGCAGCCTCAAAACCAAAGCTCACATCAGAAAATTCATTACAAACCATGATAAATAAGAAAAAGGAGAAAAAAGCCAAAGAAATGCAAGAATCCATAATGATATTGGGCTTGATTCAGTCACAAGGAAACCGGCTGTTCCCGGATTCATCCACCCCTCCAGCTGACTGCCTGTGGAATTCTGACTGAATTAACATGAAAATCGCAGTGAAACTCAGTTTGGAGGCAATTAATATCTATCACCACAGCCAAAGTGTTCCATTTTATATTCCAAAACACAAAAACTCACCTTGGTCATGTTACCTGTAGATTTCTATGCTTCAAATGCCTGTTTGTTTTGTGTTTCATTTCATAATGGCTACTCTCCCCAAACTCTTGTTTGTATGCCGTCAGAATACAAAATTTGGGAAGGAAGAAGGCAAAACCAACTCAGACCCAGAAAACATTTAGGAAATTGCCGCACAGAATCCACAAATCGGCTGAGGTACTCAAAACAATGACAGGAAGCCAGAATTGGAGCAGGCCAACAGCTGTGCCCTGTTTGAAAAAGACCATTCCTCTGGTGCCCTGAACTCCATATTCAGCCACAAACCAAAGCTCACATCAGAAAATTCATTACAAACCATGATAAATAAGAAAACAGAGAAAAAAGCCAAAGAAATGCAAGAATACATAATGATATTCGGCTGGATTTAGTCACAAGGAAACCGGCTGTTCCCGGATTCATCCTCTGCTCCAGCTCACTGCCTGTGGAATTCTGACTGAATTCACCTGAAAATCCCAGTGAAACTCAGTTTGGAGCCAATTACTATCTGTCACCTCAGCCAAAGTGTTCCATTTGTTTTTCCAAAACACAAAAACTCACCTTGGTCAAATTACCAGTAGATTTTGTAGGTTTAAACGCCTATTTCTTGTGTTTTTTATTTCATAATGGCTAATCTGCCCAAACTCTTGTTTGTGTGCCATCAGAATACATAATTTGGGAAGGAAGAATGCAAAACCAACTCAGACCCCGAAAACATTTAGGAAATTGCCGCTCAAGAAACCAAAAATCAGCTGAGGCACCCAAAACAATGACAGCAAGCCAGAATTGAAGCAGGCCAACAGCTGTGCCCTGTTTGAAAAAGACCATTCCCTCGGTGCCCTGAACTCCATATTGCAGCCTCAAAACCAAAGCTCACATCAGAAAATTCATTACAATCCATGATAAATAAGAAAACATAGAAAAAATCCAAAGAAATGCAAGAATCCATAATGACATTTGGCCTGAATAGTCACAAGGAAACCGGCTGTTCCCGGATTCATCCACACCTCCAGCTGACAGCCTGTGGAATTCTGACTGAATTAACCTGAAAATCGCAGTGAAACTCTGTTTGGAGGCAATTACTATCTGTCACCTCAGCCAAAGTGTTCCATTTGATTTTCCAAAACACAAAAACTCACTTTGGTCATGTTACTGGTAGATTTTGAAGGTTTAAACGCCTATTTGTTGTGTTTTTTATTTCATAGTGGCTACTCTGCTGAAACTCTTGTTTCTATGGCATCAGAATACATAATTTGGGAAGGAAGAAGGCAAAACCAACTCAGACCCAGAAAACATTTAGGAAATTGCCACTCAAGAAACCAAAAGTCAGCTGAGGCACCCAAAACAATGATAGCAAGCCAGAATTGGAGCAAGCCAACAGCTGTACCCTGATTGAAAAAGAACCTACCTCTTCTGCCCTGAACTCCATATTGCAGCCTCAAAACCAAAGCTCACATCAGAAAATTCATTACAAACCATAAAAAATAAGAAAAATGAGAAAAAAGACAAGGAAATGCAAGAATCCATAATATTGGGCTTGATTCAGTCACAAGGAAACTGGCTGTTCCCGGATTCATCCAGCCCTCCAGCTGACTGCCTGTGGATTTCTAACTGAATTAACCTGAAAATCACAGTGAAACTCCGTTTGGAGGCAATTACTATCTGTCACCTCAGCCAAAGTGTTCCATTTTATTTTCCAAAACACAAAAAATCACCTTGGTCATGTTACCTGTAGATTTCTAAGCTTCAAACGCCTATTTGTTGTGTTTTTTATTTCATAATGGCTATTCTGCCCAAACTCTTGTTTGTATGGCAGCAGAAAAGAAAATTTGGATACGAAGACGGTAAAACCAACTCAGACCCAGAAAACATTTAAAAAATTGCCGCTCAAGAAACCAAAATCAGCTGAGGCACCCAAAACAAAGAAGGCAAGCCAGAATTGGAGCAAGCCACAGCTGTACCCTGTTTAAAATGACCATACTTCCAGTGCCGTGAACTCCATACTGCAGCCTCAAAACCAAAGCTCACATCAGAAAATTCATTACAAACCATGATAAATAAGAAAACATAGAAAAAAGCCAAATAAATGCAAGAATTCATAATGATATTGGGCTTGATTCAGTCGCAAGGAAACCGGCTGTTCCCGGATTCATCCACCCCTCCAGCTGACTGCCTGTGGAATTCTGACTGAATTAACCTGAAAATCGCAGTGAAACTCAGTTTGGAGGCAATTAATATCTGTCACCTCAGCCAAAGTGTTCCATTTGATTTTCCAAAACACAAAAACTCCCCTTGGTCATGTTACCTGTAGATTTATAAGCTTCAAAATCCTATTTGCTGTGTTTTTTATGTCATAATGGCTACTCTCCCCAAACTCTTGTTTGTAGAAATCAGAATACAAAATTTGGGAAGGTAGAAGGGAAAACCAACTCAGACGCAGAAAACATGTAGGAAATTGCAGCTCAGGAAACCACAAATCGGCTGAGGCTCAAAACAAAGACAGCAAGCCAGAATTGGAGCAGGCCAACAGCTTTGCCCTGTTTAAAAGGTCCATTCCCCCGGTGCCCTGAACTCCATATTGCAGCCTCAAAACCAAAGCTGACATCAGAAAATTCATTACAACCCATGATAAATAAGAAAAAGGAGAAAAAAGCCAAAGAAATGCAAGAATCAATAATGATATTGGGCTTGATTTAGTTGCAAAGAAACTGGCTGTTCCTGGATTCATCCACCCCTCCAGCAGACTGCCTGTGGAATTCTGACTGAATTCACCTGGATATCGCAGTGAAACTCAGTTTGGAGGCAATTAATATCTGTCACCTCAGCCAAAGTGTTCCATTTTTTTTTCCAAAGCACAAAAACTCACCTTGGTAATGTTACCTGTAGATTTCTAAGCTTCAAATGCCTATTTGTTGTGGTTTTTATTTCATTATTGCTACTCTGTCCAAACTCTTGTTTGTGTTGCCTCAGAATACAAAATTAGGGAAGGAACAAGGAAAAACCAACTCAGATGCACAAAACATTTAGGAAATTGCCGCTCAAGAAACCACAAATTAGCTGAGGTATCGAAAACAATGACAGCAAGCCAGAATTGGAGCAAGACAACAGCTATGCCCTGATTGAAATAGAACCTTCCTCTTGTGCCATGAACTCCATATTGCAGCCTCAAAACCAAAGCTCACATCAGAAAATTCATTACAAACCATAAAAAATAAGAAAAATGATAAAAAAGCCAAAGAAATGGAAGAATCCATAATGATATTGGGCTTGATTTAGTCGCAAGGAAACTGGCTGTTCCCAGATACATCCACCCCTCCAGCTGACAGCCTGTGGAATTCTGAGTGAATTAACAGGAGAAACACAGTGAAACTCAGTTTGGAGGCAATTAATATCTGTCACCTCAGCCAAAGTGTTCCATTTGATTTTCCAAAACACAAAACCTCACCTTGGTCGTATTACCTGTAGATTTCAAAGCTTCAAATGCCTATTTGTTGTGTTTTTATTTCATAATGGCTACTCTCCCCAAACTCTTGTTTGTATGGCATCAGAGTACAACATTTGGGAAGGAAGAAGGCAAACCCAATTCAGACCCAGAAAACATTTAGGAAATTGCCGCTCAAGAAACTAAAAGTCAGCTGAGGCACCCAAAACAATGACAGCAAGCCAGTATTGGAGCAGGCCAACAGCTGTGCCCTGTTTGAAAAAGACCATTCCTCCGTTACCCTGAACTCCATATTGCAGCCTCAAAACCAAAGCTCACATCAGAAAATTCATTACAAACCATGATGAATAATGGAAATGTGAAAAAGCCAAAGAAATGCAAGAGTCCTTTGTGATACTTAGCGGGATTAGACAAAAAGAACCTGGCTGTTTCCAGATTCATCCCCCCATCCACAGAATGACTTTGGACTTCTGATTGAATTCACCTCAAAATCCCACTCACATTCAATTTGGATGAATTAGTATCTCTCCCCTCAGCAGAAGGGTTCCATATCATTTTCCAAACCACAGAAACTCATCTTGGTCATGTTGCCTGTAGATTTCTAATCCTGAAAGGCCAATTTGCTGTGTTTTTTGTTTTCCTTCATAATGGCTACTCTGTCGACAATCTTGCTTGTATTGCATGAGAATATACAATTTGGGTATGAAGAAGGGAAAACCAACTCAGACCCAGAAAATATTCAGCAAACTGACCCTCAAGAAACCAAAAGTCAGCTGAGGCACCCAACAATGACAGCAAGCCAGAATTGGAGCAAGCCAACAACTGTGCCCCAATTGAAAAAGAACCATTCTCTTGTGCCATGAACTCCATATTGCAGCCTCAAAACCAAAGCTCACATCAGAAAATTCATTACAAACCATGATAAATAAGGGAAATGTGAAAAAGCCAAAGAAATGCAAGAGTCCTTTGTGATATTTGGCTGGATTTAGACACAAGGAAACTGGCTGTTTCAGGATTCATCCCACCCTTAAACAGACTGACTTTGGAATTCTGATTGAATTCACCTCAAAATGGCACTCACACTCAATTTGGAGGAAATTAGTATCTGTCCCCTCGGCAGAAGGAGTCCAAGTCATTTTCCAAAACACAGAAACTCATCTTGATTGTGTTGCCTGTACAGTTCTAAACATGAAAGGCCAATTTGCTTTGTTTTTTTTTTTCTTTCATAATGGCTACTCTGTCAAAATCTTGCTTGTATTGCATCAGAATACAAAATTTGGGAATAAGAAGGCAAAACTAACTCAGACCCAGAAAACATTTAGGATATTGCCACTCAAGAATCCACAAATCAGCTGAGGCACCCAAAACAATGACAGCAAGCCAGAATTGGAGCAGGCCAACAGCTGTGCCCTGATTGAAAAACAACCTTCCTCTGGTGCCCTGAACTGAATATGCCAGCTTAAAACCAAAGCTCACATCAGAAAACTCATTACAAACCATGATAAATAAGAAAAAAGAGAAAAAAGCCAAAGAAACGCAAGAATCCATAATGATATTGGGCTTGATTTAGTCAAAAGGAAACCGGCTATTCCCAGATTCATCCACCCCTCCAGCTGACTGCCTGTGGAATTCTGATGGAATTATCTGGAAAATCGCAGGGAAACTCAGTTTGGAGGCAATTAATATCTGTCACCTCAGCCAAAGTGTCCCATTTTATTTTCCAAAACACAAAAACTCACCTTGGTCGTATTACCTGTGGATTTCTAAGCTTCAAACGCCTATTTATTGTGTTTTTTTTTTATGGCAAAATGGCAAGTCTGTCCAAACTCTTTTTTGTATTGGGTCAGAATACAAAATTTTGGAAGGAAGAAGGAAAACCAACTCAGACGAACAAAACATTTAGGAAATTGCCACTCAAGAAACCAAAAGTCAGCTGAGGCACCCAAAACAATGATAGCAAGCCAGAATTGGAGCAAGCCAACAGCTGTACCCTGATTGAAAAAGAACCTACCTCTTCTGCCCTGAACTCCATATTGCAGCCTCAAAACCAAAGCTCACATCAGAAAATTCATTACAAACCATAAAAAATAAGAAAAATGAGAAAAAAGACAAGGAAATGCAAGAATCCATAATATTGGGCTTGATTCAGTCACAAGGAAACTGGCTGTTCCCGGATTCATCCAGCCCTCCAGCTGACTGCCTGTGGATTTCTAACTGAATTAACCTGAAAATCACAGTGAAACTCCGTTTGGAGGCAATTACTATCTGTCACCTCAGCCAAAGTGTTCCATTTTATTTTCCAAAACACAAAAAATCACCTTGGTCATGTTACCTGTAGATTTCTAAGCTTCAAACGCCTATTTGTTGTGTTTTTTATTTCATAATGGCTATTCTGCCCAAACTCTTGTTTGTATGGCAGCAGAAAAGAAAATTTGGATACGAAGACGGTAAAACCAACTCAGACCCAGAAAACATTTAAAAAATTGCCGCTCAAGAAACCAAAATCAGCTGAGGCACCCAAAACAAAGAAGGCAAGCCAGAATTGGAGCAAGCCACAGCTGTACCCTGTTTAAAATGACCATACTTCCAGTGCCGTGAACTCCATACTGCAGCCTCAAAACCAAAGCTCACATCAGAAAATTCATTACAAACCATGATAAATAAGAAAACATAGAAAAAAGCCAAAGAAATGCAAGAATTCATAATGATATTGGGCTTGATTCAGTCGCAAGGAAACCGGCTGTTCCCGGATTCATCCACCCCTCCAGCTGACTGCCTGTGGAATTCTGACTGAATTAACCTGAAAATCGCAGTGAAACTCAGTTTGGAGGCAATTAATATCTGTCACCTCAGCCAAAGTGTTCCATTTGATTTTCCAAAACACAAAAACTCCCCTTGGTCATGTTACCTGTAGATTTATAAGCTTCAAAATCCTATTTGCTGTGTTTTTTATGTCATAATGGCTACTCTCCCCAAACTCTTGTTTGTAGAAATCAGAATACAAAATTTGGGAAGGTAGAAGGGAAAACCAACTCAGACGCAGAAAACATGTAGGAAATTGCAGCTCAGGAAACCACAAATCGGCTGAGGCTCAAAACAAAGACAGTAAGCCAGAATTGGAGTAACCCAGCAGCTGTGCCCTGATTGAATAAGAACCTTCCTCTTGTGCCCTGAACTCCATATGCCAGCCTCAAAACCGAAGCTCACATCAGAAAATTCATTACAAACCATGATAAATCAGAAAAATGAGACAAAAGCCAAAGAAATGCAAGAATCCATAATGATGTTGGGCTGGATATAGTTTCAAGGATACCGGCTGTTCCCAGATTCATCCACCCCTCCAGCTGACTGCCTGTGGAATTCTGACTGAATTAACCGGAAAATCGCAGTGAAACTCAGTTTGGAGGCAATTAATATATGTCACCTCAGCCAAAATGTTCCATTTCATTTTCCAAAACACAAAAACTCACCTTGGTCATGTTACCTCTGGATTTCTAAGCTTCAAAACCTATTTGTTGTGTTTTTTATTTCATAATGGCCACTCTGCCCAAACTCTTGTTTGTATTGCATCAGAATACAATATTTGGGAAGGAAGAAGGCAAAACCAACTCAGACCCAGAAAACTTTTAAGAAATTGCTGCTCAAAAAACCTCAAATTGGCGGAGGCACCCAAAACAATGACAGCAAGCCAGAATTGGAGCAGGCCAACAGCTGTGCTCTGTTTGAAAAAGACCGTTCCCCCGGTGCCGTGAACTCCATATTACAGTCTCAAAACCAAAGCTGACATCAGAAAATTCATTACAAACCATGATAAATAAGAAAAATGAGAAAAAAGCCAAAGAAATGCTAGAATCCATAATGATATTGGGCTTCATTTAGTCGCAAGAAAACGGGCTGTTCCCGGATTCATCCACCCCTCCTGCTGACTGCCTGTGGAATTCTGACTGAATTAACCTGAAAATCGCAGTGAAACTCAGTTTGGAGGCAATTAATATCTGTCACCTCAGCCAAAGTGTTCCATTTTATTTTCTGAAACACAAAAACTCACCTTTGTTGTGTTACCTATGGATTTATAAGCTTCAAAAGCCTATTTGTGGTGTTTTTTATTTCATAATGGCTACCCTGCCGAAACTCTTGTTTGCATGGCGTCAGAATACAAAATTTGGGAAGGAAGAAGGCAAAACCAACTCAGACCCAGAAAACATTTAGGAAATTGCCGCTCAAGAAACCACAAATTGGCTGAGGCACTCAAAACAATGACAGCAAGCCAGAATTGGTACAGGCCAACAGCTGTGCCCTGTTTGAAAAAGACCATTCCTCAGGTGCCCTGAACTCCATATTGCAGCCTCAAAACCAAAGCTCACATCAGAAAATTCATTACAAAGCATGCTATATCAGAAAAAGTAGAAAAAAGCCAAAGAAATGCAAGAATCAAGAATGATATTGGGCTTGATTTAGTCGCAAGGAAACCGGCTGTTCCCGGATTCATCCACACCTCCAGCTGACTGCCTGTGGATCTGACTGAATTCACCTGAAAATCGCAGTGAAACTCAGTTTGGAGGCAATTAATATCTGTCACCTCAGCCAAAGTGTTCCATTTTATTTTCCAAAACACAAAAACTCACCTTGCTCGTGTTACCTATGGATTTATAAGCTTCAAAACCTATTTGTTGTGATTTTATTGCATAATGGCTACTCTGCCGAAACTCTTGTTTGTATGGCGTCAGAATACAACATTTGGGAAGGAAGAAGGCAAAACCACCTCAGACCCTGAAAACATGTAGTAAATTGTCGTTCAAAAGACCAATAATCGGCTGAGGCACCCAAAACAATGACAACAAGGCAGAATAGGAGCAAGTCAAAAGCTGTGCACTTTTTGAAAAATAACCTTCCTCCGGTGCCCTGAACTCCATATTGCAGCCTCAAAACCAAAGCTCACATCAGAAAATTCATTACAAACCATGATAAATAAGAAAAATGAGACAAAAGCCAAAGAAATGCTAGAATCCATAATGATATTGGGCTTGATTTAGTCGCAAGGAAATTGGCGGTTCCCAGATTCATCCAGCCCTCCAGCTGACTGCCTGTGGAATTATGACTGAATTAACCTGAAAATCGCAGTGAACCTCAGTTTGGAGGCAATTAATATCTGTCACCTCAGCCAAAGTGTTCCATTTTATTTTCCAAAATCAAAAACTCACCTTGGTCTCGTTATGAGTAGACTTATAAGCTTCAAATGCCTATTTGTTGTGTTTTTTATTTCATAATGACTACTCTGTCCAAACTCTTGTTTGTATTCCATCAGAATACAATATTTGGGAAGGAAGAAGGTAAAACCAACTCAGACCCAGAAAACATTTAAAAAATTGCCGCTCAAGATACCAAAAGTCAGCTGAGGCTCCCAAACAATGACAGCAAGCCAGAATTGGAGCAAGCCAACATCTGTACCCTGTTTGAAAAAGACCATTCCTCAGGTGCCCTGAACTCAATATTGCAACCTCAAAACCAAAGCTCACATCAGAAAATTCATTACAAACCATGATAAATAAGAAAAAGGAGAAAAAAGCCAAAGAAATGCAAGAATCAAGAATGATATTGGGCTTGATTTAGTCGCAAGGAAACCGGCTGTTCCCGGATTCATCCACCCCTCCAGCTGACTGCCTGTGGACTTCTGACTGAATTCACCTGAAAATCGCAGTGAAACTCAGTTTGGAGGATATTAATATCTGTGACCTCAACAAAGTGTTCCATTTTATTTTCCAAAACACAAAAACTCACCTTGGTCGTGTTACCTGTATTTTTGTAAGCTTCAAACGCCTTTTTGTTGTGTTTTTTATTTCATAATGGCTACTCCGCCCAAACTCTTGTTTGTATTGCGTCAGAATACAACATTTGGGAAGGAAGAAGGCAAAACCAACTCAGACCCAGAAAACCTTTAGGAAATTGCCGCTCAAGAAACCACAAATCGGCTGAGGCACTCAAAACAATGACAGCAAGCCAAAATTGGAGCAGCACAACAGCTGTGCCCTGTTTGAAAAAGACCATACCTCTGGTGCCCTGAAGGCCATATTACAGCCTCAAAACCAAAGCTGACATCAGAAAATTCATTACAAACCATGATAAATAAGAAAAATGAGAAAAAAGCCAAAGAAACGCAAGAATCCATAATGACATTGGGCTTGATTCAGTTGCAAGGAAATGGGCTGTTCCCGGATTCATCCACCTCTCCAGCTGACTGCCTGTGGAATTCTGACTGAATTAACCTGAAAATCGCAGTGAAACTCAGTTTGGAGGCAATTAATATCTGTAACCTCAGCCAAAGTGTTCCATTTCATTTTCCAAAACACAAAAACTCACCTTGGTCGTGTTACCTGTAGATTTCTAAGCTTCTAACACCTATTTGTTGTGTTTTTTATTTCATAATGTCTGCTCTCTCCAAACTCTTGTTTGTAATGCGACAGAATACAAAATTTGGGAAGGAAGAAGGCAAAACCAACTCAGACCCAGAAAACATTTAGGAAATTGCCACTCAACAAACCAAAATTGAGCTGAGGCATGCAAAACAATGACAGCAAGCCAGAATTGGAGCAAGCCAAGAGCTGTGCCCTGTTTAAAAAAAAAAACCTTCCTCTTGTGCCCTAAACTCCATATTGCAGCCTCAAAACCAAATCTCACATCAGAAAATTCATTACAAAGCAGGATAAATCAAAAAATGAGAAAAATGCCAAAGAAATACAGGAGACCTTTCTGATATTGGGCTGGATTTAGTCGCAAGGAAACCGGCTGCTCCCAGATTCATCCACCCCTCCTGCTGACTGCCTGTGGAATTCTCACTGAATTAACCTGAAAATCGCAGTCAAACTCAGTTTGGAGGCCATTAATATCTGTGACCTCAACAAAGTGTTCCATTTTATTTTCCAAAACACAAATACTCACCTTGGTCGTGTTTCGAGTAGACTTATAAGCTTCAAACGCCTATTTGTTGTGTTTTTTTATTTCATAATGACTGCTCTGTCCAAACTCTTGTTTGTATTCCATCAGAATACAAAATTTGGGAAGGAAGAAGGCAAAACCAACTCAGACCCTGAAAACACTTAGGACATTGTGGCTCAAGAAACCACAAATCGGCTGAGGCACCCAAAACAATGACAGCAAGCCAGAATTGGAGCAAGCAAACATCTGTACCCTGTTTGAAAAAGACCATTCCTCCGGTGCCCTGAACGCCATACTGCAGCCTCAAAACCAAAGCTCACATCAGAAAATTTATTACAAACCATGATAAATAAGAAAAAGGAGAAAAAAGCCAAAGAAATGCAAGAATCCATAATGATATTGGGCTTGATTTAGTCGCAAGGAAACCGGCTGTTCCCGGATTCATCCACCCCTCCAGCTGACTGCCTGTGGAATTATGACTGAATTAACCTGAAAATCGCAGGGAAACTCAGTTTGGAGGCAATTAATATCTGTCACCTCAGCCAAAGTGTTCCATTTGATTTTCCAAAACACAAAACTTCACCTTGGTCGTGTTAACTGTAGATTTCTAAGCTTCAAACGCCTTTTTGTTGTGTTTTTTATTTCCTAATGGCTACTCTGCTGAAACTCTTGTTTGTATTGCGTCAGAATACAAATTTGGGAAGGAAGAAGGCAAAACCAACTCAGACCCAGAAAACCTTTAGGAAATTGCCGCTCAAGAAACCACAAATCGGCTGAGGCACTCAAAACAATGACAGCAAGCCAGAATTGGAGCAGCACAACAGCTGTGCCCTGTTTGAAAAAGACCATACCTCTGGTGCCCTGAACGCCATATTGCAGTCTCAAAACCAAAGCTGACATCAGAAAATTCATTACAAACCATGATAAATAAGAAAAATGAGAAAAAAGCCAAAGAAATGCAAGAATCCATAATGACATTGGAATTGATTTAGTCGTAAGGAATCCGGCTATTCCTGGATTCGTCCACCCCTCCAGCTGACTGCCTGTGGAATTCTGACTGAATTAACCTGAAAATCACAGTGAAACTCAGTTTGGAGGCAATTAATATCTGTCACCTCAGCCACAGTGTTCCATTTGATTTTCCAAAACACAAAAACTCACCTTTGTTGTGTTACCTGTAGATTTCTAAGCTTCAAACGCCTATTTGTGGTGTTTTTTATTTCATAATGGCTACTCTGCCCAAACTTTTGTTTCTATTGCGTCAGATTACAAAATTTGGGAAGGAAGAAGGCAAAACCAACTCAGACCCAGAAAACATTTAGGAAATTGCCTCTCAAGGAACAAAGGGCCGCTGAGGAACCCAAAACTTTGAAAGCAAGACAGAATTGGAGCAAGCCAACAGCTGTGCCCTGATTGAAAAAGACCATTCCTCCGGTGTCCTGAACTCGATATTGCAACCTCAAAACCAAACCTCAGATCAGAAAATTCATTACAAATCATGATAAATAAGAAAAATCAAAAAATGCAAAGAAATGCAGGAGTTCTTAGTGATATTGGGCTTGATTTATTCCCTTGTTAATGGCTGTTTCCAGATTCTTCTATACCTCCCAACTGAGTGTCTGTGGTTTCTGCTGAATTAAAATGAAATTCGCTGTGAAACTCGGTTTGGAGGCAATTAATATCTGTCACCTCAGCAAAAGTGTTCCATGTCTTTTTCCAAAACACAAAATCTCACCTTGGTCGTGTTACCTGCAGCTTTCAAAAGCCTATTTGATGTGTTTTTTATTTCATAATGTCTATTCTGTCCAAACTCTTGTTTGTATTGCGTCACAATACAAAATTTGGGAAGTAAGAGGACAAAACCATCTGAGACTCAGAACACGTTTAGGAAATTGCCACTCAAGAAACCTCAAATCGGCGGAGGCACCCAAAACAATGACAGCAAGCCAGAATTGGAGCAAGCCAGCAGCTGTGCCCTGATTGAAAAAGACCATTCCTCCGGTGCCCTGATCTCCATATTGCAGCCTCAAAACCAAAGCTCACATCAGAAAATTCATTACAAACCTTCATACATAAGAAAAATGAGAAAATACCCAAAAATGCAAGAATCCAGAATGATATTGGGCTGGATTTGTTCGCAAGGAAACCGGCTGTTCCCGGATTCATCCAACCCTGCAGCTGACTGCCAGTGGAATTCTGACTGAATTAACCTGAAAATCACAGTGAAACTCAGTTTGGAAGCAATTAATAACTGTCACCTCAGCTAAAGTGTTCCACTTTATTTTCTAAAACACAAAAACTCACCTCGGTCGTGTTACCTGTAGATTTCTAAGCTTCAAACGCCTATTTGTTGTGTTTTTTGTTTCATAATGGCTACTCTGCCCAAACTCCTGTTTGTATTTGGGCAGAATACAAATATTGGGAAGGAAGAAAGCAAAACCAACTCAGACCCAGAAAACATTTAGGAAATTGCCGCTCAAGCAACAAAGGGCCGCTGAGGAACCCAAATCTTTGAAAGCAAGACAGAATTGGAGCAAGCCAACAGCTGTGCCCTGATTGAAATAGACCATTCCTCCGGTGTCCTGAACTCGATATTGCAACCTCAAAACCAAACCTCAGATCAGAAAATTCATTACAAACCATGATAAAAAAGAAAAATCAGAAAAAATCCAAAGAAATGCAGGAGTTCTTAGTGATATTGGGCTTGATTTATTCCCTTGTTAATGGCTGTTTCCAGATTCTTCTACACCTCCCAGCTGAGTGTCTGTGGTTTCTGACTGAATTAAAATGAAATTCGCTGTGAAACTCGGTTTGGAGGCAATTAATATCTGTCACCTCAGCAAAAGTGTTCCATGTCTTTTTACAAAACACAAAATCTCACCTTGGTCGTGTTACCTGTAGCTATCAAAAGCCTATTTGATGTGTTTTTTATTTCATAATGTCTACTCTGTCCAAAGTCTTGTTTGTATGCCATCAGAAAAGAAAATTTGGGAAGGAAGACGGCAAAACCAACTCAGACCCAGAAAACATTTAGGAAATTGCCACTCAAGAAACCGAAAGTCAGCTGAGGCACCCAAATAAATGGCAGCAAGCCAGAATTGGAGCAGGCCAACAGCTGTGACCTGTTTGAAAAAGACCATTCCTCCGGTGCCCTGAACTCCATATTGCAGCCTCAAAACCAAAGATCACATCAGAAAATTCATTACAAACCATGATAAATAAGAAAAATGAGAAAAAAGCCAAAGAAATGCAAGAATCCATAATGATATTGGGCTGGATTTAGTCGCAAGGAAACCGGCTGTTCCCGGATTCATCCACCCCTCCAGCTGACAGCTTGTGGAATTCTGACTGAATTAACATGAAAATCGCAGTGAAACTCAATTTGGAGGCAATTAATATCTGTCACCTCAGCCAAAGTGTTCCATTTGATTTTCCAAAATCAAAAACTCACCTTGGTTGTGTTACCTGTAGATTTCTAAGCTTCAAACGCCTATTTGTTGTGTTTTTTATTTCATAATGGCTACTCTGTCCAAACTCTTGTTTGTATTGCATCAGAATACAACATTTGGGAAGGAAGAAGGCAAAACCAACTCAGACCCAGAAAACATTTAGGAAATTGCCGCTCAAGAAACAAAGGGCCGCTGAGGAAGCCAAAACCTTGAAAGGAAGACAGAATTTGAGCAAGCCAACAGCTGTGCCCTGATTGAAAAAGACCATTCCTCCGGTGTCCTGAACTCGATATTGCAACCTCAAAACCAAACCTCAGATCAGAAAATTCATTACAAACCATGATAAATAAGAAAAATCAGAAAAAATCCAAAGAAATGCAGGAGTTCTTAGTGATATTGGGCTTGATTTATTCCCTTGTTAATGGCTGTTTCCAGATTCTTCTATACCTCCCAGCTGAGTGTCTGTGGTTTCTGACTGAATTAAAATGAAATTCGCTGTGAAACTCGGTTTGGAGGCAATTAATATCTGTCACCTCAGCAAAAGTGTTCCATGTCTTTTTCCAAAACACAAAATCTCACCTTGGTCGTGTTACCTGTAGCTTTCAAAAGCCTATTTGATGTGTTTTTTATTCCATAATGTCTATTCTGTCCAAAATCTTGCTTGTATTACGTCAGAATACAAAATTTGGGAAGGAAGAGGACAAAAACAACTGAGACTCAGAAAATGTTTAGGAAATTGCCACTCAAGAAACCTCAAATCGGCGGAGGCACCCAAAACAATGACAGCAAGCCAGAATTGGAGCAGGCCAACAGCTGTGCCCTGATTGAAAAAGACCATTCCTCCGGTGCCCTGAACTCCATACTGCAGCCTCAAAACCAAAGATCACATCAGAAAATTCATTACAAACCATGATAAATAAGAAAAATGAGAAAAAAGCCAAAGAAATGCAAGAATCAAGAATGATATTGGGCTGGAGTTAGTTGCAAGGAAACCGGCTGTTCCCGGATTCATCCATCCATCCAGCTGACTGCCTGTGGAATTCTGACTGAATTAACCTGAACGGAGGTAGTTAATATCTGTCACCACAGCCAAAGTGTTCCATTTTATTTTCCAAAACACAAAATCTCACCTTGGTCGTGTTACCTGTATCTTCAAAAGCCTATTTGTTGTGTTTTTTATTTCCTAATGGCTACTCTGTCCAAACTCTTGTTTGTATTGTGTCAGAATACAAAATTTGGGAAGGAAGAAGGAAAACCAACTCAGACCCAGAAAACATTTAGGAAATTGCCACTCAAGAAACCACAAATCGGCTGAGGCACCCAAAACAATGACAGCAAGCCAGAATTGGAGCAAGCCAACAGCTGTGCCCTGATTGAAAAAGAACCTTCCTCTTGTGCCCTGAACTCAATATGCCAGCCTCAAAACCAAAGCTCACATCAGAAAATTCATTACAAATCATGATAAATAAGAAAAATGAGAAAATAAGTCAAAGAAATGCAAGAATCCAGAATGATATTGGCCTTGATACTGTTGCAAGGAAACCGGCTGTTCCCAGATTCATCCACCCCTCCAGCTGACAGCCTGTGGAATTCTGACTGAATTAACCTGAACGAAGGCAGTTAATATCTGTCACCACAGCCTAAGTGTTCCATTTTATTTTTTCAAAACACAAAATCTCACCTTGGTCGTGTTACCTGTAGCTTAAAACACCTATTTGATGTGTTTTTTATTTCATAATGGCTACTCTGTCCAAACTCTTGTTTGTATTGCGTCAGAATACAAAATTTGAAAAGGAAGAAGGCAAAACCAACTCAGACCCAGAAAACTTTTAGGAAATTGCCATTCAAAAATCCAAATTCAGCTGAGGCACCCAAAACAATGACAGCAAGCCAGAATTGGAGCAGGCCAACAGCTGTGCCCTGTTTGGAAAAGACCATTCCCCCGGTGGCCTGAACTCCATATTGCAGCCTCAAAACCAAAGCTCACATCAGAAAATTCATTACAAATCATGATAAATAACAAAAATGCGAAAAAAACCAAAGAAAAGCAAGAATCCATAATGATATTGGGCTTGATTCAGTTGCAAGGAAACTGGCTGTTCCCGGATTCATCCACCCCTCCATCTGACTGCCTGTGGAATTCTGACTGAATTAACCTGAAAATCGCAGTGAAACTCTGTTTGGAGGCAATTAATATCTGTCACCTCAGCCAAAGTGTTCCATTTTATTTTCCAAAACACAAAAGCTCACCTTGGTCGTGTTACCTGTAGATTTCTAAGCTACAAATGCCTATTTGTTGTGTTTTTCATTACAAAATGGCTACTCTGTCCAAACTCTTGTTTCTACTGCGGCAGAATACAAAATTTGGGAAGGAAAATGGCAAAACCAACACAGACCCAGAAAACTTTCAGGAAAATGCCACACAAGAAACCAAATTTGGAGGGAATTAGAATCTGTCCCCTCAGCAAAAGGGTTCCATGTCATTTTCCAAAACACAGAAACACATCTTGTTCATATTGCCTACATTTCTCATTCTGAAAGGGCAATTTGATGTGTTTTTTATTTTCTTTCATAATGGCTACTCTTTCCAAAATCTTGCTTGTATTGCATCAGAATACAAAATTTGGGAATAAGAAGGCAAAACCGACTCAGACCCAGAAAACATTTAGGAAATTGGCACTCAAGAAACCACAAATCTCCTGAGGCACCCAAACAATGACAGCAAGCCAGAATTGGAGCAGGCCAACAGCTGTGACCTGATTGAAAAAGAACCTTCCACTTGTGCCCTGAACTCAATATGCCAGCCTCAAAACCAAAGCTCACACCAGAAAATTCATTACAAACCATGATAAATAAGAAAGATGAGAAAAAAGCCAAAGAAATGCAAGAATCCATAATGATATTGGGCTTGATTTAGTCGCAAGGAAATCGGCTGTTCCCAGATTCATCCACAGCTCCAGCTGACTGCCTGTGGAATTCCGACTGAATTTATCAGAAAATCGCAGTGAAACTCAGTTTGGAGGCAATTAATATCTGTCACCTCAGCCAAAGTGTTCCATTTTATTTTCCAAAACAAAAAAAATCATATTGGCGTGTTACCAGCAGATTTATAATCTGTAAATGTCTATTTGTTGCATTGTGTCAGAATACAAAATTTGGGAAGGAATAAGGCAAAACTAACTCAGACCCAGAAAAAATTTAGAAAATTGCCGCTCAAGAAACCAAAAGTCAGCTGAAACCCCAAAACCAATGACAGCAACCCAGAATTGGAGCAAGCTAACAGCTGTGCCCTGTTTTAAAAAGACCATTCTTCCGGTGCCCTGAACTCCATATTGCCGTCTCAAAACCAAAGCTCACATCAGAATATTCATTACAAACCTTGATAATAAGGGAAATGTGAAAAAGTCAAATAAATGCAAGAGTCCTTTGTGATATTTGGCTGGATTTAGACACAAGGAAACTGGCTGTTTCCAGATTCATCAACCCCTTCCACAGACTGACTTTGGAATTCTGATGGAATTCACCTCAAAATCGCACTCACACTCAATTGGAAGGTAATTAGAATCTGTCCCCTCAGCAGAAGTGTTCCAAGTCATTATCCAAAACACAGAAACTCATCTTGGTCTTGTTCCCTGTAGCTTTTGAATCCTGAAAGGGCAATTTGCCGTATTTTCTGTTTTTTCATAATGGCTACTCTGTCCAAAATCTTGCTTGTATTGCATCAGAATACAAAATTTGGGAATAACAAGGCAAAACCAACTCAGACCCAGAAAGCATTTAGTAAATTACCACTCAAGTAACCACAAATCGGCTGAAGCACCCAAAACAATGACAGCAAGCCAGAATTGCAGCAAGACAACAGCTGTGCCCTGATTGAAAAAGAACCATCCTCTTGTGCCCTGAACTCAATATGCCAACCTCAAAAACAAAGCGCACATCAGAAAATTCATTACAAACCATCATACATAACAAAAATGAGAAAAAAGCCAAAGAAATGCAAGAATCCATAATGATATTGGAATTGATTTAGTCGTAAGGAATCCGGCTATTCCTGGATTCGTCCACCCCTCGAGGTGACTGCCTGTGCAATTCTCACTGAATTAACCTGAAAATCACAGGGAAACTCAGTTTGGAGGCAATTAATATATGTCACCTGAGCCAAAGTGTTCCATTTTATTTTCCAAAACACAAAAACTCACCTTGGTCGTGTTACCTGTAGATTTCTAAGCTTCAAACGCCTATTTGTTGTGTTTTTTATTTCATAATGGCTACTCTGTCCAAACTCTTGTTTGTATTGAGTCAGAATAAAAAATTTGGGAATAAGAAGAAAAAACCGTGTCAGACCCAGAAAACATTTAGGAAATTGCCACTCAAGAAACCTCAAATTTGCTGAGGCACCCAAAACAATGACAGCAAGCCACAATTAGAGCAAGCCAACAGCTGTGCCCTGATTGAAAAAGAACATTTCTCTTGTGCCCGGAAGTTCTTATTGCAGCCTCAAATCCAAAGCTCACATCAAAAATTCATTACCAACCATGATAAATAAGAAAAAAGAGAAAAAAGCCAAAGAAATGCAAGAATCCATAATGATATTGGGCTTGATTTAGTCGTAAGAAATCCGGCTAGTCCTGGATTCATCCACCCCTCCAGGTGACTGCCTGTGCAATTCTCACTGAATTAACCTGAAAATCACAGTGAAACTCAGTTTGGAGGCAATTAATATCTGTCACCTCAGCCAAAGTGTTCCATTTTATTTTCCAAAACACAAAAACTCACCTTGGTCGTGTTACCTGTAGATTTCTAAGCTTCAAACGCCTATGTGTTGTGTTTTTTATTTCATAATGGCTACTCTGTCCAAACTCTAGTTTATATTGCGTCAGAATACAAAATTTGGGAAGGAAGAAGGCAAAACCAACTCCGACCAAGAAAACATTTAGGAAATTGCCGCTCAAGAAACCAAAAGTCAGCTGAGGCACCCAAAACAAGGACAGCAAGCCAGAATTGGAGCAAGCCAACAGCTGTGCCCTGATTGAAAAAGAACCATCCTCTTGTGCCCTGAACTCAATATGCCAACCTCAAAAACAAAGCGCACATCAGAAAATTCATTACAAACCATCATACATAACAAAAATGAGAAAAAAGCCAAAGAAATGCAAGAATCCATAATGATATTGGAATTGATTTAGTCGTAAGGAATCCGGCTATTCCTGGATTCTTCCACCCCTCGAGGTGACTGCCTGTGCAATTCTCACTGAATTAACCTGAAAATCACAGGGAAACTCAGTTTGGAGGCAATTAATATATGTCACCTGAGCCAAAGTGTTCCATTTTATTTTCCAAAACACAAAAACTCACCTTGGTCGTGTTACCTGTAGATTTCTAAGCTTCAAACGCCTATTTGTTGTGTTTTTTATTTCATAATGGCTACTCTGTCCAAACTCTTGTTTGTATTGAGTCAGAATAAAAAATTTGGGAATAAGAAGAAAAAACCGTGTCAGACCCAGAAAACATTTAGGAAATTGCCACTCAAGAAACCTCAAATTTGCTGAGGCACCCAAAACAATGACAGCAAGCCACAATTAGAGCAAGCCAACAGCTGTGCCCTGATTGAAAAAGAACATTTCTCTTGTGCCCGGAAGTTCTTATTGCAGCCTCAAATCCAAAGCTCACATCAAAAATTCATTACCAACCATGATAAATAAGAAAAAAGAGAAAAAAGCCAAAGAAATGCAAGAATCCATAATGATATTGGGCTTGATTTAGTCGTAAGAAATCCGGCTAGTCCTGGATTCATCCACCCCTCCAGGTGACTGCCTGTGCAATTCTCACTGAATTAACCTGAAAATCACAGTGAAACTCAGTTTGGAGGCAATTAATATCTGTCACCTCAGCCAAAGTGTTCCATTTTATTTTCCAAAACACAAAAACTCACCTTGGTCGTGTTACCTGTAGATTTCTAAGCTTCAAACGCCTATGTGTTGTGTTTTTTATTTCATAATGGCTACTCTGTCCAAACTCTAGTTTATATTGCGTCAGAATACAAAATTTGGGAAGGAAGAAGGCAAAACCAACTCCGACCAAGAAAACATTTAGGAAATTGCCGCTCAAGAAACCAAAAGTCAGCTGAGGCACCCAAAACAAGGACAGCAAGCCAGAATTGGAGCAAGCCAACAGCTGTGCCCTGATTGAAAAAGAACCTTCCTCTTGTGCCCTGAACTCAATATGCCAGCCTCAAAACCAAAGCTCACATCAGAAAATTCATTACAAACCATGATAAATAAGAAAAATGAGAAAAAAGCCAAAGAAATTCAGGAGTTCTTAGTGATATTGGGCTTCATTTATTCCCATGTAAACTGCTGTTTCCAGATTCTTCCACACCTCCCAGCTGAGTGAATGTGTATTCTGACTGAATTAACCTGGAAATCGCAGTGAAACTCACTTTGGAGGGAATTAGAAATTGTCCCCTCAGCAGAAGTGTTCCATGACACTTTCTAAAACACAAAAACTCACCTTGGTCGTGTTACCTATCGATTTCTAAGCTTCAAATGCGTAATGTTCTGTTTTTAATTTCATAATGGCTACTCTGTCCAAACTCTTGTTTGTATTGCGTCAGAAAATTTGGGAAGGAAGAAGGCAAAACCAACTCAGACCCAGAAAACATTCAGAAAATGTGGAACAAAAAACAACAACACTGAGGCACCCAAAACCTTTAAAGCAAGACAGAATTGTAGCAAACCAATAGCTGTGCCCTGATTGAAAAAGAACCTTCCTCTTGTGCCCTGAACCCAATATGCCAGCCTCAAAAGCAAAGCTCACATCAGAAAATTCATTACAAACCATGATAAAAAGAAAAATGAGAAAATAGCCAAGGAAATGCAAGAATCCATAATGATATTGGGCTTGATTCAGTCACAACGAAACCGGCTGTTCCCAGATCCATCCACCCTTCCAGCTGACTGCCTGTGGACTTCTGAATGAATTAACCTGAAAATCGCAGTGAAACTCAGTTTGGAGACTATTAATATCTGTCACCTCAGCCAAAGTGTTCCATTTTATTTTCCAAAACACAAAAACTCACCTTAGTCGTGTTACCTGTATATTTCTAAGCTTCAAACGCCTATTTGTTGTGCTTTTAATTTCATAATGGCTACTCTGTCTAAACTCTTGTTTATATTTCTTCAGAATACAAAATTTGTTAAGGAAGAAGGCAAAACCAACTCAGAACCAGTAAACATTTAGGAAATTGCCACTGAGGAAACGACAAATTGGCTGAGGCACCCAAACCAATGACAGCAAGCCAGAATTGGAGCAAGGCAACAGCTGTGCCCTGATTAAAAAAGACCATTCCTCAGGATCCCTGAACTCCATATTGCAGCCTCAAAACCAAAGCTCACATCAGAAAATTCATTACAAACCATGATAAATAAGAAAAATGAGAAAATAGACAAGGACATGCAAGAATCCATAATGATATTGGGCTAGATTTAGTCGCAAGGAAACCGGCTTTCCCGGATTCATCCACCCCTCCAGCTGACTGCCTGTGGAATTCTCACTGAATTCACCTGAAAATCACAGTGAAACTCAGTTTAGAGGCAATTAATATCTGTCACCTCAGCCAAAGTCTTCCATTTCATTTTCCAAAACACAAAACCTCACCTTGGTTGAGTTACCTGTAGATTTCTAAGCTTCCAACGCCTATTTGTTGTGTTTTTTATTTCATAATGGCTACTCTGCCCAAAGTCTTGTTTGTATGGCGTCAGAATACAAAATTTGGGAAGGAAGAAGGCAAAACCAACTCAGACCCAGAAAACATTTAAAATTGCCGCTCAAGTAACCAAAATTCAGCTGAGGCACCCAAAACAAGGACAGCAAGCCAGAATTGGAGCAAGCCAACAGCTGTGCCCTGATTGAAAAAGAACCTTCCTCTTGTGCCCTGAACTCAATATGCCAGCCTCAAAACTAAAGCTCACATCAGAAATTTCATTACAAACCATGATAAATAAGGGAAATGTGAAAAAGCAAAAGAAATGCAAGAGTCCTTTGTGATATTTGGCTGGATTTAGACAGAAGGAAACTGGCTGTTTAAAGATTCATACCCCCTTCCACAGACTGAGTTTGGAATTCTGACTCAATTCACCTCAAAATCGCACTCACACTCAATTTGGAGGGAATTACTATCTCTCCCCTCAGCAGAAGTGTTCCATGTCATTTTCCAAAACACAGAAACTCATCTTGCTCATGTTGCCTGTAGATTTCTAATCCTGAAAGGGTAATTTGGTGTGTTTTTTTTTTTTTTCTTTCATAATGGCTACTCTGTCCAAAATCTTGCTTGTATTGCATCAGAATACAAAATTTGGGAATAAGAAGGCAAAACCAACTCAGACCCAGAAAACATTTAGGAAATTACCACTCAAGAATCCACAAATTGGCTGAGGGACACAAAAAAATGACAGCAAGCCAGAATTGGAGCAAGCCAACAGCTGAGCCCTGTTTGAAAAAGACCATTCCTCTGGTGCCCTGAACTCAATATGCCAGCCTCAAAACCAAAGATCACACAAGAAAATTCATTACAAACCATGATGAATAAGAAAAATGAGAAAAAAGCCGAAGAAATGCAAGAATCCATAATGATATTGGGCTTGATTTAGTCACAAGGAAACCGGCTGTTCCCGGATTCATCCAACCCTAAAGCTGACTGCCTGTAGACTTCTGACTAAATTAACCTGAAATTCGCAGTGAAACTCAGTTTGGAGGCAATATATAACTGTCACCTCAGCCAAAGTGTTCCATTTTATTTTCCAAAACACAAAAACTCACCTTGTTCGTGTTACCTGTAGATTTTTAAGCTTCAAATGCCTATGTGTTGTGTTTTTTATTTCATAATGGCTACTCTGTCCAAACTCTTGTTTGTATTGCGTCAGAATACAAAATTTGGGGAGGAAGAAGGCAAAACCAACTCAGACCCAGAAAACATTTAGGAAATTGCTGCTCAAGAAACCTCAAATCGGCTGGGGCACCTAAACCAATGACAGCAAGCCAGAATTGGAGCAAGCCAACAGCTGCGCCCTGATTGAAAATGAAGCATTCTCTTGTGCACTGAACTCCATATTGCAGCCTCAAAACCAAAGCTCACATCAGAAAATTCATTATTCTGTCCAAACTCTTGTTTGTATTGCGTCAGAATACAAAATTTGGGAAGGAAGAAGGCAAAACCAACTCAGACCCAGAAAACATTTAGGAAATTGCCTCTCAAGAAACCACAAATCGGCTGAGGCACCCAAAAACTTAAAACAAGACAGAATTGGAACAAGCCAACAGCTGTGCCCTGATTGAAAAAGAACCTTCCTCTTGTACCCTGAACTCAATATGCCAGACTCAAAACCAAAGCTCACATCAGAAAATTCATTACAAACCATGATAAATAAGAAAAAAGAGAAAAAAGGCAAAGAAATGCAGGAGTTCTTAGAAATATTGGGCTTGATTTATTGCCATGTAAACGGCTGTTTCCAGATTCATCCGCACCTCCCAGCTGAGTATTTGTGGTTTCTGACTGAATTAACCTGAATATCGCAGTGAAACTCGGTTTGGAGGCAATTAATATCTGTCACCTCAGCCAAAGTGTTCCATTTTATCTTCCAAAACTCAAAAACTCACCTTAGTCTTCTTACCTGTAGATTTCAAAACTTCAAATGCCTATTTGTTTTGTTTTTTATTTCATAATGGCTACTCTGCCCAAGCTCTTGTTTGTATTGCGTCAGAATACAAAATTTGGCAAGGAAGAAGGCAAAACCGACTCAGACCCAGAAAACATTTAGGAAATTGCCACTCAAGAATCCAAAAGTCAGCGGAGGCACCCAAAACAAGGACAGCAAGCCAGAATTGGAGCAAGCCAACAGCTGTGCCCTGATTGAAAAAGAACCTTCCTCTTGTGCCCTGAGCTCAATATAGCAGATTCAAAACCAAAGCTCACATCAGAAAATTCATTACAAACCATGATAAATAAGAAAAATGAGAAAAAAGCCAAAGAAATGTAGGAGTTCTTAGTAATATTGGGCTTGATTTATTGCCATGTAAACGGCTGTTTCCAGATTCATCCACACCTCCCAGCTGAGTGTCTGTGGTTTCTGACTGAATTAACCTGAAAATCGCAGTGAAACTCGGTTTGGAGGCAATTAATATCTGTCACCTCAGCCAAAGTGTTCCATTTTATTTTCCAAAACTCAAAAACTCACCTTAGTCTTCTTACCTGTAGATTTCTAAGCTTCAAATGCCTATTTGTTGTGTTTTTTATTTCATCATTGCTACTCTGTCCAAACTCTTGTTTGTATTGCGTCAGAATACAAAATTTGGGAATAAGAAGGAAAAACCGTGTCAGACCCAGAAAACATTTAGGAAATTGCCACTCAAGAAACCAAAAGTCAGCTGAGGAACCCACAACAATGACAGCAAGCCAGAATTGGAGAAAGCCAACTGCTGTGCCCTGATTGAAAGAGGACCTTCCTCTTGTGCCCTGAACTCAATATGCCAGCCTCAAAAGCAAAGCTCACATCAGAAAATTCATTACAAACCATGATAAATAAGAAAAATGAGAAAAAAGCCAAAGAAATGCAGGAGTTCTTAGGGATATTGGGCTTGAATTATGGCCATGTAAACGGCTATTTCCAGATTCATCCACACCTCCCAACTGAGTGTCTTTGGTTTCTGAATGAATTAACAAAAAAATCGCAGTGAAACTCGGTTTTGGAGGCAATTAATATCTGTCACCTCAGCCAGGGTGTTCAATTTTACTTTCGAAAACACAAAAACTTACCTTGCTCGTGTTACATGTGCATATATAAGCTTCAAACGCATATTTGTTGTGTTTTTTATTTCATAATGGCTACTCTGTCCAAACTCTTGTTTGTATTACGTCAGAATACAAAATTTGGGAAGGAAGAAGGCAAAACCGACTCAGACCCAGAAAACATGTAGGAAATTGCCGCTAAAGAAACCAAAAACAGCTGATGCACGCAAAACAATGACAGCAAGCCAGAATTGCAACAAGCCAACAGCTGTGTCCTGTTTGAAAAAGACCATTGATCCGGTGCCCTGAACTCAATATGCCAGCCTCAAAACCAAAGCTCACATCAGAAAATTCATTACAAACCATGATAAATAAGAAAAATGAGACAAAAGCCAAAGAAATGCATGAGTTCTTAGTGATATTTGGCTGCATTTAGACACAAGGAAACTGGCTGTTTAAAGATTCATCCCCCCCTTCCACTGACTGACTTTGGAATTCTGATTGATTTCACCTCAAAATTGCACTCACACTCAATTTGGAGGGAATTAGAATCTGTCCCCTCAGCAGAAGGGTTCCATGTCACTTTCCAAAACACAGAAACTAATCTTGATCACGTTGCCAGTAGATTTCTAATCCTGAAAGGGCAATTTCTGTGTTTTTTTTTTTCTTTCATAATGGCTACTCTGTCCAAATCTTGCTTGTATTGAATCAGAATACAAAATATGGGAATAAGAAGGCAAAACCGACTCAGACCCAGAAAACATTAAGGAAATTGCCGCTCAAGAAACCACAAATCGGCTGAGGTTCCCAAAACAATGACAGCAAGCCAGAATTGGAGCAAGCCAACAGCTGTGCCCTGATTGAAAAAGAACCTTCCTCTTGTGCCCTGAACTCAATATGCCAGCCTCAAAACCAAAGCTCACATCAGAAAATTGATTACAAATCATCATAAATAAGAAAAAAGAGAGAAAAGCCAAAGAAATGCAAGAATCCATAATCATAGTGGCTTGAATTAGTTGCAAGGAAACCGGCTGTTCCCGGATTCATCCACCCCTCCAGCTGACTGCCTGTGGAATTCTGACTGAATTAACCTGAAAATCGCAGTAACACTCAGTTTGGAGGCAATAATATCAGTCACCTCAGCCAAAGTGTTCCATTTGATTTTCCAAATCACAAAAACTCACCTTGGTCGTGTTACCCTTAGATTCATAAGCTTCAAACGCTAATTTGTTGGTTTTTTTTTTTTTTATTTCATGATGGCTACTCTGTCCAAACTCTTGTTTGTATTGCATCAGAATACAAAATGTGGGAAGGAAGAAGGGAAAACGAACTCAGACCCAGAAAACATTTAGGAAATTGCCGCTCAAGAAACCACAAATCGGCTGAGGCACCCAAAACCTTGAAAGCAAGACAGAATTGGAGCAAGCCAACAGCTGTGCCCTGATTGAACAAGACCATTAATCCAGTGCCCTGAACTCCATATTCCATCCTCAAAACCAAAGCTCACATCAGAAAATTCATTAGAAACCATGATAAATAAGGGAAATCTGAGAAAGCCAAAGAAATTCAAGAGTCCTTTGTAGTATTTGGCTGGATTTAGACAGAAGGAAACTGGCTGTTTCCGGATTCATCCCCCCCTTCCACAGACAGACTTTGGAATTCTGATTGAATTCACCTCAAAATCGCACTCACACTCAATTTGGAGGGAATTAGAATCTGTCCCCTCAGCAGAAGGGTTCCATGTCATTTTCCAAAACACAGAAACTCATCTTGGTCGTGTTGCCTATAGATTTCTAATCCTGAAAGGGCAATTTGCTGTGTTTTTTTTTCTTTCATAATGGCTACTCTGTCCAAATCTTGCTTATGTTGCATCAGAATACAAAATTTGGGAATAAGAAGGCAAATCCGACTCAGACCTAGAAAACATTTAGGAAACTGCAACACAAGAATCCACAAATCAGCTGAGGCACCCAAAACAATGACAGCAAGCAGAATTGCAGCAAGACAACAGCTGTGCCCTGATTGAAAAAGAACCTCCCTCTTGTGCACAAAAATTCAATATGCCAGCCTCAAAACCAAAGCTCACTTCAGAAAATTCATTACAAACCATGATAAATAAGGGAAATCTGAGAAAGCCAAAGAAATTCAAGAGTCCTTTGTGGTATTTGGCTGGATTTAGACACAAAGAAACTGGTTGTTTAAAGATTCATCCCCCCCTTCCACAGACAGACTTTGGAATTCTGATTGAATTCACCTCAAAATCGCACTCACACTCAATTTGGAGGGAATTAGAATCTGTCCCCTCAGCAGAAGTGTTCCATGTCATTTTCCAAAACACAGAAACTCATCTTGGTCGCGTTGCCTGTAGATTTCTAATCCTGAAAGGGCAATTTGCTGTGTTTTTTTTTTTTCTTTCATAATGGCTACTCTGCCAAAATCTTGCTTGTATTGCATCAGAATACACAATTTGGGAAGGAAGAAGGCAAAACCGACTCAGACCCAGAAAACATTTAGGAAATTGCCACTCAAGAAACCACAAATCGGCTGAGGCACCCAAAACAATGACAGCAAGCCAGAATTGCAGCAAGCCAACAGCTGTGCCCTGATTGAAAAAGAACCTTCCTCTTGTGCCCTGAGCTCAATATAGCAGATTCAAAACCAAAGCTCACATCAGAAAATTCATTACAAACCATGATAAATAAGAAAAATGAGAAAAAAGCCAAAGAAATGCAGGAGTTCTTAGTAATATTGGGCTTGATTTATTGCCATGTAAACGGCTGTTTCCAGATTCATCCACACCTCCCAGCTGAGTGTCTGTGGTTTCTGACTGAATTAACCTGAATATCGCAGTGAAACTCGGTTTGGAGGCAATTAATATCTGTCACCTCAGCCAAAGTGTTCCATTTTATCTTCCAAAACTCAAAAACTCACCTTAGTCTTCTTACCTGTAGATTTCAAAGCTTCAAATGCCTATTTGTTTTGTTTTTTATTTCATAATGGCTACTCTGCCCAAGCTCTTGTTTGTATTGCGTCAGAATACAAAATGTGGGAAGGAAGAAGGGAAAACCAACTCAGACCCAGAAAACATTTAGGAAATTGCCGCTCAAGAGACCACTAATCGGCTGAGGCACTCAAAACAATGACAGCAAGCCAGAATTGGAGCAGGCCAACAGCTGTGCCCTGTTTGAAAAAGACTATCCCTCCGGTGCCCTGAACTCCATATTGCAGCCTCAAAACCAAAGCTGACATCAGAAAATTCATTACAAACCATGATAAATAAGAAAAATGAGAAAAAAGCCAAAGAAATGCAGGAGTTCTTAGTAATATTGGGCTTGATTTATTGCCATGTAAACGGCTGTTTCCAGATTCATCCACACCTCCCAGCTGAGTGTCTGTTGTTTCTGACTGAATTAACCTGAAAATCGCAGTGAAACTCGGTTTGGAGGCAATTAATATCTGTCACCTCAGCCAAAGTGTTCCATTTTATCTTCCAAAACTCAAAAACTCACCTTAGTCTTCTTACCTGTAGATTTCTAAGCTTCAAATGCCTATTTGTTTTGTTTTTTATTTCATAATTGCTAGTCTGTCCAAACTCTTGTTTGTATTGCGTCAGAATATAAAATTTGGGAAGGAAGAAGGCAAAACCAACTCAGACCCAGAAAACATTTAGGAAATTGCCACTCAAGAAACCAAAAGTCAGCTGAAGAACTCACAACAATGACAGCAAGCCAGAATTGGAGAAAGCCAACAGCTGTGCCCTGATTGAAAAAGAACCTTCCTCTTGTGCCCTGAACTCAATATAGCAGCCTCAAAACCAAAGCTCACATCAGAAAATTCATTACAAACCATGATAAATAAGAAAAATGAGAAAAAAGCCAAAGAAATGCAGGAGTTCTTAGGGATATTGGGCTTAAATTATGGCCATGTAAACGGCTGTTTCCAGATTCATCCACACCTCCCAACTGAGTGTCTTTGGTTTCTGAATGAATTAACAAAAAAATCGCAGTGAAACTCGGTTTTGGAGGCAATTAATATCTGTCACCTCAGCCAGAGTGTTCAATTTTACTTTCGAAAACACAAAAACTTACCTTGCTCGTGTTACCTGTACATATATAAGCTTCAAACGCCTATTGGTTGTGTTTTTTTATTTCATAATGGCTACTCTGTCCAAACTCTTGTTTGTATTACGTCAGAATACAAAATTTGGAAAGGAACAAGGCAAAACCAACTCAGACCCAGAAAACATTTAGGAAATTGCCACTCAAGAAACCACAAATCAGCTGAGGCACCCAAAACCTTGAAAGCAAGACAGAATTGGAGCAAGCCAACAGCTGTGCCCTGATTGAACAAGAACCTTCCTCTTGTGCCCTGAACTCAATATACCAGCCTCAAAACCAAAGCTCACATCAGAAAATTCATTACAAACCACGATAAATAAGGGAAATCTGAGAAAGCCAAAGAAATTCAAGAGTCCTTTGTGGTATTTGGCTGGATTTAGACACAAAGAAACTGGCTGTTTCCAGATTCATTCCCCCCTTCCACAGACAGACTTTGGAATTCTGATTGAATTCACCTCAAAATCGCACTCACACTCAATTTGGAGGGAATTAGAATCTGTCCCCTCAGCAGAAGTGTTCCATGTCATTTTCCAAAACACAGAAACTCATCTTGGTCGCGTTGCCTGTAGATTTCTAATCCTGAAAGGGCAATTTGCTGTGTATTTTTTTTTCTTTCGTAATGGCTACTCTGCCAAAATCTTGCTTGTATTGATTCAGAATACAAAATTTGGGAATAAGAAGGCCAAACCGACTGAGACCCAGAAAACATTTAGGAAATTGCCGCTCAAGAAACCACAAATCGGCTGAGGCACCCAAAACAATGACAGCAAGCCAGAATTGCAGCAAGCCAACAGCTGTGCCCTGATTGAAAAAGAACCTTCCTCTTGTGCCCTGAGCTCAATATACCAGCCTCAAAACCAAAGCTCACATCAGAAAATTCATTACAAACCATGATAAAGAAGAAAAATGAGAAAAAAGCCAAAGAAATGCAGGAGTTCTTAGTAATATTGGGCTTGATTTTTTGCCATGTAAACGGCTGTTTCCAGATTCATCCACACCTCCCAACTGAGTGTCTTTGGTTTCTGAATGAATTAACAAAAAAATCGCATTGAAACTCGGTTTGGAGGCAATTAATATCTGTCACCTCAGCCAAAGTGTTCCATTTTATCTTCCAAAACTCAAAAACTCACCTTAGTCTTCTTACCTGTAGATTTCAAAACTTCAAATGCCTATTTGTTTTGTTTTTTATTTCATAATTGCTACTCTGTCCAAACTCTTGTTTGTATTGCGTCAGAATACAAAATTTGGGAAGGAAGAAGGCAAAACCAACTCAGACACAGAAAACCTTTAGGAAATTGCCACTCAAGAACCAAAAGTCAGCTGAGGAACCCTCAACAATGACAGCAAGCCAGAATTGGAGAAAGACAACAGCTGTGCCCTGATTGAAAAAGAACCTTCCTCTTGTGCCCTGAACTCCATATGCCAGCCTCAAAACCAAAGCTCACATCAGAAAATTCATTACAAACCATGATAAATAAGAAAAATGAGAAAAAAGCCAAAGAAATGCAGGAGTTCTTAGGGATATTGGGCTTGAATTATGGCCATGTAAACGGCTGTTTCCAGATTCATCCACACCTCCCAACTGAGTGTCTTTGGTTTCTGAATTAATTAACAAAAAAATTACAGTGAAACTCGGTTTTGGAGGCAATTAATATCTGTTACCTCAGCCAGAGTGTTCAATTTTACTTTCGAAAACACAAAAACTTACCTTGCTCGTGTTACCTGTACATATATAAGCTTCAAACGCCTATTTGTTGTGTTTTTTATTTCATAATGGCTACTCTGTCCAAACTCTTGTTTGTATTACGTCAGAATACAAAATTTGGAAAGGAAGAAGGCAAAACCAACTCAGACCCAGAAAACATGTAGGAAATTGCCGCTAAAGAAACCAAAAACAGCTGAGGCACGCAAAACAATGACAGCAAGCCAGAATTGCAACAAGCCAACAGCTGTGTCCTGTTTGAAAAAGACCATTGACCCGGTGCCCTGAACTCAATATGCCAGCCTCAAAACCAAAGCTCACATCAGAAAATTCATTACAAACCATGATACATCAGAAAAATGAGACAAAAGCCAAAGAAATGCACGAGTTCTTAGTGATATTTGGCTGGATTTAGACACAAGGAAACTGGCTGTTTAAAGATTCATCCCCCCTTCCACTGACTGACTTTGGAATTCTGATTGATTTCACCTCAAAATCGCACTCACACTCAATTTGGAGGGAATTAGAATCTGTCCCCTCAGCAGAAGGGTTCCATGTCATTTTCCAAAACACAGAAACTAATGTTGATCATGTTGCCAGTAGATTTCTAATCCTGAAAGGGCAATTTGCTGTGTATTTTTTTTTCTTTCGTAATGGCTACTCTGCCAAAATCTTGCTTGTATTGCATCAGAATACAAAATATGGGAATAAGAAGGCAAAACCGACTCAGACCCAGAAAACATTTAGGAAATTGCCACTCAAGAATCCACAAATCAGCTGAGGCACCCAAAACAATGACAGCAAGCCAGAATTGGAGCAAGCCAACAGCTGTGCCCTGATTGAAAAAGAACCTTCCTCTTGTGCCCTGAATTCAATATGCCAGCCTCAAAACCAAAGCTCACATCAGAAAATTCATTACAAACCATGATAAATAAGAAAAAAGAGAGAAAAGCCAAAGAAATGCAAGAATCCTTAATGATATTGGGCTTGATTTAGTCGCAAGGAAACCGGCTGTCCCCAGATTCATCCATACTTCCAGCTGTCTGCCTGTGGAATTCTGACTGAATTACCCTGAAAATCGCAGTGAAACTCAGTTTGGAGTCAATTAATATCTGTGACCTCAGCCAAAGTGTAACATTTTTTTTTCCAAAACACAAAAACTCACCTTGGTCATGTAACCTGTAGATTTTTAAGCTTCAAATGCCCATTTGTTGTGTTTTGCATTTCATAATCGGTACTCTGCCCAAACTCATGTTTGTATGTCGTCAGAATACAAAATTTGGGAAGGAGGAAGGCAAAACCAAATCAGACCAAGAAAACATTTAGGAAATTGCCGCTCAACAAACCAAAATTGAGCTGAGGCACCCAAAACAATGACAGCAAGCCAGAATTGGAGCAAGCCAACAGCTGTTCCCTGTTTGAAAAAGACCATTCCTCCAGTACCCTGAACTCCATATTCCAGCCTCAAAACCAAAGCTCACATCAGAAAATTCATTACAAACCATGATAAATAAGGGAAATGAGAAAAAGCCAAAGAAATGCAAGGCTGTGGAATCCTAACTGAATTAACTGAATTAATCTGAAAATCACAGTGAAACTCGGTTTTGGAGGCAATTAATATCTGTCACCTCAGCCAGAGTGTTCAATTTTAATTTCGAAAACAAAAAATCATACCTTGGTCTTGTGACCAGTACATATATAAGCTTCAAACGCATATTTGTTGTGTTTTTTATTTCATAATGGCTACTCTGTCCAAACTCTTGTTTGTATTACGCCAGAATACAAAATTTGGGAAGGAAGAAGGCAAAACCTACTCAGAGCCAGAAAACATGTAGGAAATTGCCGCTCAAGAAACCACAAATGGGCTGAGGCACCCAAAACCTTGAAAGCAAGCCAGAATTGGAGCAAGCCAACAGCTGTGCCCTGATTGAACTAGACCATTAATCCAGTGCCCTGAACTCCATATTCCAGCCTCAAAACCAAAGCTCATAAAAAAAAAATCATTACAAACAATGATAAATAAGGGAAATCTGAGAAAGCCAAAGTAATTCAAGAGTCCTTTGTGGTATTTGGCTGGATTTAGACAGAAGGAAACAGGCTGTTTCCGGATTCATCCCCCCCTTCCACAGACTGACTTTGGAATTCTGACTCAATTCGCCTCAAAATCGCACTCACACTCAATTTGGAGGGAATTAGTATCTGTCCCCTCAGCAGAAGGGTTCCATGTCATTTTCCAAAACACAAACACTCATCTTAGTCGTGTTGCCTGTAGACTTCTAATCCTGAAAGGGCAATTTACCGTGTTTTTTTTTTTTTTCTTTCATAATGGCTACTCTGTCCAAAATCTTGCTTGTATTGCGTCAGAATACAAAATTTGGGAATAAGAAGGCAAATCCGACTCAGACCCAGAAAACATTTAGGAAACTGCAGAAAAAGAATCCACAAATCAGCTAAGGAATCCAAAACAATGACAGCAAGCAGAACTGGAGCACGCCAACAGCTGTGCCCTGATTGAAAAAGAACCTTCCTCTTGTGCCCTAAACTCAATATGCCAGCCACAAAACCAAAGCTCACATCAGAAAATTCATTTCAAACCATGATAAATAGGAAAAATCAGAAAAAAGCCAAAGAAATGCAAGTTTTCTTAGTGATATTGGGCTTGATTTATTCCTAAGTAAACAGCTGTTTCCAGATTCATCCACAACTCCCAGCTGAGTGAATAGGGATTCTGACTGAATTAACCTCAAAATGGCAGTGAAATTCGGTTTGGAGAAAATTAATATCTGTCACCTCAGCCAAAGTGTTCCATTTTATTTTCCAAAACAAAAAAACTCACTTTGGTCATGTTTCCTATAGATTTCAAAGCGTCAAACGCCTATTTGTTGTGTTTTTTATTTCATAATGGCTACTCTGTCCAAAATCTTGCTTGTATTGCATCAACATACAAAATTTCGGAAGGTAGAAGGCAAAGCCAACTCAGACCCAGAAAACATTTAGGAAATTGCCACTCAAGAAACCAAAAGTCAGCTGAGGCTCCCAAAACCATGACAGCAAGCCAGAATTGGAGCAGGCAATCAGCTGAGTCCTGATTGAAAAAGGCCATTCTTCCCGTACCCTGAACTCCATATTCCAGCCTCAAAACCAAAGCTCACATCAGGAAATTCATTACAAACCACGATACATAAGAAAAATGAGAAAAAAGCCAAGAAATGCAAGAAACCATAATGATATTGAGCTGGATTTAGTTGCAAGGAAACCGGCTGTTCCCGGATTCATCCAACACACCAGCTGACTGCGTGTGGAATTCTGACTGAATTAACCTGAAAATTGCAGTGAAACTCAGTTTGGAGGCAATTAATATCTGTCACCTCAGCCAAAGTGTTCCATTTGATTTTCCAAAACACAAAAACTCACCTTGGTCTTGTTACCTGTAGATTTCCAAGCTTCAAATGCCTATTTGTTGTGTTGTTTATTTCATAATGGCTACTCTGTCCAAACTCTTCTTTGCATTGCATCAGAATACAAAATTTGGGAATAAGAAGGCAAATCCAACTCAGACACAGAAAACATTTATGAAATTGCCACTCAAGAAACCACGAATCTTCTGAGGCATCCAAAACAATGACAGCAAGCCGGAATTGGAGCAAATCAACAACTGTGCCCTGATTGAAACAGAACCATCCTCTTGTGCCCTGAACTCAATATGCCAGCCTCAAAACCAAAGCTCACATCAGAAAATGCATTACAAACCATTACAAATAAGAAAAATGAGAAAAAAGCCAAAGAAATGCAAGAATCCATAATGATATTGGACTTGATTTAGTCGCAAGGAAACCGTATGTTCCCGCATTCATCCACCCCTACAGCTGACTGCCTGTGGAATTCTGACTGAATTAACCTGAAAAATGCAGTGAAACTCAGTTTGAAGGCAATTAATATCTGTCACCTCAGCCAAAGTGTTCCATTTGATTTTTCAAAACTCAAAAACTCACCTTGGTCATGATACCTGTAGAATCATAACCTTCAAACGCCTATTTGTTGTGTTTTTTATTTCATAATCGGTACTCTGTCTGAACACATGTTTGTATTGCGTCACAATACAAAATTTGGGAAGGAAGAAGGCAAAAACCTCTCAGACACAGAAAACATTTAGGAAATTGCCGCTCAAGAAACCAAAAGTCAGCTAAGGCACCCAAAACAATGACAGCAAGGCAGAATTGGAGCAAGTCATCAGCTGTGCCCTTTTTGAAAAATAACCTTCCTCTTGTGCCCTGAACTCCATATTGCAGCCTCAAAACCAAAGCTCACATCAGAAAATTCATTACAAACCATGATAAATAAGAAAAATGAGAAAAAAGCCAAAGAAATGCTAGAATCCATAATGATATTGGGCTTGATTTAGTCGCAAGGAAATTGGCTGTACCCAGATTCATCCACACCTCCAGCTGACTGCCTGTGGAATTCTAACTGAATTAACCTGAAAATCGCAGTGAAACTCGGTTTGTAGGCCATTAATATCTGTCACCTCAGCCAAAGTGTTCCATTTTATTTGCCAAAACACGAAACCTCATCTTGTCCTGTTACCTGTAGATTTCTGAGCTTCGAACGCCTATTTGTAGTGTTTTTTATTTCATAATGGCTACTCTGCCCAAACTCTTGTTTGTATTGCGTCAGAATACAAAATTTGGGAAGGAAGAAGGCAAAACCAACTCAGACCCAGAAAACATGTAGGAAATTGCCGCTCAAGAAACCACTAATCGGCTGAGACACTCAAAACAATGACAGCAAGCCAGAATTGGAGCAGGCCAACAGCTGTGCCCTGTTTGAAAAAGACTATTCCTCCGGTGCCCTGAACTCCATATTGCAGCCTCAAAACCAAAGCTGACATCAGAAAATTCATTACAAACCATGATAAATAAGAAAAATGAGAGAAAAGCCAAAGAAATGCAAGAATCCATAATGATATTGGGCTTGATTTAGTCTCAAGGAAACCGGCTGTTCCTGGATTCATCGACCACTGCAGCTGACTGCCTGTGGAATTCTGACTGAATTAACCTGAATATCGCAGTGAAACTCCGTTTGGAGGCAGTAAATAACTGTCACCTCAGCCAAAGTGTTCCATTTGATTTTCCAAAACACAAAAACTCCCCTTGGTCGTGTTACCTGTAGATTTCTAAGCTTCAAAAGCCTATTTGTTGTGTTTTTTATTTCATAATAGCTACTCTGTCCAACCTCTTGTTTGTATGGCGTCAGAATACAAAATTTGGGAAGGAAGAAGGCAAAACCAACTCAGACCCAGAAAACATTTTGGAAATTGCCACTCAAGAAACCACTAATCGGCTGAGGCATTCAAAACAATGACAGCAAGCCAGAATTGGAGCAGGCCAACAGCTGTGCCATGTTTGAAAAAGACCATTGCCCCGGTGCCCTGAACTCCATATTGCAGCCTCAAAACCAAAGCTGACATCAGAAAATGCATTACAAACCATGATAAATAAGAAAAATGAGAAAAAAGCCAAACAAATGCAAGAATCCATAATGATATTGGGCTTGATTTAGTCGCAAGGAAACCGGCTGTTCCTGGATTCATCCACCCCTCCAGCTGACTGCCTGTGGAATTCTGACTGAATTAACCTGAAAATCGCAGTGAAACTCAGTTTGGGGGCAATTAATATCTGTCACCTCAGACCATTTTATTATCCAAAACACAAAAACTCACCTTGCTCGTGTTACCTGTAGATTTCTAACATTCAAACGCCTATTAGTTGTATTTTTTATTTCATAATGGCTACTCTGTCCAGAAAACATTTAAAATTTCCGCTCAAGAAGCCACAAATCGGCTGAGATACTTAAAACAATGACAGCAAGCCAGAATTGGAGCAGGCCAACAGCTGTGCCCTGTTTGAAAAAGACCATTCCTCCGGTGCCCTGAACTCAATATGCCAGCCTCAAAACCAAAGCTCACATCAGAAAATTCATTACAAACCATGATAAATAAGAAAACGGAGAACAAAGCCAAAAAACGCAAGAATCCATAATGATATTGGGCTTGAGTTAGTCGCAAGGAAACCGGCTGTTCCCGGATTCATCTACCCCTTCAGCGGACTGCCTGTGGAATTCTGACTGAATTAACCTGAATATCGCAGTGAAACTCAGTTTGGAGGCAATTAATAACTGTCACCTAGCCAAAGTGTTCCATTGTATTTTCCAAAACACAAAAACTCCCTTTGGTCGTGTTACCTGTAGATTTCTAAGCTTAAAACGCCTATTTGTGGTGTTTTTTATTTCATAATGGCTACTTTAAACAAACTCTTGTTTGTATTGCGTCAGAATACAAAATTTGGGAAGGAAGAAGGCAAAACCAACTCAGACCCAGAAAACATTTAAGAAATTGGAGCTCAAAAAACCACAAATCGGCTGAGGCACTCAAAACAATGACAGCAAGCCAGAATTGGAGCAGGCCAACAGCTGTGCCGTGTTTGAAAAAGACCATTCCTCCGGTGCCCTGAACTCCATATTGCAGCCTCAAAACCAAAGCTCACATCAGAAAATTCATTACAAACCATGAAAAATAAGGAAAATGAGAAAAGCCAAAGAATTCCAAGAATGCATAATGATATTGGGCTTGATTTAGTCTCAAGGAAACAGGCTGTTCCTGGATTCATCGACCACTGCAGCTGACTGCCTGTGGAATTCTGACTGAATTCACCTGAAAATCGCAGTGAAACTCAGTTTGGAGGCAATTAATATCTGTCACCTCAGACCATTTTATTATCCAAAACACAAAAACTCCCCTTGGTCATGTTACCTGTAGATTTCTAAGCTTCAAACGCCTATATGCTATGTTTTTCATTACAAAATGGCTACTCTGCAAAAACTCTTGTTTGTATTGCGTCAGAATACAAAATTTGGGAAGGAAGAAGGCAAAATCAACTCAGACCCAGAAAACATGTAGGAAATTGCCGCTCAAGAAACCACAAATCGGCTGAGGCACTCAAAGCAATGATAGCAAGCCAGAATTAGAGCAGACTAACAGCTGTGCCCTGATTGAAAAAGACCATTCCCCCGGTGCCCTGAACTCCATATTGCAGCCTCATAACCAAAGCTGACATCACAAAATTCATTACAAACCATGATAAATAAGAAAAATGTGAAAAATCCAAAGAAATGCAAGAATCCATAATGATATTGGGCTTGATTTAGTCGCAAGGAAACGGGCTGTTCCCGGATTCATCCACCCCTCCAGCTGACTGCCTGTGGAATTCTGACTGAATTAACCTGAAAATCGCAGTGAAACTCAGTTTGGAGGCAATTAATATCTCTCAAATCAGCCAAAGTGTTCCATTTTATTTTCCAAAACACAAAAACTCACCTTGGTCGTGTTACCTATAGATTTCTAAGCTTCAAACGCCTAAGTGTTGTGTTTTTTATTTCATAATGGCTACTCTACCCAAACTCTTCTTTCTATGGCGTCAGAATACAAAATTTGGGAAGGAAGGGGGCAAAACCAACTCAGACTCAGAAAACATGTAGGAAATTGCCGCTCAAGAATCCACAAATCGGCTGAGGCACTCAAAAGAATGACAGCAAACCAGAATTGGAGCAGGCCAACAGCTGTGCCCTGTTTGAAAAAGACCATTCCTCCGTTACTCTGAACTCCATATTGTAGCCTCAAAACCAATACTCACATCAGAAAATTCATTAGAAACAATGATAAATATGAAAACGAAGAAAAAAGCCAAAGAAATGCAAGAATCCATAATGCTATTGGGCTTGATTGAGTCGCAAAGAAATCGGTTGTTCCCGGATTCATCCACCCCTCCAGCTGACAGCCTGTGGAATTCTGACTGAATTAACCTGAAAATCGCATTGAAACTCTTTTTGGAGGCAATTAATATCTGTCACCTCAGCCAAAGTGTTCCATTTGATTTTCCAAAACACAAAAACCCACCTTGGTCGTGTTACCTGTAGATTTCTAAGCTTCAAACGCCTATTTGTTGTGTTTTTTATTTCATAATGGCTACTCTGCTGAAACTCTTGTTTGTATTGCGTCAGAATACAAAATTTGACAAGGAAGAAGGCAAAAGCAACTCAGACCCAGAAAACATTCAGAAAATTGCCACTCAAGAAACCACAAATAAGCTGAGGCACCCAAAATAAAATGACAGCAAGCCAGAATTGGAGCAGGCAAACAGCTGTGCCCTGTTTGAAAAGGACCATTCCTCCGGTGCCCTGAACTCAAAATGCCAGCCTCAAAACCAAAGCTCACATCCGAAAATTCATTACAAACCATGATAAATAAGAAAGATGAGAAAAAAGCCAAAGAAATGCAAGAATCCACAATGATATTGGGCTTGATTTAGTCGCAAGGAAACCATCTTTCCCGGATTCATCCACCCCTCCAGCTGACTGCCTGTGGAATTCTGACAGAATTAACCTGAAAATCGCAGTGAAACTCAGTTTGGAGGCAATTAATATGTGTCACCTCAGCCAAAGTGTTCCATTTGATTTTCCAAAACACAAAATCTCACCTTGGTCGTGTTACCTGTAGATTTCTAAGCTTCAAACTCCTATTTCTTGTGTTTTTTTTATTTCATAATGGCTACTCTGTCCAACCTCTTGTTTGTATGGCGTCAGAATACAAAATTTGGGAAGGAAGAAGGCAAAACCAACTCTGACCCAGAAAACATTTAGGAAATTGCCACTCAACACACCAAAAATCAGCTGAGGCACCCAAAACAATGACAGCAAGCCAGAACTGGAGCAAGCAAATGGCTGTGCCCTGTTTGAAAAAGAACCTTCCTTTTGTTCCCTGAACTCCATATTGCAGACTCAAAACCAAAGCTCACATCAGAAAATTCACTACAAACCATGATACATAAGAAAAATGAGAAAAAAGCCAAAGAAATGCAAGAATCCATAATGATATTGGGCTTGATTTAGTCTCAAGGAAATCAGCTCTTCCCAGATTCATCCCCCCCTCCAGCTGACTACCTGTGGAATTCTGACTGAATTAACCTGAAAATCGCAGTGAAACTCAGTTTGGAAGCAATTAATATCTGTCACCTCAGCCAAAGTGTTCCATTTCATTTTCCAAAACACAAAAACTCACCATGGTCGAGTTACCTGTAGATTTCTAAGCTTCAAAAGCATATTTGTTGTGGTTTTTATTTCATAATGGCTACTTTAACCAAACTCTTTTTTGTATTGCGTCAGAATACAAAATTTGACAACGAAGAAGGCAAAACCAACTCAGACCCAGAAAACATTTAGGAAATTGCCGCTCAAGAAACCAAAAGTCAGCAGAGGTACCCAAACCAATTACATTAAACCAGAATTGGAGCAAGCAAAGAGCTGTGCCCTGATTGAAAAAGAACCATCCTCTTCTGCCCTGAACTCCATCTTCCAGACTCAAAACCAATGCTCACATCAGAAAATTCATTACACACCATGATCAATAAGAAAAATGAGAATAAATCCAAAGAAATGCAAGATTCCATAATGATATTAGGTTTGATTTAGTCGCAAGGAAACCGGTTGTTCCCAGATTCATCCACCCCTCCAGCTGACTGCCTGTGGAATTCTGACTGAATTAACCTGAAAATCACAGTGAAACTCAGTTTGGAGGCAATTAATATCTGTCACCACAGCCAAAGTGTTCCATTTTATATTCCAAAACACAAAAACTCACCTTGGTCATGTTACCAGTAGATGTCTAAGCTTCAAACGCCTATTTGTTGTGTTTTTTATTTCATAATGGCTACTCTGTCTAAACTCTTGTTTGTATTGCGTCAGAAGCAACATTTGAAGGAAGAAGGCAAAACCAACTCAGACCCAGAAAACATTTAGGAACTTCCCACTCAAGAAAGCAAACTCAGCTGAGGCACCCAAACCAATGACAGTAAGCCAGAATTGTAGCAAGCAAAGGTCTGTGCCCTGATTGAATATGGCCATTCCTCCGGTGCCCTGAACTCCATCTTGCAGACTCAAAACCAAAGCTCACATGAGAAAATTCATTACAAACCATCATAAATAAGAAAAATGAGAAAAAAAGCCAAAGAAATGCAAGAATCCATAATGATATTGGGCTTGATTCAGTCGAAAGGAAACCGGCTGTTCCCAGATTCATCCACCCCTCCATCTGGCTACCTGTGGAATTCGACTGAATTAACCTGAACATCACAGTGAAACTCAGTTTGGAGGCAATTAATATCTGTCACCTCAGTCAAAGTGTTCCATTTGATTTTCCAAAACACAAAAACTCACCTTGGTCGTGTTTTCTGTACATGTATAACCTTGAAATGCTTGTTTGTTGTGTTTTTTATTTCATAATGGCTACTCTGCCGAAACTCTTGTTTGTATTGCATCAGAATACAAAATTTGGGAAGGAAGAAGGAAAAACCAACTCAGACCCAGAAAACATTTAGGAAAATGCCGCTCAAGAAACCACAAATCGGCTGAGGCACCCCAAACAATGACAGCAAGCCAGAATTGGAGCAAGCCAACAGCTATGCCCTGACTGAAAATGACCATTCCTCTTGTGCCCTGAACTCCATATGCCAGCCTCAAAACCAAAGCGCGCATCAGAAAATTCATTACAAACCATGATAAATAAGAAAAATAAGAGCCAAAGAAATGCAAGAATCCATAATGATATTGGGCTTGATTTAGTCGCAAGGAAACCGGCTGTTCCCGGATTCATCTACCCCTCCAGGTGACTGCCTGTGGAATTCTGACAGAATTAACCTGAATATCGCAGGGAAACTCAGTTTGGAGGCAATTAATATCTGTCACCTAGCCAAAGTGTTCCATTTGACTTTCCAAAACACAAAAACTCACCTTGGTCATGTTACCTGTAGATTTCTAAGCTTCAAACGCCTATTGGTTGTGTTTTTCATTCCATAATGGCTACTCTGTCCAAACTCTTGTTTCTTTGCCGTCAGAATACAAAATTTGGGAAGGAAGAAGGCAAAACCAACTCAGACCCAGAAAACATTTAGGAAATTTCCTCTCAAGAAACCAAAAGTCAGCTGAGGCTCCCAAAATAATGACAGCAAGCCAGAATTGGAGCAAGCCAATAGCTGTGCCCTGATGGAAAAAGGCCATTCCTCCGGTGCCCTGAACTCCATATTGCAGCTTCAAAACCAAAGCTGACATCAGAAAATTCATTACAAACCATGATAAATAAGACAAATGAGAAAAAAGACAAAGAAATGCAAGAATCCATAATGATATTGGGCTGGATTTATTCGCAAGGATACCGGCTGTTCCCAGTTCATCCACCCCTCCAGCTGACTGCCTGTGGAATTGTGACTGAATTCACCTGAAAATCGCAGTGAAACTCAGTTTGGAGGCAATTAATATCTGTCACCTCAGCCAACGTGTTCCATTTGATTTTCCAAAACACAAAACCTCACCTTGGTCATGTTACCAGTAGATTTCTAAGGTTCAAATGCCTATTTGCTGTGTTTTTCATTACAAAATGGCTGCTCTGCCCAAACTCTTGTTTGTATGGCGTCAGAATACAAAATTTGGGAAGGAAGAAGGCAAAACCAACTCAGACCCTGAAAACATGCAGGAAATTGCTGCTCAAGAAACCAAAAGTCAGCTGAGGCACCCAAAGCAATGACAGCAAGCCAGAATTGGAGCAGGCCAACAGCTGTGCCCTGTTTGAAAAAGGCCATTCCTCCGGTGCCCTGAACTGCATATTGCAGCCTCAAAACCAAATCTCACATCAGAAAATTCATTACAAACCTTGATAAATAAAAAATGAGAAAAAAGCCAAAGAAATGCAAGAATCCATAATGATATTAGGCTTCTTTTATTCGCATGGAAACCGGCTGTTCCCAGATTCATCCACCCCTCCAGCTGACTGCCTGTGGAATTCTGACTGAATTAACCTGAAAATCGCAGTGAAACTCAGTTTGGTAGCAATTAATATCTGTCACCTCAGCCAAAGCGTTCCATTTTATGGTCCAAAACACAAAAACTCACCATGGTCGTGCTACCTGTAGATTTCTAAGCTTCAAAATCCTATTTCTTGTGGTTTTTATTTCATAATGGCTACTCTGCCCAAACTCTTGTTTGTATGGCATTAGAAAAGATAATTTGGGAAGGCAGACAGCAAAACCAACTCAGACCCAGAAAACCCATAATGATATTGGGCTGGATTTATTCGCAAGGATACCGGCTGTGCCCAGATTCATCCACCCCTACAGCTGACTGCCTGTGGAATTGTGACTGAATTCACCTGAAGTCAGCCGCGGCACCCAAAACAATGACGGGAAGCAAGAATTGGAGCAGGCCAACAGCTGTGCCCTGTTTGAAAAAGACCATTCCTCTTGTGCCCTGAAATCCATATGCCAGCCTCAAAACCAAAGCTCAAATCAGAAAATTCATCACGAACCATGATAAATAAGAAAAAGGTGAAAAAAGCCAAAGAAATGCAAGAATCCATAATGATATTCAGCTTGATTTCATCACAAGGAAACCGGCTGTTCCCGGATTCATCCACCACTCCAGCGGACTGCCTGTGGAATTCTGACGGAATTCACCTGAAAATCGCAGTGAAACTCACTTTGGAGGCAATTAATATCTGTAACCTCAGCCAAAGTGTTCCATTTTATTTTCATAAACACAAAAACTCACCTTGGTCGTATTACCTGTAGATTTCTAAGCTTTAAACGCATATTTGTAGTGTTTTTTATTTCATAATGGCTACTCTGCCGAAACTCTTGTTTGCATGCCATCAGAAAAGAAAATTTGGGAAGGAAGAAGGCAAAACCAACTCAGACCCAGCAAACATTTAGGAAATTTCGCTCAAGAAACCAAAATTCAGCTGAGGCACCCAAAGAAATGACAGCAAGCCAGATTTGGAGCAGGCCAACAGCTATGCCCTGTTTTAAAAACAGTATTCCTCCGGTACCCTGAACTCCATATGCCAGCCTCAAAACCGAAGCTCACATCAGAAAATTCATTACAAACCATGATAAATAAGTAAAAAGAGAAAAAAGCCAAAGAAATGCAAGAGTCCTTTGTGGTATTTGGCTGGATTTAGACAGAAGGAAACTGGCTGTTTCCAGATTCATCCCCCCCTTCCACAGACTGACTTTGGAATTCTGATTGAATTCACCTCAAAATCACACTCACATTCATTTGGGAGGGAAATAGAATCTGTCCCCTCAGCAGAAGCGTTCTATGTCATTTTCCAAAACACAGAAACTCATCTTGGTCGTGTTGCCTGTAGATTTCTAATCCTGAAAGGGCAATGCGCTTTTTTTTTTTTTCTTTCATAATGGCTACTCTCCAACATCTTGCTTGTATTGCATCAGAATACAAAATTTGGGAAGGAAGAAGACAAAACCAACTCAGACCCCGAAAACATTTAGGAAATTGGCACTCAAGAAACCACAAATCGGCTGAGGCACCCAAAACAATGACAGCAAGCCAGAAGTGGAGCAAGCCAACAGCTGTGCCCTGATTGAAAAAGAACCTTCCTCTTGTGCCCTGAACTCAATATGCCAGCCTCAAAACCAAAGCTCACATCAGAAAATTCATTACAAACCATGATAAATAAGGGAAATGTGAAAAAGCCAAAGAAATGCAAGAGTCCTTTGTGATATTTGGCAGGATTTAGACACAAAGAAAGTGGCTGTTTCCAGATTCATCCCCCCCTTCCACAGACTGACTTTGGAATTCTGATTGAATTCACCTCAAGATCGCTCTCACACTCCATTTGGAGGGAATTAGAATCTGTCACCTCAGCAGAAGCGTTCCATGTCATTTTCCAAAACACAGAATCTCATCTTGGTTGTGTTGCCTATGGATTTCTAATCCTGAATGGTAAATTTGCTGTGTTTTTTTTTTTTCTTTCATAATGGCTACTCTGTCCAAAATCTTGCTTGTATTGCATCAGAATACAAAAATTGGGAAGGAAGAAGGCAAAACCAACTCAGACCCCGAAAACATTTAGGAAATTGCCACACAAGAAACCACAAATCAGCTGAGGCACCCAAAACAATGACAGCAAGCCAGAAGTGGAGCAAGCCAACAGCTGTGCCCTGATTGAAAAAGAACCTTCCTCTTGTGCCCTGAACTCAATATGCCAGCCTCAAAACCAAAGCTCACATCAGAAAATTCATTACAAACCATGATAAATAAGAAAAAAGAGAAAAAAGCCAAAAAAATGCAAGAATCCATAATGATATAGGGCTTGATTTAGTCGCTAGGAAACCACCTGTTCCCAGATACATCCACCCCTCCAGCTGACAACCTGTGGAATTCTGACTGAATTAACCTGAAAATCACAGTGAAACTCAGTTTGGAGGCAATTAATATCTGTCACCTCAGCCAAAGTGTTCCATTTTATTTTCATAAACACAAAAACTCACCTTGGTCATGTTACCTGTAGATTTCTAAGCTTCAAACGCCTATTTGTTGTGTTTTTTCTTTCATAATGGCTATTCTGTACAAAGTCTTTGCATTGCATCAGAATACAAAATTTGGGAAGGAAGAAGGCAAAGCCAACTCAGACCCTGAAATATTTGGGAAATTGCCACACAAGAAACCACAAATCGGCTGAGGCACTCAAAACAATGACAGCAAGCCAGAAGTGGAGCAAGCCAACAGCTGTGCCCTGATTGAAAAACAACCTTCCTCTTGTGCCCTGAACTCAATATGCCAGCCTCAAAACCAAAGCTCACATCAGAAAATTCATTACAAACCATGATAAATAAGAAAAAAAGAAAAAGCCAAAAAAATGCAAGAATTCATAATGATATTGGGTTTGATTTAGTTGCAAGGAAACCGGCTGTTCCCAGATTCATCCACCACTAAAGCTGACTGCCTGTGGAATTCTGACTGAATTAACCTGACAATCGCCGTGAAACTCAAGAAACCAAATTTCAGCTGAGGCACCCAAAACAAAGACAATAGCCAGAATTGGAGCACACCAACAGCTGTGCCCTGTTTGAAAAAGACCATTCCTCAGGTGCCCTGAACTCTATATTGCAGCCTCAAAACCAAAGCTCACATCAGAAAATTCATTACAAACCATGATAAATAAGGGAAATGTGAAAAAGCCAAAGAAATGCAAGAGTCCTTTGTGATATTTGGCAGGATTTAGACACAAAGAAACTGGCTGTTTCCAGATTCATCCCCCCCTTCCACAGACTGACTTTGGAATTCTGATTGAATTCGCCTCAAAATCGCACTCACACTCATTTGGGAGGGAATTAGAATCTGTCCGCTCAGCAGAAGCGTTCTATGTCATTTTCCAAAACACAGAAACTCATCTTGGTCGTGTTGCCTGTAGATTTCTAATCCTGAAAGGGCAATGCGCTGTGTTTTTTTTTTTTTCTTTCTGTCATAATGGCTACTCTCCAAAATCTTGCTTGTATTGCATCAGAATACAATATTTGGGAATAAGAAGGCAAAACCGACTCAGACCCAGAAAACATTTAGGAAATTGGCACTCAAGAAACCACAAATTGGCTGAGGCACCCAAAACAATGACAGCAAGCCAGAAGTGGAGCAAGCCAACAGCGGTGGCCTGATTGAAAAAGAACCTTCCTCTTGTGCCCTGAACTCAATATGCCAGCCTCAAAACCAAAGCTCACATCAGAAAATTCATTACAAAACATGATAAAAAAGGGAAATGTGAAAAAGCCAAAGAAATGCAAGAGTCCTTTGTGATATTTGGCAGGATTTAGACACAAAGAAACTGGCTGTTTCCAGATTCATCCCCCCCTTCCACAGACTGACTTTGGAATTCTGATTGAATTCACCTCAAGATCGCTCTCACACTCCATTTGGAGGGAATTAGAATCTGTCACCTCAGCAGAAGCGTTCCATGTCATTTTCCAAAACACAGAATCTCATCTTGCTTGTGTTGCCTATGGATTTCTAATCCTGAAAGGTCAATTTGCTGTGTTTTTTTTTTTTTCTTTCATAATGGCTACTCTGTCCAAAATCTTGCTTGTATTGCATCAGAATACAAAATTTGGGAAGGAAGAAGACAAAACCAACTCAGACCCCGAAAACATTTAGGAAATTGCCACACAAGAAACCACAAATCAGCTGAGGCACCCAAAACAATGACAGCAAGCCAGAAGTGGAGCAAGCCAACAGCTGTGCCCTGATTGAAAAAGAACCTTCCTCTTGTGCCCTGAACTCAATATGCCAGCCTCAAAACCAAAGCTCACATCAGAAAATTCATTACAAACCATGATAAATAAGGGAAATGAGAAAAAGCCAAAGAAATGCAAGAGTCCTTTGAGATATTTGGCAGGATTTAGACACAAAGAAAGTGGCTGTTTCCAGATTCATCCCCCCCTTCCACAGACTGACTTTGGAATTCTGATTGAATTCACCTCAAGATCGCTCTCATACTCCATTTGGAGGGAATTAGAATCTGTCACCTCAGCAGAAGCGTTCCATGTCATTTTGCAAAACACAGAATCTCATCTTGGTTGTGTTGCCTATGGATTTCTAATCCTGAATGGTAAATTTGCTGTGTTTTTTTTTTTCTTTCATAATGGCTACTCTGTCCAAAATTTTGCTTGTATTGCATCAGAATACAAAATTTGGGAAGGAAGAAGGCAAAACCAACTCAGACCAGAAAACATTTAGGAAATTGCCACACAAGAAACCACAAATCAGCTGAGGCACCCAAAACAATGACAGCAAGCCAGAAGTGGAGCAAGCCAACAGCTGTGCCCTGATTGAAAAAGAACCTTCCTCTTGTGCCCTGAACTCAATATGCCAGCCTCAAAACCAAAGCTCACATCAGAAAATTCATTACAAACCATGATAAATAAGAAAAAAGAGAAAAAAGCTAAAAAAATGCAAGAATCCATAATGATATAGGGCTTGATTTAGTCGCTAGGAAACCACCTGTTCCCAGATACATCCACCCCTCCAGCTGACAGCCTGTGGAATTCTGACTGAATTAACCTGAAAATCACAGTGAAACTCAGTTTGGAGGCAATTAATATCTGTCACCTCAGCCAAAGTGTTCCATTTGATTTTCATAAACACAAAAACTCACCTTGGTCAAGTTACCTGTAGATTTCTAAGCTTCAAACGCCTATTTGTTGTGTTTTTTCTTTCATAATGGCTATTCTGTACAAAGTCTTCTTTGCATTGCATTAGAATACAAAATTTGGGAAGGAAGAAGGCAAAGCCAACTCAGACCCTGAAAACATTTGGGAAATTGCCACACAAGAAACCACAAATCGGCTGAGGCACTCAAAACAATGACAGCAAGCCAGAAGTGGAGCAAGCCAACAGCTGTGCCCTGATTGAAAAACAACCTTCCTCTTGTGCCCTGAACTCAATATGCCAGCCTCAAAACCAAAGCTCACATCAGAAAATTCATTACAAACCATGATAAATAAGAAAAAAAGAAAAAAGCCAAAAAAATGCAAGAATTCATAATGATATTGGGTTTGATTTAGTTGCAAGGAAACCGGCTGTTCCCAGATTCATCCACCACTAAAGCTGACTGCCTGTGGAATTCTGACTGAATTAACCTGACAATCGCCGTGAAACTCAAGAAACCAAATTTCAGCTGAGGCACCCAAAACAAAGACAATAGCCAGAATTGGAGCACACCAACAGCTGTGCCCTGTTTGAAAAAGACCATTCCTCAGGTGCCCTGAACTCTATATTGCAGCCTCAAAACCAAAGCTCACATCAGAAAATTCATTACAAACCATGATAAATAAGGGAAATGTGAAAAAGCCAAAGAAATGCAAGAGTCCTTTGTGATATTTGGCAGGATTTAGACACAAAGAAACTGGCTGTTTCCAGATTCATCCCCCCCTTCCACAGACTGACTTTGGAATTCTGATTGAATTCACCTCAAAATCGCACTCACACTCATTTGGGAGGGAATTAGAATCTGTCCGCTCAGCAGAAGCGTTCTATGTCATTTTCCAAAACACAGAAACTCATCTTGGTCGTGTTGCCTGTAGATTTCTAATCCTGAAAGGGCAATGCGCTGTGTTTTTTTTTTTTTCTTTCTGTCATAATGGCTACTCTCCAAAATCTTGCTTGTATTGCATCAGAATACAATATTTGGGAATAAGAAGGCAAAACCGACTCAGACCCAGAAAACATTTAGGAAATTGGCACTCAAGAAACCACAAATTGGCTGAGGCACCCAAAACAATGACAGCAAGCCAGAAGTGGAGCAAGCCAACAGCGGTGGCCTGATTGAAAAAGAACCTTCCTCTTGTGCCCTGAACTCAATATGCCAGCCTCAAAACCAAAGCTCACATCAGAAAATTCATTACAAAACATGATAAAAAAGGGAAATGTGAAAAAGCCAAAGAAATGCAAGAGTCCTTTGTGATATTTGGCAGGATTTAGACACAAAGAAACTGGCTGTTTCCAGATTCATCCCCCCCTTCCACAGACTGACTTTGGAATTCTGATTGAATTCACCTCAAGATCGCTCTCACACTCCATTTGGAGGGAATTAGAATCTGTCACCTCAGCAGAAGCGTTCCATGTCATTTTCCAAAACACAGAATCTCATCTTGCTTGTGTTGCCTATGGATTTCTAATCCTGAAAGGTCAATTTGCTGTGTTTTTTTTTTTTTTCTTTCATAATGGCTACTCTGTCCAAAATCTTGCTTGTATTGCATCAGAATACAAAATTTGGGAAGGAAGAAGACAAAACCAACTCAGACCCCGAAAACATTTAGGAAATTGCCACACAAGAAACCACAAATCAGCTGAGGCACCCAAAACAATGACAGCAAGCCAGAAGTGGAGCAAGCCAACAGCTGTGCCCTGATTGAAAAAGAACCTTCCTCTTGTGCCCTGAACTCAATATGCCAGCCTCAAAACCAAAGCTCACATCAGAAAATTCATTACAAACCATGATAAATAAGGGAAATGAGAAAAAGCCAAAGAAATGCAAGAGTCCTTTGAGATATTTGGCAGGATTTAGACACAAAGAAAGTGGCTGTTTCCAGATTCATCCCCCCCTTCCACAGACTGACTTTGGAATTCTGATTGAATTCACCTCAAGATCGCTCTCATACTCCATTTGGAGGGAATTAGAATCTGTCACCTCAGCAGAAGCGTTCCATGTCATTTTGCAAAACACAGAATCTCATCTTGGTTGTGTTGCCTATGGATTTCTAATCCTGAATGGTAAATTTGCTGTGTTTTTTTTTTTCTTTCATAATGGCTACTCTGTCCAAAATTTTGCTTGTATTGCATCAGAATACAAAATTTGGGAAGGAAGAAGGCAAAACCAACTCAGACCAGAAAACATTTAGGAAATTGCCACACAAGAAACCACAAATCAGCTGAGGCACCCAAAACAATGACAGCAAGCCAGAAGTGGAGCAAGCCAACAGCTGTGCCCTGATTGAAAAAGAACCTTCCTCTTGTGCCCTGAACTCAATATGCCAGCCTCAAAACCAAAGCTCACATCAGAAAATTCATTACAAACCATGATAAATAAGAAAAAAGAGAAAAAAGCTAAAAAAATGCAAGAATCCATAATGATATAGGGCTTGATTTAGTCGCTAGGAAACCACCTGTTCCCAGATACATCCACCCCTCCAGCTGACAGCCTGTGGAATTCTGACTGAATTAACCTGAAAATCACAGTGAAACTCAGTTTGGAGGCAATTAATATCTGTCACCTCAGCCAAAGTGTTCCATTTGATTTTCATAAACACAAAAACTCACCTTGGTCAAGTTACCTGTAGATTTCTAAGCTTCAAACGCCTATTTGTTGTGTTTTTTCTTTCATAATGGCTATTCTGTACAAAGTCTTCTTTGCATTGCATCAGAATACAAAATTTGGGAAGGAAGAAGGCAAAGCCAACTCAGACCCTGAAAACATTTGGGAAATTGCCACACAAGAAACCACAAATCGGCTGAGGCACTCAAAACAATGACAGCAAGCCAGAAGTGGAGCAAGCCAACAGCTGTGCCCTGATTGAAAAACAACCTTCCTCTTGTGCCCTGAACTCAATATGCCAGCCTCAAAACCAAAGCTCACATCAGAAAATTCATTACAAACCATGATAAATAAGAAAAAAAGAAAAAAGCCAAAAAAATGCAAGAATTCATAATGATATTGGGTTTGATTTAGTTGCAAGGAAACCGGCTGTTCCCAGATTCATCCACCACTAAAGCTGACTGCCTGTGGAATTCTGACTGAATTAACCTGACAATCGCCGTGAAACTCAAGAAACCAAATTTCAGCTGAGGCACCCAAAACAAAGACAATAGCCAGAATTGGAGCACACCAACAGCTCTGCCCTGTTTGAAAAAGACCATTCCTCAGGTGCCCTGAACTCTATATTGCAGCCTCAAAACCAAAGCTCACATCAGAAAATTCATTACAAACCATGATAAATTAGGGAAATGTGAAAAAGCCAAAGAAATGCAAGAGTCCTTTGTGATATTTGGCTGGATTTAGACACAAAGAAACTGGCTGTTTCCAGATTCATCCCCCCCTTCCACAGACTGACTTTGGAATTCTGATTGAATTCACCTCAAAATCGCACTCACACTCATTTGGGAGGGAATTAGAATCTGTCCCCTCAGCAGAAGCGTTCTATGTCATTTTCCAAAACACAGAAACTCATCTTGGTCGTGTTGCCTGTAGATTTCTAATCCTGAAAGGGCAATGCGCTGTGTTTTTTTTTTTTTCTTCTGTCATAATGGCTACTCTCCAAAATCTTGCTTGTATTGCATCAGAATACAATATTTGGGAATAAGAAGGCAAAACCGACTCAGACCCAGAAAACATTTAGGAAATTGCCACACAAGAAACCACAAATCAGCTGAGGCACCCAAAACAATGACAGCAAGCCAGAAGTGGAGCAAGCCAACAGCGGTGGCCTGATTGAAAAAGAACCTTCCTCTTGTGCCCTGAACTCAATATGCCAGCCTCAAAACCAAAGCTCACATCAGAAAATTCATTACAAACCATGATAAATAAGGGAAATGTGAAAAAGCCAAAGAAATGCAAGAGTCCTTTGTGATATTTGGCAGGATTTAGACACAAAGAAACTGGCTGTTTCCAGATTCATCCCCCCCTTCCACAGACTGACTTTGGAATTCTGATTGAATTCACCTCAACATCGCTCTCACACTCCATTTGGAGGGAATTAGAATCTGTCACCTCAGCAGAAGCGTTCCATGTCATTTTCCAAAACACAGAATCTCATCTTGCTTGTGTTGCCTATGGATTTCTAATCCTGAAAGGTCAATTTGCTGTGTTTTTTTTTTTTTTCTTTCATAATGTGTACTCTGTCCAAAATCTTGCTTGTATTGCATCAGAATACAAAATTTGGGAAGGAAGAAGACAAAACCAACTCAGACCCCGAAAACATTTAGGAAATTGCCACACAAGAAACCACAAATCAGCTGAGGCACCCAAAACAATGACAGCAAGCCAGAAGTGGAGCAAGCCAACAGCTGTGCCCTGATTGAAAAAGAACCTTCCTCTTGTGCCCTGAACTCAATATGCCAGCCTCAAAACCAAAGCTCACATCAGAAAATTCATTACAAACCATGATAAATAAGGGAAATGAGAAAAAGCCAAAGAAATGCAAGAGTCCTTTGAGATATTTGGCAGGATTTAGACACAAAGAAAGTGGCTGTTTCCAGATTCATCCCCCCCTTCCACAGACTGACTTTGGAATTCTGATTGAATTCACCTCAAGATCGCTCTCATACTCCATTTGGAGGGAATTAGAATCTGTCACCTCAGCAGAAGCGTTCCATGTCATTTTGCAAAACACAGAATCTCATCTTGGTTGTGTTGCCTATGGATTTCTAATCCTGAATGGTAAATTTGCTGTGTTTTTTTTTTTCTTTCATAATGGCTACTCTGTCCAAAATTTTGCTTGTATTGCATCAGAATACAAAATTTGGGAAGGAAGAAGGCAAAACCAACTCAGACCAGAAAACATTTAGGAAATTGCCACACAAGAAACCACAAATCAGCTGAGGCACCCAAAACAATGACAGCAAGCCAGAAGTGGAGCAAGCCAACAGCTGTGCCCTGATTGAAAAAGAACCTTCCTCTTGTGCCCTGAACTCAATATGCCAGCCTCAAAACCAAAGCTCACATCAGAAAATTCATTACAAACCATGATAAATAAGGGAAATGTGAAAAAGCCAAAGAAATGCAAGAGTCCTTTGTGATATTTGGCAGGATTTAGACACAAAGAAACTGGCTGTTTCCAGATTCATCCCCCCCTTCCACAGACTGACTTTGGAATTCTGATTGAATTCACCTCATGATCGCTCTCACACTCCATTTGGAGGGAATTAGAATCTGTCACCTCAGCAGAAGCGTTCCATGTCATTTTCCAAAACACAGAATCTCATCTTGGTTGTGTTGCCTATGGATTTCTAATCCTGAATGGTAAATTAGCTGTGTTTTTTTTTTCTTTCATAATGGCTACTCTGTCCAAAATCTTGCTTGTATTGCATCAGAATACAAAATTTGGGAAGGAAGAAGGCAAAACCAACTCAGACCCCGAAAACTTTTAGGAAATTGCCACACAAGAAACCACAAATCAGCTGAGGCACCCAAAACAATGACAGCAAGCCAGAAGTGGAGCAAGCCAACAGCTGTGCCCTGATTGAAAAAGAACCTTCCTCTTGTGCCCTGAACTCAATATGCCAGCCTCAAAACCAAAGCTCACATCAGAAAATTCATTACAAACCATGATAAATAAGAAAAAAGAGAAAAAAGCCAAAGAAATGCAAGAGTCCTTTGTGATATTTGGCAGGATTCAGACAAAAAGAAACTGGCTGTTTCCAGATTCATCCCCCCCTTCCTCAGACCGACTTTGGAATTTTGATTGAATTCACCTCAAAATCGCTCTCACACTCCATTTGGAGGGAATTAGAATCTGTCACCTCAGCAGAAGCGTTCTATGTCATTTTCCAAAACACAGAATCTCACCTTGGTTGTGTTGCCTATGGATTTCTTATCATGAAAGGTCAATTTGCTGTGTTTTTTTTTTTCTTTCATAATGGCTACTCTGTAAAAAATGTTGCTTGTATTGCATCAGAATACAAAATTTGGGAAGGAAGAAGACAAAACCAACTCAGACCCCGAAAACATTTAGGAAATTGCCACACAAGAAACCACAAATCAGCTGAGGCACCCAAAACAATGACAGCAAGCCAGAAGTGGAGCAAGCCAACAGCTGTGCCCTGATTGAAAAAGAACCTTCCTCTTGTGCCCTGAACTCAATATGCCAGCCTCAAAACCAAAGCTCACATCAGAAAATTCATTACAAACCATGATAAATAAGAAAAAAGAGAAAAAAGCCAAAAAAATGCAAGAATCCATAATGATATAAGGCTTGATTTAGTTGCTAGGAAACCGGCTGTTCCCGGATTCATCCACCCCTCCAGCTGACTGCCTGTGGAATTCTGACTGAATTAACCTGAAAATCACTGTGAAACTCAGTTTGGAGGCCATTAATATCTGTCACCTCAGCCAAAGTGTTCCATTTTATTTTCATAAACACAAAAACTCACCTTGGTCATGTTACCTGTAGATTTCTAAGCTTCAAACGCCTATTTGTTGTGTTTTTTCTTTCATAATGGCTATTTTGTACAAACTCTTCTTTACATTGCATCAGAATACAAAATTTGGGAAGGAAGAAGGCAAAGCCAACTCAGACCCTGAAAACATTTGGGAAATTGCCACACAAGAAACCAAAAATCGGCTGAGGCACTCAAAACAATGACAGCAAGCCAGAAGTGGAGCAAGCCAACAGCTGTGCCCTGATTGAAAAAGAACCTTCCTCTTGTGCCCTGAACTCAATATTGCAGCCTCAAAACCAAAGCTCACATCAGAAAATTCATTACAAACCATGATAAATAAGAAAAAAGAGAAAAAAGCCAAAGAAACGCAAGAATCCATAATGATATTGGGTTTGATTTAGTTGCAAGGAAACCGGCTGTTCCCAGATTCATCCACCACTAAAGCTGACTGCCTGTGGAATTCTGACTGAATTAACCTGACAATTGCAGTGAAACTCAAGATACCAAATTTCAGCTGAGGTCCCAAAACAAAGACAATAGCCAGAATTGGAGCACACCAACAGCTGTGCCCTGTTTGAAAAAGACCATTCCTCAGGTGCCCTGAACTCTATATTGCAGCCTCAAATCCAAAGCTCACATCAGAAAATTCATTACAAACCATGATAAATAAGGGAAATGTGAAAAAGCCAAAGAAATGCAAGAGTCCTTTTTGATATTTGGCTGGATTTAGACACAAAGAAACTGGCTGTTTCCAGATACATCCCCCCCTTCCACAGATTGACTTTGGAATTCTGATTGAATTCACCTCAAAATCGCACTCACACTCCATTTGGAGGGAATTAGAATCTGTCCGCTCAGCAGAAGCGTTCCATGGCATTTTCCAAAACACAGAATCTCACCTTGGTTGTGTTGCCTATGGATTTCTAATCCTGAAAGGTCAATTTGCTGTGTTTTTTTTTTTTTTCTTTCATAATGGCTACTCTGTCCAAAATCTTGCTTGTATTGCATCAGAATACAAAATTTGGGAAGGAAGAAGGCAAAACCAACTCAGACCCCGAAAACATTTAGGAAATTGCCACACAAGAAACCACAAATCAGCTGAGGCACCCAAAACAATGACAGCAAGCCAGAAGTGGAGCAAGCCAACAGCTGTGCCCTGATTGAAAAAGAACCTTCCTCTTGTGCCCTGAACTCAATATGCCAGCCTCAAAACCAAAGCTCACATCAGAAAATTCATTACAAACCATGATAAATAAGAAAAAAGGGAAAAAAGCCAAAAAATGCAAGAATCCATAATGATATAGGGCTTGATTTAGTCGCTAGGAAACCGGCTGTTCCCAGTTACATCCACCCCTCCAGCTGACAACCTGTGGAATTCTAACTGAATTAACCTGAAAATCACAGTGAAACTCAGTTTGGAGGCAATTAATATCTGTCACCTCAGCCAAAGTGTTCCATTTTATTTTCATAAACACAAAAACTCACCTTGGTCATGTTACCTGTAGATTTCTAAGCTTCAAACGCCTATTTGTTGTGTTTTTTCTTTCATAATGGCTATTCTGTACAAAGTCTTCTTTGCATTGCATCAGAATACAAAATTTGGGAAGGAAGAAGGCAAAGCCAACTCAGACCCTGAAAACATTTGGGAAATTGCCACACAAGAAACCACAAATCGGCTGAGCCACTCAAAACAATGACAGCAATCGAGAAGTGGAGCAAGCCAACAGCTGTGCCCTGATTGAAAAAGAACCATCCTCTTGTGCCCTGAACTCGATATTGCAGCCTCAACCAAAGCTCACATCAGAAAATTCATTACAAACCAAGATAAATAAGAAAAAAGAGAAAAAAGACAAATAAATCTAAGAATCCATAAGGATATTGGGTTTGATTTAGTTGCAAGGAAACCGGCTGTTCCCAGATTCATCCACCACTAAAGCTGACTGCCTGTGGAATTCTGACTGAATTAACCTGACAATCGCAGTGAAACTCAAGAAACCAAATTTCAGCTGAGGCACCCAAAACAAAGACAATAGCCAGAATTGGAGCACACCAACAGCTGTGCCCTGTTTGAAAAAGACCATTCCTCTGGTGCCCTGAACTCTATATTGCAGCCTCAAAACCAAAGGTCACATCAGAAAATTCATTACAAACCATGATAAATAAGGGAAATGTGAAAAAGCCAAAGAAATGCAAGAGTCCTTTTTGATATTTGGCTGGATTTAGACACAAAGAAACTGGCTGTTTCCAGATTCATCCCCCCCTTCAACAGACTGACTCTGGAATTATGATTGAATTCACCTCAAAATCACACTCACACTCATTTGGGAGGGAATTAGAATCTGTCCCCTCAGCAGAAGCGTTCTATGTCATTTTCCAAAACACAGAAACTCATCTTGGTCGTGTTGCCTGTAGATTTCTAATCCTGAAAGGGCAATGCGCTGTGTTGTTTTTTTTTTTTCTTTCATAATGGCTACTCTCCAAAATCTTGCTTGTATTGCATCAGAATACAAAATTTGGGAATAAGAAGGCAAAACCGACTCAGACCCAGAAAACATTTAGGAAATTGCCACTCAAGAAACCACAAATCGGCTGAGGCACCCAAAACAATGACAGCAAGCCAGAATTGGAGCAAGCCAACAGCTGTGCCCTGATTGAAAAAGAACCTTCCTCTTGTGCCCTGAACTCAATATGCCAGCCTCAAAACCAAAGCTCACATCAGAAAATTCATTACAAACCATGATAAATAAGGGAAATGTGAAAAAGCCAAAGAAATGCAAGAGTCCTTTGTGATATTTGGCAGGATTTAGACACAAAGAAACTGGCTGTTTCCAGATTCATCCCCCCCTTCCACAGACTGACTTTGGAATTCTGATTGAATTCACCTCAAAATCGCTCTCACACTCCATTTGGAGGGAATTAGAATCTGTCACCTCAGCAGAAGCGTTCTATGTCATTTTCCAAAACACAGAATCTCACCTTGGTTGTGTTGCCTATGGATTTCTAATCCTGAAAGGTCAATTTGCTGTGTTTTTTTTTTTTCTTTCATAATGGCTACTCTGTCCAAAATCTTGCTTGTATTGCATCAGAATACAAAATTTGGGAAGGAAGAAGGCAAAACCAACTCAGACCCCGAAAACATTTAGGAAATTGCCACACAAGAAACCACAAATCAGCTGAGGCACCCAAAACAATGACAGCAAGCCAGAAGTGGAGCAAGCCAACAGCTGTGCCCTGATTGAAAAAGAACCTTCCTCTTGTGCCCTGAACTCAATACGCCAGCCTCAAAACCAAAGCTCACATCAGAAAATTCATTACAAACCATGATAAATAAGAAAAAAGAGAAAAAAGCCAAAGAAATGCAAGAATCCATAATGATATAGGACTTGATTTAGTCGCTAGGCAACCGGCTGTTCCCGGATTCATCCACCCCTCCAGCTGACTGCCTGTGGAATTCTGACTGAATTAACCTGAAAATCACAGTGAAACTCAGTTTGGAGGCAATTAATATCTGTCACCTCAGCCAAAGTGTTCCATTTGATTTTCCAAAACACAAAAACTCACCTTGGTCGTGTTACCTGTAGATTTATATTCTTCAAATGCCCATTTGTAATGTTTTTTATTTCATAATGGCTACTCTGTCCAAACTCTTGTTTGTGTTGCGTTAGAATACAGAATTTGGGAATGAAGAAGGCAAAGCCAACTCAGACCCAGAAAACATTTAGGAAATTGCCACACAAGAAACCACAAATCGGCTGAGGCACCCAAAACAATGACAGCAAGCCAGAATTGAAGCAGGCCAACAGCTATGCCCTGTTTGAAAAAGACCATTCCTCCTGTGCACTGAACTCTATATTGCAGCCTCAAAACCAAAGCTCACATCAGAAAATTCATTACAAACCATGATAAAAAGAAAAAAGAGAAAGAAGCCAAAGAAATGCAAGAGTCCTTTGTGATATTGGGCTTGATTTAGTTGCAAGGAAACCAGCTGTTCCCGGATTCATCCACCCCTCCTAGCTGACTGGCTGTGGAATTCTGATTGAATTCACCTGAAAATCGCACTCACTCTCGATTTGGAGGAAATTAATATCTGCCCCTCAGTGGAAGGGTTCTATGTCATTTTCCAAAACCCAAAAACTCATCTTGGTCATGTTGCCTATGATTTCTAATCATGAAAACCCAATATGTTCTGTTTTTCAATTTCCTGATGGATCCTCGTTCTAAACCCTTGTTTGTATTGCATCAGAATACACAATTTGAAAAGGAAAAAGGCAAAACCAACTCAGACCAACAAAGCATTTAGGAAAAAGTCGCTCAAAATGAAAAATTGCCTGAGGCACCCAAAGCAATTACAGAAAGCCAGAATTGGAGAGAAACAACAGCTGTGCCCTAATTGAAAAAGACCATTCCTCTGGTTCCCTGAACTCCTTAAGCCAGCCTCAAAACCACAACCCACATCAGAAAATTTATTACAAACCATGATAAATAAGAAAATGTGAAAAATGCAAAAAAGAAAAAGAAATGCAAGAGTCCTTCGTGATATGGCGCTTGTTTTAGTACAAGGAAACCAGCTGTTTCCGGATTCATCCACCCCTCCCAGCTGACTGACTGTGGAATTCTGATTGTATTCACCTGAAAAGAGAGAACATTTATAAGTATATTGGGACTGTGGAACCTGTCATTTACCAATCACATGTTAGACTGAATCATAGACCAAATATAGGGAAGAAATCCTATGCATGTAAACCTTGTGGGAATTCATTCAGTATTAAATACCCTCCATCACAGCACTCATATTGTGGAAAACCCTCATGTGTGTAATGATTGTGTGGAAACCACTCACCAGAAGTCAGATCTCATTAGACATCAGAGAATTCACACAGGGTTGAAATCTTACAAATCTAATGACTGTGGGAAGTTCTTTGGCCAGAAGAAACACCTCATAAATCATCAGAGAATTCACACAGGTGAGAAACCTTTTGAATGTAATGACTGTGGAAAATCCTTTGGCCAGAAGGCAAACCTCATAAATCATCAGAGAATTCACACAGGTGAGAAACCTTATGAATGCAATTACTATGGAAAATCCTTTGGCCAGAAGGCAAACCTCATAAATCATCAGAGAATTCACAGAGGGGAGAAACCTTATGAATGCAATCATTGTGGAAAAGCCTTTGCTGAGAAATCAAAGCTCACAAAGCATCAGACAATTTGTACTGGGGGAAACCTTATGATTGCAATGACTGTGGAAAAACCTTTGCTGAGAAGTCAAACCTCAGAAAGTATCAGAGCCTTCACACCATGGAGAAAGCTTATAAATGAAATGACTGTGGAAAAGCCTTTGGTCCCATCCTTGCATACCAAGGATAAATCCCACTTGGTCTGGGTGGATGATCTTTCTGATGCATTGTTGGATTCAATTGGCCAGAATTCTGTTGCAGATCTTTGCATGTATGTTCATCAGGGAAATTGGTCTATAATTACTTTCTTTGTTGCACTTTTTTCAAGTTTAGGAATGAAGGTGATGTTGGCTTCATAGAAAGAATTTGGGAGAATCGCCTCTCTCTCAATTGTTTTGAATAACTTGAGAAGAATTGCAGTTAGTGCTTTAAATGTCTGTTAGAATTCAGCAGTGAAGCCTTCCAGTTTTGGGGTTTTCTTGGTAGTGATGGTCTTTATTACTGGTATCATTTCCATCTGGTTATGTGTGTGTTTAGGTTTTCTATATCTTTGTTGCTCAATTTAGGTAGGTTTTATGGATGGAAGGATGGTGGAAAGCCTCTTTGCTGTACTTCATAACTCATAAGATATCAGAGTATCCACACAGGGAATTTTCTACTTGACCTTTTTGTGCAAGTTATATCTCATGAAATATTAGAGAATTCACCAAGGGGAGAAATGCATGAATATAATACATGTGAATAGCCTTTGTGGTGCAAATCAGACCTCATCAAACATAAAAGAATTCTCATGGGGAGCAATTTTATGAATGTAATGACTCAGAGCCTTTTACCATAATTCAGCCCTCATTGTACATCATCAAATTCATATAGGGAAAAACTCCTTTGAAAGTAAAATCCCTTTAATTAGAAGCCATACCTCATAAGACAACAGGGAATTCACGTGGGAGAGAAACCTTATGGGTGTAATGAGTGTTGGAAAGCTCTGCCCAAATCTCTCCTTATATCAGAATGCACAACATATATATCTAATGAATGAAATAAATGTGAGAAAGTCATTTCACATAGGTAATGCCTCATAATCCATCATGGAATTTGAACAAGGGAGAGACCTTAACAATATAATGAATGTGGAAGAGCTTTTCTCCAAAATTCATGTAAGTATTGTGACAAAACCTTTTGCTGGAAATCACATCCTATCCAACAGAGACTCATGTAAAGGAGAAAGCTTATAAATATTATTAGAGTCAGAAGTCAATGGTACATCAGAGAATTGACACAGGTGGTTTCTTAGGCGTATACTGATTGTGCAAAAACATTTTCTTTATTTCAGGCTTGTATAGACACAGAATTCACAAAAGGTGATAGTCTTTGCATGCTGTAAATACAATAAAACCTTTAGCCAGAAATTAGACATCAACAGACTTCAGAGAATTCATAAGGAACAAAAGTCTATGCAATGAATTTGGAAAATGTATTTCTGTTATAAATCAGTCTTCAATTCCCATGAATAGACTCACAAATGAGAAAACATGCATGCATAGAAAAGTTTTGTACCATAAATTATCTCTAGATGGTAAACTAATATATCACACAAAAGAAATATCATGAGTGTAATGGAATTGGGAAACCCTTTGCTATAAGGCCGATTTCCAGAAAGCTTAGCAAGATTACAGAAAAGTCTCTGAAAATGTAACATGTCTGAAAGATTTGTTGGCATCACAAACTGGAGGATAGCTCAAGTGCATGTGTTTTTGTGCCTGGCATCCAAATTGATATCTCTTTTTCTTTGATGAATTCCTTGTTTATTTATTTAGCAGATTTAGAGACAAAGGATTCCTGTCCATTGATTTACTACTATATGCCCACAATTGCCATGGTAAAGTATATGGCAAAAACTGAGTGCTGGGGGCTGTGAATCTGATTCATCACTGATAACATTGAAGACATTGGTTCCTGGTTCTTATGCTGCTATGCATGGAAATGTTTCTCTAATTTCATTTTCAAATAGTTCATTGTTAATATAAAGAAATGCTTCTAATTTTTAAAATTTCATTGAAATAATTTGTGATTAATGTGTCCTAGTCATGCATTATTACAGGGTGTAGTGCAATATTTGCACACATTTATGCAGTAAAAAGTGATCAAGCTAAGCAACTACAGTTTTATTAAGTTTTTAAAGAGTTATTTATTTGAAAGACAGAGTTACAGAGAGAAGTAGCAGCAGAGAGAGAGAGAGGCCTTCCTCTGCTGGTTCACTCCCCAGATGGCCACAATGGCCGGAGCTCTGCCAATCTGATTCCAGGAACCAGGAGCTTCTTCCAGATCTCCCACTTGGGTGCAGGGACCCAAGGACTTGGGCCATCTTCTACTGCTTTCCCAGGCCATAGCAGAGAGTTGGATCAGAAGAGGAGCAGCCAGGACTAGAACTGGTACCCACATGGGATGCTGGTGCTTCAGGCCAGGGTGTTAGCCCACTGTGCCACAATGCTGGCCCCCAAGCAACTACAGTTTCTAATTCTTCTCCATGATTTGAGACTACCAGCTCCTCTCCTTCAGTTCTTTACACAGAACCTAATATGGTTGAATGTAGTCATCTCATTATATTATGGAACACCAGAAGTTCTTTCTGCCTCTTTGATTTTTGATACCTATTATCCAATCCCCCTCTATCCCTAGCTGCTTCCCTTCTCAGCCTCTAGTAATCACAGTTCTGTGTTCAGATCCATTATTTTCTTTCACTTCCACATGTGACAAGGACCAGGTGACATTTGTGTTCCTGCTTCTGGCTTATTTCAATTAATTTAATAATATTTTGTTCTTTTTTTGTATCTAAAAGAGGTTGCCCTGTCCATTGTTTTTCACTGATGGACAGCTAGATTGGTTTCACATCCTGGCTGCAGTGAACTGTGTTATAGTGGCTGTGTTATGGGAAAATTGCTGTATCTTTGATATGCTCTCCTCCTTTCCTTCTAATAAAATTTCCTTATTCTATATAGCCAAGAGCAAGATAACTCTCACATGGTAGGTCAATTTTTATCTTAGTTTAATTTTTGTTATTTATTTGAAAGAGTTACAATAGAGGTAGAGACACAGAGAGGTCCTCCATTAGCTGGTTCGCTCTACAGATGACTACAAAGGCCAGAGTTATGCCATTCTGAAACCTGGAGACAGGAGCTTCCTCTGGGTCTCCCACATGGGTGCATGGGCCCAAGGACTTGGGCCATCTTCTACTGCTATCCCAGGAGATAGCAGAGAGCTGTATTGGAAGAAGAGCAGCTGGAACTAGAACTGGCACCCAAATGGGATGCTGGCCCTTCAGGCCAGGGCTTTAACTCACTGCACAACAGCGCCAGCCCCAATTTTTATCCTTTTTAAGGAATGACCATACTGTTCTGCATAACATCTGTACTAACTTGTGTTTTCACCTACCATATATGGTGGTTTTCTTTTCCCATGTGCTCTCTAGCATTTGTTATTTTTTATCAGTTTGGCATAAAAATGATATAGTATTGTTCATGTTTTTGTGTATTTTGAAATCAGTTAATTTGTTTATTAAATCTTTATTATTTGAAAGGTGGATTTAGAGAGAGAGGGAAAGACATAGATAGCTTTCATCTGCTGGCTCACACCCCAGAGAGTTTCAACAGTTGAGCCTGGGGCATGCTGGAGTCAGGAGCTTCATCCAAGTCTCCCACATGAGTGGCAAGGACCTGAGTCCTTCGTCCATCTTCTGCTGGTTTCCCAGGTGTTTAGCAGTGAGCTAAATTGGAAGTGGAGATTCCTAAACTCAAAGTGGAACTCAGATGTTATGCTGGCCTCACAGATTGCAGCTTTCCCCACTTGGCCACAATGCCAGCCCCTCTATCAATTTAATTCCTCAAAAATAGCTCAGTAATGTTGGCATCTATCTCATTTTGTTTTTTCTCTGTTATTATTCAACTTATTGATGTCTTATTTTTGTTCACATTATTCCTCTCAATTGCTCTACCTGAGGTGAGTAGGGCTGCTGTGTTGCTTAAATGAAGTGTATGCTTTAGATTACTCATTTAATGAGTGCATGTCATTCACATAGCACTTCACTGAAGTTCTACTATGTCCCAAATCCTCTTCTAGGCACAGAATTTAGACCACTTTTCTCTTAGGCCCAGATCTTGCCTTTAACATACTACTTGGAATTTAGTAGCTCATGAAATCTGCAGACTGCATAAATGAATGAATATTTTGAGGGCTGTGCTTTTGTGGAGGAACTTCATAGGAGACCGAAGGAATAAAATAAATCAAAAGTATCCACAGTATATAGAATGTATACTATTTTACAAGTCACAGAGAAGAAGAAGAAGAAGGAAAGTAGTAAGACTAGAAAGTTTGTGGCAAGACTAACAGGCGCTGGTCAAGAACTTAATAAGCACATTAGGAAAGCAGTAAGGTTTCTTTTTTTTTTTTTTTTGAGGAAAAGTTTTTATTTCTAGTGATGAAATTGGCTACAGAACATTATGAAAGTTTAAAAATACAAAGAGAAATTGTCTATAATTAATAGATTCAAAATTTGACAATCAGTGAATATCATTATTAGTCATTACCAACAACAGTTATTGATTTGAAAGGCAGAGTGACAGGAAGAGGGAACCACTGCTTCACTCCCCAGACACTTGCAATAGCCAAAGCTTGACCAAGCCACAACCAGGAACTGGGAATTCATTCTGGATGTCCCATTTGGGTGCAGGGACCCAAGCACTTCTGCCATCCTCCGTCTCCTCCCAGGGTGCACACTAGCAGAAACTTGCCTCAAAGCAGAGAAGCTACCACTCAAGCCAGGCATTTGTATATGGGATGTGGGTGTGTGGTGGTGATAGCAAGCCCTCATGGATAAAAAAAAAAAAAAAAAAAAAAAAAAAAAAAAAAAGTTATTTCTATGCCAAGGAAATTACTCTGTAGTCTTTCTCTTATAAACTACGTATTGCTGAACCTAGATAATTTTTCCTTTATTTAACAATGACATGAAAATGTCAGTTGAGTTGGCTTTCCTGAAGACCTTGTTTCTTGAATATTAGTGGCTAGCTGAGATAAATTCTTTTCATCTCTTTCTCGCTTCGGCAGCACATGTGCTCGCTTCGGCAGCACATATACTAAAATTGGAATGATACAGAGAAGATTAGCATGCCCCTGCGCAGTAAGGTTTCTTTACCTCCCTGTAGGCTCTGCTCTCCAGAGGTGAACATGGTCCTCTAAACCCACTTGCTGCACACACAAACACCTGAGTGTTGTATTCTCCCACAGGTGTTGGAGACTGATATGGTGTTCTGATTTATATTTACATAATGGCTAGTGACATCGGGCATATTCACATGTTTTGACCATGTACATTTCTTCTGAGAAATGTCTATTCAGATCCTTGCCTGTTTCTTCACTGTATTTTTTGGAGTTTTTCCAATTCATGTAAATGTTCTGGAAATCTGTAAACATTCAGAGTTTTAATTTTTCCTGCCATCTGTTCATTGTATCTACACTCTGATGTTTACTTTGTTGTGAAGAAGTATCTTAGTTGGATATACTCAAATGTCTCTGTTTTTATTTTTGTGACTATTGCTATTGGAATCTTACCCAAAAGCTATTGTGTGTTGACAATATTTAGAGTTTCCCTATGTTTACTTGGGTTTGGGTCTTATGATTACATTTTAATTCACTGTGAGTTCACTTTCACATAGTGTAAGAGATGTTGGAGTCTCTTTTCAGGCTTCTACATATGGATCATCAAGTTCCTCTGCACCACTTGTGAAAGAGATTCTTCTTTCTCCAGTTCATTTTAGTTCCTTTGTTAAATATGAGTTGCTGGTAGAAATTTGGGTTTATTTCTATGCTACCAAGTCTTTTCCATTGAACTATGTGTCTGTTATTATATCAGTGCTAACACTTCTTCTTTTTTTTTTTTTTTTTGCAGTATATTTATTTGAAAGGCAGAGTTACAGAGAGGTAGAGGCAGAGAGAGAGAGAGGTCTTCCATCCACTGGTTTACTCCCCAAATGGCCACAATGGCCGGAGCTCTGTTGATCTGAATCCAAGTGTCAGGAGCTTCTTCCAGGTCTCTATGCAGGTGCAGGGGCCCAAAGACTTTGGCCATTTTCTACTTTTTTCTCAGGCTATACCAGAGAGGGGTATAAGAAGTGGAGCAGCTGGGAAACATACTGGCACCCATATGAGATGCCGGCACTGCAGACGGTGACTTTACCTGCTTTGTCATAGTGCTGACCCCTGTAATATGTCTTAAAATATGGTGTGATGTCTCCAGCTTTTTTTTGCTTTATAATATTGCTTTAGATGTTAAGCATCTCTCATGTTTCTATGTGAATTTTAGCATCATTTTTTCTAGCTCTGAGAACATCGTTGGTATGTTGATTGGGATTACATTGAATTTGCAAATTGCTTTTGGTAGTATGGATATTTTGGTATTATTCTTCCCATTCACAAACATAAGTTTTCTGTGAGACTGTCAAAAAGCCTTGACAAAAATTGGACTTTATTACACAAAAATTCATCACTTTTTGGGATCATTTAAATCCATAATTTTGCACTAATATTTGATAAATAATTAAAGACTTTGAGCATTTTAGTAGGAGAAATTAAAATATTTATCAATTTATTCAAATATTGTTTAGATGTGATATTCAAATATTGTTTAGAGCCATTGTCTGTATTCCCTCTAAATTACGATCTTTTTGCTTTTTGCCTGTTAAACTTGTCCCTTGATTCAACAACCCTTTTTAATGTAATGTAAACTGAAAATGTCATTTCATAAGCTAAAAAAAATGACAAAGAAGGAAAAAGAAGGGAGGGGGGTTGAGTATATAATTATGTTCTCCGAATTTTTTCTATAAAACATATTGAATCATTTAAAAGCTAATTAAAATTAAACTCAAAATTGGACCATTATGACCAATATTTAAAACAAGTGATTAAAAACTGTAGATGTCTTCAATTTTGATTATCATTCTTCTTTAGAATATCTGAAAGAAATCCAGTTTCTCACTTTAAAATATACCAGTGTGTTAGAATTTAGTATTAAATGACTTTGTTTAAAAGTGTTATTTAATCTATTGCTTTAAGTAGTAATACTATGGCCATTGTAAAACAAAATCCTTATCATTTTTCATAAAACAGGAAGGGCCTTTAAAACATCATCACTAAAAATATTAAGAGACCTAAAATATAACATTCTTAAAACCCAAGTGATACCATTCAAAATTTTCAAATATGCAGGGATAGTTCATGTCAAGTAACTAAATAATTGTTAAGTGTATATATGGAATAGCTTCTATAAATTCTTTTGGCAAGGGCTGGCACTGTGGCATAGTGGGTGAGGCTGCCACCTGCAGTGCTGGTATTCCATAGGGGCATCAGTTCAAGACCTGGCTGCTCCACTTCCTATCCAGCTCTCTGCTATGGCCTGGGAAACACTATAAAATGGTACAAGTCCTTGGGCCCCTGCAACTGCATAGGAGACCAGGAAGAGGCTCCTGGTTCCTGCCTTCCAGTCAGCACAGCTGCAGCCATGGAGGCCAACTGTGGAGTGAACCAGTGAATGGAAGACCACTCTCTCTGCCTCTCCTTCTCTCTCTGTGTAATTCTGACTTTCAAATAATATAAATAAATCTTTAAAAAATTCTTTTGGCAAATAGATGAAGCTATTTGTTATACATTTCAAATAAATAGCAAACATACTAGAAAAATATATTGAATAAAATTTAAGCAACTCATAGCTATACACAGAAATTTCTCACCATAACAACATAGCAACCACTAAATTTCCAAATTCAATTTTCCACAACTTAGAATCTTTAACTCCAGAAGGAGTACAAAATTGACAGAACAGTGGCCTATGTATCAGGATACCTAATGCTAATACAGAATTATCCCTGCCACAACTTACCTATGTGACCTTGAACAATTCACTTTACTTCTCTGGGCTTGGCATTTAGCATCCTCATGTGATAAAGGAGGCTTGGATAAGATCAGTTGTACTCTATCTTGAGACTTCAATGATCTCTCAGTTTCCAAACAGGCACCTTAAGGGAAAGTAAACCTTTAGATCAAAGCTTACATTTTTAAATCTAAATATATTTTAAACTCTTTCTACAACTAGTACAAAACAACACATTCAAATGTGTACCATGCCACTTTTCAATATTTGGGAATAATTAATGCATCATTTTAGAGCATTGTCTTGAGGCCAGTGCTGTGGTGTAGCTAGTAAAGCCACTGCATGCAGTGGGGGCATCCCATATGGAGGCCGGTTCAAGTCCAGGCTGCTCCATTTTCCATTCAGCTGTCTGCTATAGCCTGGGAGAGCAGTAGGAAGTTGGCCCAAGTCCTTGGGCCCCTGAATCTGCATGGGAGACCCTGAAGAGGTCCTGGCTCCTGGTTTCAGATTGGCATATCTCTGACCTTTTAGGTCATCTGGGGAATGAAAAAGCAGATGGAGGAACTCTCTCTCTTCCTCTTGTTCACTATCTGTGTAACTCTGACTTCCAAATAAATAAATAAATAAATCTTTTAAAAAATCAAAAGAATATTGTCTGGCACACAGTGAACCACTAAGTACAAGATATTATTAGTAATATTAGATTGAAATATTGAAATAAACTAGGCAATAAGCCTTAAGATGCAAATTAATACCAAGAAATATAATCTCAAATTTCTGTGTTCAACAAGGTAGTCTCTTTTCACTACTAACTTTATACTAAATAAGATATTTTGATATTTTGTTAAGAGTAAATTTATCGGGGGCCAGCGCCGTGGCTCACTTGGTTAATTCTCCACCTGTGGTGCTGGTATCCCTTATGGGCAAAGTGTTCTAGTCCTGGTTGCTCCTCTTTCAGTCCAGCTTTCTGCTATGGCCCGGGAAGGCAGTAGAGGATGGCCCAAGTGCTTGGGCCCTGCACCCGGATGGGAGACCAGGAGAAAGCACCTGACTCCTGGCTTTGGATGGGCACAGCTCCAACTGTGGCAGCCATCTGGGGACTGAACCAATGGAAGGAAGACCTTTCTGATTTCTCACTGTATATAACTCTACCTGTCAAATAAAAAAAATTATTAGTTTTTCATAAAAACTGCAGTATTGAAAAAGTTCTAAAATCCCTCTAATTCTAAATGTCTGTGACTGCTAACTCATTAGCACATATTGCATTCTTTACATCTGGGTAATCATGACAATTCACTTTTAAATGATTAACAGATCTGCTGTTATATATAAATACATGCTTTTCCGAAAATCATACAATAAGCAGGCTACATACTTTACTTCAAGTAGAACTGCCATATCCAGTCCTACAATTGTAAATAAGACAGTTTCAATTGTTCAGCATTATCAATTATAAATTCCAATCGTGTAGCAATACTCATAAGAATTTAGGGGGCCGATGCTGTGGAGTAGCAAGTAGAGCTGTGGCTTGCAGTGCTGACATTCCAATTGGGTGCCAGTTCAAGTCCTGGCTACTCAAATTACTATCCATCTTTTTAGGCAAGTAAGACTTACTATCCAGCAGTAGAGGATGGCCCAGGCCCTTGGGCTCCTGCACCTGCATAGGAGACCCAAAAGAAGCTGCTGGCTCCTGGCTTTGGATTGGCAGAGCTCCAGCCATTGTGGCCAAATGGGGAGTGAACCAGCGGTTGGAAGACTGCTCTCTCTCTCTCCTTCTCTGTGTAACTCTGATTTTCAAGTAAAATAAATGAATTTTTTTAAAAAAAGGATGAAATAAAAAGGAAGATGAAGATTACAAAATTGTTTAATTTTTTTAATAAATATAAATTTTCAAAGTACAGCTTTTGGATTACAGTGGCTTCCCTTCCCCCAAAACATCCCTCCCACCCATAATCCTCCTATTTCCTGCTTCCTCTCCCATCCCAGAAGATTACAAAATTGTATGAAGGACATTTGTACAGTAAACAAATATACTGATTTCCAATGCAATATTTGAATACTTGAAGCAGGAACGCTAAGTACTTCTTTGCCAAAATAACATGTTTTCTCCAGTGTAAAACCCATTTGCCATCCCAATACAAAAAGGGATTTGGGGCAAGAAGGAAAAAAGAAGTCCACACATGCGGAAATTTTAAGCAAAACAAAATAGAGAATGTATTTAGTTTCATGTAAATCACATGAGAATTAATAGTATTCTACCAATTTGCAACAAATATTTTTAACTTTAATGAATGAATGAATTTTCAGTTACATAGCAGGAAACTTCTACCCTCTCCCATAAAACTGAAAGAGAAACTTTTTAAAAGTAAAAACTGATGAAAGAATTCTGCAATACATGTTAATGTTAAGTAGCCCAGCAGAGTTTATTTAGAAATACAAACACACACACAGAAAATAAATACATTAAAATCTTACTGAATAGGTCAGTAATAGTTCAGGATCCAATATGTGTGCAAAAGATTCTGGATTTCCCAGTCACTTTGTATAGGAAATGATGTGCTTTGCTATGTAGCATGTAACTTTAGATTCCTGAACACCTCCACTTTGCTTCTTACCCTGAATCCCAGCAAATACAGGAACACAGCTGTTGAGTCATTCATTTTCTGGATTTGGGAATATCAAAGAATTAATGAGTATAGAAAGTTGTACAGCAAAGACCAAGAATATCCAAGGGAGGTCAGGAAAATCAATTGAACAAGTCAAAATACTATGAATGTATACTGAATGCTCTGTTTTTAATATGTCTTACTTACCTAAAAAGACATGAGGGCTATTGCTCTCTCTCTTAATACAACTAAGGAGAAGATATCACCAATGCTCAAGAAAAATGAATACACAGCAGAGCTAATACAAAATCCCAAAATTCCAAAATAGAAAAACTGGATATGCACTCCTTACACACACCCTGAAGTGGCAATGAAGTAGAACAAATCTAAAATTAGAAAAAAATCTTTTTTTAAAAGATTTATTTATTTATTTGAAAGTCAGAGTTGCACAGAGAGAGGCAGAGAAGAGAGAGGGGTCTTCCATCCACTGGTTCTCTCCCCAGTTGGCTGCAATGGCCAGAGTTGTGCCAATCCAAAGCCAGGAGCAAGGAGCTTCTTCCAGGTCTCCCACATGGGTGCAGGGGCCCAGGACTTGGGCCATCTTCTACTGCTTTCCCAGGCTATAGCAGAGATCTGGATCCATATGAGCTGCCAGCACTGCAAGTGGTGGCTCTACCCACTATGCCACACCACTGGCCCCGAAAATTCTTGTCAAATTAAGAACATTTAACCTTTGTTTTAGAGTGCATTATTAAAATATCTAAACTGGGGGAATACATAATTTCTTTCTTTAGAAATCAGAAGAGAAAAAGAACACTTCAAGCCTACTGTGACACCACACAGAAGGAATGGAGAATCATGATCTCAATTAGCCTAGGGACAGAATAAAAGGGAGGGAAATAGGAACAACAGAATTAAGATGAATAAGCTTTGACAGCTGAGGGAATCTGAATGTAAAGAAAAGGCATGCAGTTAACTGAAACAATAGAGATAAGTCTGAGAGGAAAAAACATTGTTAAGTCATATTAATGGGGCCAGAGCTGTGGCTTAGTAAAGTAAAAAAAAAAAATCTAAAATTTGTTTTTAAATTATATAATTAAAAAAGATAAAAAAGATGTTCAATCTTAAGTCTCTACAGCATAAGATATACATCAATTTTCCCAGGTTCTATTTGCATTTATTAACAAAGTTTCATGGGTATAATCACTAAAGTGGCTCCAATAAGTCTTTTTATAAAAATTATTTTTTATTTTGACAGGCAGAGTGGACAGTGAGAGAGACAGAGAGAAAGGTCTTCCTTTTTCTGTTGGTTTACCCCCTAGTGACCGCTGCGGCCAGTGTGCTGCAGCTGGCACATGGCGCTGATCCAAAGCCAGGAGCCAAGTGCTTCCTCCTGGTCTCCCATGCAGGTACGGGGCCCAGGCACTTTGGCCATCCTCCATTGCACTCCTGGGCCATAGCAGAGAGCTGGACTGGAAGTGGAGCAACTGGGACAGAATCTGGCTCTCCCAGCAGGACTAGAACTTGGTGTGCCTGCACCGCAGGTGGAGGATTAGCTTATTGAGCCATGGAGCCTGCCTCCAATAAGTCTTAACCTGGGATGCAACTAAATTTAACAAGGATACTCAATAGGAATTTTAGAAGAATTCCAAAATATGTATCAGAATAAAAATAAATACTTTACTTGGTACATCTCATTTTAACTATACTATTGTCTAAATTTCCAAATATCAGATGTACTAAAAAAATCCCCAAAGCAGCAGAGTTGGTCCGACATGATGAGGAATAAAATAAAGAAAATGAGAATTCGCAGATCCCAGATTAAAATAACCAAGAAGGCCCAATAAAAGAAAACTCAATGTCTTCATACACTAACATTTATTACCTCAGATTTATTTAACAAAAAGGTGATTATTCCAGCTACATCCCATTAGGTAGCCCAATTTTACCTGCTAAATCCATTTAAAAAAAGCACCTCATGATATATTACTAAAATCATATTGCTATATGCCATCCACCATGTCCACTGTACCTTATACCTAATGTTAACAGATCTGATGAAAATCAGTAGATAAATGATGTGTCTTAACCACGTGTGGGAAATGTCTTTTGTTCAACGTTTTTCCAAAAACCCCTCAGTCTCAGTTTGCCTTCACCTTGAAAAGACACTTCTGAGGTTTACTAATCAGTCCAGCTTCTTCGGGCCTCCCTCCAATGAAAGGGGCTAAAATCCATCAAAATAAACTCTAGGCACTGTCCTTGTGCTCCCAGTGACTTTTTCACTCTAGGGGCTCACAAACCTTCTAAATTCTTTAGATCACCTGTGATGTCCATTAGTTCTCAAAGACTATGATGCAAGTAATTTCCCCTCTTGGAACCTTGTTATTAACTGTGCTGTATGAGAAATGAAGTCTCCTACACACCTTGTGCTTACGATTCTCCAAACCATGTTGCCTGCTAGGACTTTGGCCATGAATATAGGACAGCAATACCTGAACATGATTACTGAGATCTCCTTAATAAAGGATAGACTGGGGCCAGCACTGTGGTGCAGTGGTGTAATCCTTTACCTGCAGTGCTGGCACCCCATATGAGCACCAGTTCTAGTCCCCATTTCTCCTTTTCCCATCCAGCTCTCTGCAATAGCCTGGGAAAGCAGTAGAAGCTGTTCCAAGTGCTTTGGTCCCTGCCAAAATGTGGGAGACCTAGAAGCTCCTAGCTCAGATTGGCCCAGCTGCAGACATTGCAGTCATTAGGGGAGTAAATGAGCATATGGAAGACCTTTCTCTCTGTCTCTTCCTCTCACTGTCTGTAAGTACACCTGTCAAATACGTAAATAAATTCTATATATATATATATTTACATTTATTTATATATATTTATGTATATAAATATATTCATATATAAAATATATTATGCTTTATCATATATTATATAATATATAATAATTATAAACAGATAATATTATATAATTTATTATAACTATTATATATATCATATATATATATTATTGAGATGACTTCAATAGCCAGAGTGTGGCCAGGTTGAAGCCAGGAGCTCCTCCTCCAATGTGTGTGGCAGCAACCCAGGCACTTGGACCATCTTTCACTGGTTTTTCAATCCATTGGTAGTAAGCTGGATCAGAAATAATTATATATTTATATATAAATAAATTCATATATAATATTTATATATAATTATATATTATATATTTATGATAATTATATGTAATTCTATATTATGTATAGAAATATATAATATATATTATAATATATAAATATATATATGATGGATCAAAATGCGGCATTCTCCATTTGGCAGAAGAGACAGGCTCCAATATCTACTGTCTATGTCAGTATGTCAGTATAATGCAGGAGGTAACCCCTCTACCAAATAAGAAAAGCTATTTCAGTTCAGCTGGACATCATTCTGCTGACTGTTGACCTTATTACTGTTAGTCTGGATGCTTTCATTGGTTACAATCCAGAGACCCAATTTTCCCATAGATATAAACATCAGCAAACATGAAAATTTGGTAAGAAAAGCTTAAACTGAGAGTTATGATTAATAACTATTTTAACAAAATTTCTCAGAACCCATCTAATCCAAACCTTGGACAATTGGGAGCTGTTGTACTTGGCCCACCCATAATTGAAATGGATTCTAAATCCTTCAACTGCAAGGAGAGTATCATAGACATTAATGCTCCAAACGGATCCAGTTCCCTGCTAATGTGTCTGGAAAAGCAGCACAGGGTGACTCAAATATTGGGGCTCCTGCACCCATGTGAGAGACCTGGAAGAAGCCCCTGGCTCCTGATATCAGTCTGGCCTAGCCACAGTCACTGCAGCCATTTGAGGAGCGAACAAACCAGGAGGAAGATCCATCTCTCCCACTCTCTCTTTCTAGTGCTGCCTTTCAAATTCATAAATAGACCTTTAAGAAAGTCGATCACTTCAATAAATTTGTCATTGCTCAGTCATGATTACTTTTACTACCTTAAATTCTTTTTCAAAAGATTTATTTATTGGAAAGGCAGAAAGAGGAGCTGGTGGTTGTGGTGCAGTGGACAAAGTTGCTATCTGTTACATTGGCATCCTCTACGTGCACCAGTTCAAGTACCAGCTATTCCATTTCTGATCCAGCTCCTTACCAATGGACTGAAAAAGCAGGGAAAGTTGGCCCAAGTGGCTGGGATGCTGCCACGCACATTGCAGGAAAAGCTCCTGGCTTCAACCTGGCCACACTCTGGCTATTAAAGTCATCTCAAAAATGAATTAGGTGGTGGAAGATTTCTGTCTCTCCCTCTCTCTGTAACTCTTTCAAATAAGTAATTAAATACTTTAATATGATAAAAAATGGCAGAGAGACACAGAGACAAAGAGAGAAGGAAAGAGAAGCAGAGAGATCTCCCATCTGCTGGTTCACTTTCTATATGGCTACCACTGTGCAAGACCAGGTTTCAAGTCCCCATTGAGGTTACAGTTCTCCAAATTAGATGACAAGAAGGAAAGAATTTGAGCTATTATCCATTGCTTCCCAGGGATATTAACATGAAACTGATTTGGAAGTGGAGTACCCAAAACTCAGATTAGCACTGCAATATATGATGCGGGCATCTGTTGTGATGGTTAACAAATTGGAAAACCTAGAGGAAAAATCAACAGATTCCTGGACATACACAATATACCAAAATTGAGTCATGAAGACACATAGAAAAGCTAAACAAATCAAAAACCAAGACAGAGATTGGATGAGTAATAAAGACCCTCCCAACAAGGAAAAGTCCAGGATCAGACAGCCTCACTATTGAATTCTACAAGTCTTTTAAAGAACTAATGCTTCTCAAACTATTCAACACAATTGAAAGAGAGACAATCCTCTCAAACTCCTTCTATTAATCTGACAATGACTCATTCTATCATTTATTTATACATAATGTTGAGAAAATCAGAAGTATTTGTTAGGACTTCTGCTAAAATGCACTAGATTTATAATTTTTAAATACATCTTTCCTAGATGTAATGCAGTCCTTTGCTACTTTAGAGTATCAGAAATTTAAAATGTTGGACTGGTGCTGTGGTGGAGCAGGTTAACACCCTCGCCTGAAGCTCCAGCATCCCATATGGGGGCCGGTTCAATACTCAGCTGCTCCACTTCTGATCCTGCTCTCTGCTATGGCCTGGCAAAGTAGTAGAAGATGGCCCAAGTCCTTGGGCCCCTGTACCGATCTGGGAGACCTGGAACTAGCTCCTGGCTCCTGGCATCGGATCAGCACAGCTATGGCAGTTGCAATCAATTAGGGAGTGAACATCAGATGAAAGACCTCCCTCTTTCTCTCTGGTTCTCCTCTCTGTCTGTAACTCGACTTGTAAATAAATAAATAAATAAATCTTTAAAACAATTAAGAAATTTAAAAAGGGAAAAGTTTTTAAAAAATGTATTTATTTATTGTGAGGCAGAGTGACAGATATAGAGAGCAAGAGAAAGAGAGGTCTGCTATCCACTGGTTCACCCCTAAATGGCCAGAATGGCTGGAGCTGGGCCGATCTGAAGCCAGGTGCCAGAAGCCAGGAGTCAGCAGCTTCCTCCAGGTCTCTCACATGGGTGCAGGGGCCCAAGCACTCAGGGCATATTCCACTGCATTCCTAGGCCATTAGCAAAGAGCTGGATTGGAAGTGCAGGAGCAGGGACTCAAACTGGTGCCCATGTGGGATGTTGGTGCTGCAGGTGGATGCTTAATCTACTATGCCACAGAGTGGGCCCAGGGAATGGTTTTAGGAAGACATCTTTCATGTAGACTAGGCTGCAATATTGCAAGGTAAGGTTTAGCTTTTATTTCCACACATCAGTATTCATCTTTTAGCAACTATAAATACTGAATATCATACATATAGACATAAATATAGGTAACTGCAGATTTTGTTGTCATTCTTTCTAATTCTCTTTTAATGTCTGCTAATAGGCCATATTATGGATTATTATATTGATGTTATCTGTACACAACCATCAGGCATTTCCACTGTTGAATGTGTTTATGTGTACAGGTAGTTTTGTTTGTGTGTACATGAATGCACATTTGATGGAGATAGCACTGACAGTAATAATGTGAGAAATCCTAATGCTGATTTCAAACTTTCTATCCTCCGCAGAGATGGCTGTCATTGAAGTAGACCACAGGGCCCCTTTGCTGTTGTGGACTGAAATGTGCCTCCCTAAAACTCAAACACTGAAGTGCTAACCACCAACATAACTCTACCTGAAGAAAGTGCTTTTAAGCAGATCAAATGATAGATGTGTCTGTCACATCAGAGAAGGGCTTCTGGAAAAATCGAGCCTATTAGCACCTTGATCTGATATTTTCAAGCTCTACAACTCTGAGAAGTAAAATTCCATGATTTAAATCATATTCTCTGTGGTATTTTCTTAGCAAATTAATATATCCTCATTTCTGCTAGCATTTTCTGCTGTCATCTAGAAGGTCCTCGTGATTAACAGAGAAATATAGAAAGTAAAAACTATGATTTTAGATTACCAAGTACCTACTAACATAAAAAAGATATCCCAGAAGCAACCTACTACCATCCTCCAGGACCCAGAAAAAAAAAAAAAAAAACAGGAATGAGTCAAGTTGTGGGGCAGTAGAAAAGTGAATAATGAAAGATCACAGCAGAAGTAAATAAGGAAGGGTTTGATGCTGTGGTGTAGTAGGTTAATGCCTTGTCCTGCTGTGCATGTATCCCATATGTTGTTGCTCGAAGACCAGGTTCTCCACTTCCAATCCAGCTCCCTACTAATGCACCTGGGAAATTGGTGGAAGATGGACCATGTTCTTGGGTGCTGGCACCCACATGAGAGACTTGGAAGAAGCATCTGGCCTTTCAAATAAAGAAATCTTAAAAAAAATAGAAGCAGTGTTAGCACTGTTGGAAAAACAGACACATAGTTCAATGGAAAAAATAGGCAGCTGAAATAAACTGACTTTTCTACAGCCAACCCCTATTTAATAAAGGAAAGAAAACAAACAGGAGAAAGAAGAATCCCCTTAGCAAATGGTTTAAAGGAAAGTGATTATCCATATGTAGAAGCCTGAAAAGATACCCCAACACCTCATACACTATGTAAAAGCAACTCAAGGTTAATTAAAAGTCTAAATATAAAACCAAAACCTTGAGAGCTTGTTTTGAGGTTCTAGCAGGGGAGCGCAGCTACTCGTATACCCTTGACCGAAGACCGGTCCTCCTCTAGCGGGGAAGGTCGTCCTCTTCGACCCAGCACGCAGCTTCAGGAGGGACGCACATGGAGTGGTGAGGGAGGAAGGGGACACCCGCCTAGCCAGCCAGATCAGCCGAATCAACCCTGGCGATCAATGGGGTGACAGATGTCGCAGCCAGATCGCCCTCACATCCTGAGTTCATGCCGGAGCTGAGGGAAGGAAGCAATGCCGTCGGATCTGGCCGCTCTGCGGGAGTCTGAGGAACAACTCACACCAGGTGGCCGCCGTTCCGTCGTCATGGGTAAAGGAGACCCCAACAAGCCAAGGGGCAAAATGTCCTCCTATGCCTTCTTTGTGCAGACGTGCCGGGAAGAGCACAAGAAGAAACACCCTGACTCTTCGGTCAATTTCGCAGAATTCTCTAAGAAATGCTCGGAGAGATGGAAGACCATGTCTGCAAAGGAAAAGTCCAAGTTTGAAGATATGGCAAAAAGTGAAAAAGCTCGTTATGACAGGGAGATGAAAAATTACGTTCCTCCCAAGGGTGATAAGAAGGGAAAGAAAAAGGATCCCAGTGCTCCTAAAAGACCACCATCTGCCTTCTTTCTCTTTTGCTCTGAACATCGCCCAAAGATCAAAAGTGAACACCCTGGCCTGTCCATTGGGGACACTGCAAAAAAATTGGGTGAGATGCGGTCTGAACACTCAGCCAAAGATAAACAACCATATGAACAGAAAGCAGCTAAGCTAAAGGAGAAATATGAAAAGGATATTGCTGCATACCGTGCCAAGGGCAAAAGTGAAGCGGGAAAGAAGGGCCCTGGTAGGCCCACAGGCTCAAACAAGAAGAATGAACCTGAAGATGTGGAGGAAGAAGAGGAAGAAGAAGAAGATGAAGATGATGAGGAAGAGGATGAAGATGAAGAATAAATGGCTATCCTGTAATGATGAGTGTGGAGTGTGCGTGTGTGCTCAGGCAGTTGTTTTGCTAAGAATGTGAATTCAAGTGCAGCTCAATATTAGCTTCAGTATAAAAAAACTGTACAGATTTTTGTATAGCTGATAAGATTCTTTGTAGAGAAAATACTTTTTTTAAAAAATGCAGGTTGTAGCTTTTTGAGGGGCTACTACATACAGTTAGATTTTAAAGCTTCTGATGTTGAATGTTCCTAAATATTTAATGGTTTCTTTAATTTCTTGACTTGTGTATGGTAGCGCAGCAAAGTTGTAGGAATTAGTATCATTTGTAAATTTGGATTTTTTGTTAGGATGTTGCATTCTGTGTTGTTTTTTTAAAAAAAATTTTGTAATAAAATTATGTATGTTAAAAAAAAAACCCAAAACCTAAGTAAACATATGAGAAACTGTAAAACATTAGCAGAGACAACAGTTTGCATAAGATTCCAAAAGCACAAGTAACAAAAATAAAATATACAAATTTGAGCATATCAAATTAAGATACATCTTCACAACAAAGTAATCAACAGAGTGAAGATACAATGGACGGAATGGCAGGAAACATTGAAAACTCTGACTATGACAAAAGATTGATAGCCAGAACATACATATATAGAACTGGAAAAACTCCAAACAAGAAGCAAAATGTACACGTAAGAAATGGGCAATGATCAGAATAGATGTTTCTCAGAAGAAGAAATCTCAATTGTCAAGACATAGATGAACATGCCCAATATCACTAGCCATTAGGGAAATGTAAATCAAAACCAATAGCAGACTCCATCTGTGGGAGAAGACAATGCTTGGGTTTTCATTTGTGCAACAAGTGGGTTTAGAGGACCCTGTTCACCATTAGAGGGCAGAGTCTACATGGAAGTAAAGAATCCTTAATACTTTCCTAATGGGAGAAGAGGAAGCCTGAGACCTCGCAAGCGGGAAGTGGTCCAGAAACTGCTCAGGTGTGGGTGTAGGTGGCTGAGCAACAGGCAGTCCTGCCTTGATTCCCCACAAAGATACAGGGGAAACCCTTCTGGATGGAGCAGGCGTGAATCGGAGGACCTACTGGGAGAACAAGGTCACCCACCGCGCGGAAGCCAAGTCGCGGGACCCAGACGCAGAAGCCCCAGGGTCTGCGCGACAGTGCTCCAAGGGGAGTGCATGCCACACAGACAACAGCGGGGAGACTTGGGACGCTCAGGGCTCCGAGTCCACACATCGGCGCTGGAAGGGGAGGTGAGCTCAATAACCCGAGACATTGGTGGGGAAACGGGGGTCAGAATCTAGAGGGGGGCCGGAAAGTGCAGCAAACTCACTACCGGAAAGAAGGAAAAAAAAAAGCTTTGGGGTTTCTCTTCCCCCTAACCTTGCAAAGGTTACAAGGCTGCAAGGCTTGAAGAATTCCCAAGAGACAAAGAGCAGGCCTCCTCTTTGGATTTACATATCAATGGGGGAGAGTTAAGGAACTGAGTCACTACAATTCAGTAGCCTAGCCAACCCAGTGGGAGTCCAGAGGAGCCAAAGACTGGAAGCTAAATACCATCAATTCTGCACAGCCCTGCCCTGCGGTGTTACTTACCCCCTGAATAAATAAAATAAATAAATAAATAAAAAGAGAGAGATTTACCACGCATAACCTGAGGGTGTCACCTTTGCACACCCTTAACCAGGAAGAACCAGGCAGCGCTCTCAGGCCGCACCCATCTCAAGCCTCCAAGGCTCCTCCAACAGCAGGCAGTCCACTTAGCACGGACACAGTATAAAAAAAAAAAAAGAAAAAAAACGCACAGTGACGCAAGAAGAATTAACTATGCCGAGTAACAAACACAGAAATAGAGGGAGCAAGATCAACGATGACACTATGATGCCTCCAAATAAGCAAAACACCCCAAGCCAAGAGTATGAAGATGATGAGATAGAAGAAATGCAAGATACGGATTTCAAAAAATTTATGATAAGAACATTTAGAAGTTTTCAAAAGCAAATCCTTGAACTACAGAAATCCTTAATGGACAAGATTGAAAATCTCTCTCGTGAAAATGAAATTTTAAGGAAGAGTCAAAATGAAACTCAGAAACTAGTAGAACAGGAAAGTGTAATAGTCAAGAGAAATCAAAATGAAATGAAGAGCTCAATAGATCAAATGACAAACACATTAGAAAGCCTTAAAAACAGAATGGGTGAAGCAGAAAAGAGAATATCGGACTTAGAAGATAGAGCACAGGAAAACATACAGTCAAACCAAAGAAAAGAAGAGGAAATTAGAAACCTAAAAAATATTGTTGGGAATCTACAGGATACTATTAAAAAAAAACAACATTCGAGTTCTAGGAGTTCCTGAAGGCATGGAGAGAGAGAAAGGATTGGAAGGCCTTTTTAGTGAGATACTAGCAGAGAACTTTCCAGGTTTGGAGAAGGACAGAGATATCCTAGTACAGGAAGCTCATAGAACCCCCAATAAACATGACCAAAAGAGATCCTCACCACGACACGTGGTAATTAAACTTACCACAGTGAAACATAAAGAAAAGATCCTAAAATGTGCAAGAGAGAAACGTCAGATTACTCTCAGAGGATCTCCAATCAGACTCACAGCTGACTTCTCATCAGAAACCCTACAAGCTAGGAGGGAATGGCGAGACATAGCATAGGTGCTAAGAGAGAAAAATTGCCAGCCCAGAATATTATATCCTACCAAGCTCTCATTTGTGAATGAAGGTGAAATAAAGACCTTTCATAGCAAACAGAAATTGAAAGACTTTGTGGCCACTCGTCCGGCCCTGCAAAAGATACTTAAAGATGTGCTACACTCAGAAACACAGAAACACGGCCATCAATATGAAAGAAGGGAAAGGAAGAACACCTACCAGTAAAAGAGCATGGGAAGCTCAAAGCATATACTAGAAAATATTTCCGGGAAAATGGCAGGGCAAAGTCATTACGTATCAATTGTCACATTGAACATTAACGGTCTGAATTCTTCAGTTAAAAGACACCGTTTGGCTGACTGGCTCACAGAACACAACCCAACTATTTGTTGCCTACAAGAAACACATCTCTCTAACAAAGAGGCATGCAGACTGAAAGTGAAAGGTTGGAAAAAGATATTCCATGCCAACAGAAACCAAAAAAAAAGCAGGTGTAGCCATATTAATATCAGACAAAATAAACTTTAATACAAAAACTGTTAAGAGAGACAAAGAGGGACACTATATAATGATTAAGGGTTCAATTCAACAGGAAGATGTAACTATTATAAATGTATATGCACCTAATTACAGGGCACTGGTCTATTTAAAAGATATGTTAAGGGACTTAAAGGGAGATTTAGATTCCAATACAATAGTACTGGGGGACTTCAATACTCCACTCTCAGAAATAGACAGATCATCTGGACAGAAGATCAACAAGGAAACAGCAGATTTAATTGACACTATTGTCCAAATGGATCTAACAGATATCTACAGAACTTTCAACCCTACATCTACAGACTTCACATTCTTCTCAGCAGCGCATGGAACCTTCTCTAAGATTGATCACATACTAGGCCATAAAGCAAGTCTCAGCAAATTTAAAAGAATTAGAATCATACCATGCAGCTTCTCAGACCACAGTGGGATGAAGCTGGAAATTAGCAACTCAGGAAACCCCAGAAAGTATGCAAACACATGGAGACTGAACAACATGCTCCTGAATGAACACTGGGTCATTCAAGAAATCAAAAGAGAAATCAAAAACTTTCTGGAAGTAAATGAAGACAACAACACAACATATCAAAACTTATGGGATACAGCAAAAGCAGTATTGAGAGGCAAATTTATAGCAATAGGTGCCTACATCAAGAAATTGGAAAGGTACCAAATAAATGAGCTTTCAGCGCACCTCAAGGACCTAGAAAAACTGCAGCAAACCAAACCCAAATCTAGAAGGAGAAGAGAAATAATTAAAACCAGAGAAGAAATTAACAGGATTGAATCCAAAAAAACATTACAAAAAATCAGCCAAGCGAGAAGCTGGTTTTTTGAAAAAATAAACAAAATTGACACCCCATTGGCCCAACTAACTAAAAAAAAAGAAGAGAAAAGACCCAAATCAATAAAATCAGAGATGAAAAAGGAAACGTAACAACAGACACCACAGAAATAAAAAAGAATCATCAGAAATTACTACAAGGACCTGTATGCCAGCAAACAGGAAAACCTATCAGAAATGGATAGATTCCTGGACACATGCAATCTACCAAAATTGAACCATGAAGACATTGAAAACCTAAATAGACCCATAACTGAAACAGAAATTGAAACAGTAATAAAGGCCCTCCCAACAAAGAAAAGCCCAGGACCAGATGGATTCACTGCTGAATTCTACCAGACATTTAAAGAAGAACTAATCCCATTTCTTCTCAAACTATTCAGAACAATCGAAGAAGAGGGAATCCTCCCAAATTCTTTCCATGAAGCCAGCATCACCTTAATCCCTAAGCCAGAGAAAGATGCAGCACTGAAAGAGAATTACAGACCAATATCCCTGATGAACATAGATGCAAAAATCCTCAATAAAATTCTGGCCAATAGAATACAACAACACATCAGGAAAATCATCCACCCAGACCAAGTGGGATTCATCCCTGGTATGCAGGGATGGTTCAACATTCGCAAATCAATCAATGTGATTCACCACATTAACAGACTGCAGAAGAAAAACCATATGGTTATCTCAATTGATGCAGAGAAAGCATTTGATAAAATTCAACACCCTTTCATGATGAAAACTCTAAGCAAATTGGGTATAGAAGGAACATTCCTCAATATAATCAAAGCAATTTATAAAAAACCCACAGCCAGCATCCTATTGAATGGGGAAAAGTTGGAAGCATTTCCACTGAAATCTGGCACCAGGCAGGGATGCCCACTCTCACCACTGCTATTTAACATAGTTCTGGAAGTTTTAGCCAGAGCCATCAGACAAGAAAAAGAAATCAAAGGAATACAAATCAAGAAGGAAGAAGTCAAACTATCCCTCTTTGCAGACGACATGATTCTGTACTTAAAGGATCCAAAGAACTCTACTAAGAGACTATTGGAACTCATAGAGGAGTTTGGCAAAGTGGCAGGATATAAAATCAATGCACAAAAATCAACAGCCTTTGTATACACAAGTAATGCCATGACTGAGAAAGGACTGCTAAGATCAATCCCATTCACAATAGCTACAAAAACAATCAAATACCTTGGAATAAACTTAACCAAGGACGTTAAAGATCTCTACGATGAAAATTACAAAACCTTAAAGAAAGAAATAGAAGAGGATACCAAAAAATGGAAAAATCTTCCATGCTCATGGATTGGAAGAATCAACATCATCAAAATGTCCATTCTCCCAAAAGCAATTTATAGATTCAATGCAATCCCAATCAAGATACCAAAGACATTCTTCGCAGATCTAGAAAAAATGATGCTGAAATTCATATGGAGGCACAAGAGACCTCGAATAGCTAAAGCAATCTTGTACAACAAAAACAAAGCCGGAGGCATCACAATACCAGACTTCAGGACATACTACAGGGCAGTTGTAATCAAAACAGCATGGTACTGGTACAGAAACAGATGGATAGACCAATGGAACAGAATTGAAACACCAGAAATCAATCCAAACACCTACAGCCAACTTATATTTGATCAAGGATCTAAAACTAATTCCTGGAGCAAGGACAGTCTATTCAATAAATGGTGCTGGGAAAACTGGATTTCCACGTGCAGAAGCATGAAGCAAGACCCCTACCTTATACCTTACACAAAAATCCACTCAACGTGGATTAAAGACCTAAATCTACGTCCTGACACCATTAAGTTATTAGAGAACATTGGAGAAACCCTTCAAGATATTGGCACAGGCAAAGAATTTCTGGAAAAGACCCGGGAGGCACAGACAGTCAAAGCCAAAATCAACTATTGGGATTGCATCAAATTGAGAAGTTTCTGTACTGCAAAAGAAACAGTCAGGAGAGTGAAGAGACAACCGACAGAATGGGAAAAAATATTTGCAAACTATGCAACAGATAAAGGGTTAATAACCAGAATCTACAAAGAGATCAAGAAACTCCACAAAAACAAAACCAACAACCCACTTAAGAGATGGGCCAAGAACCTCAATAGACATTTTTCAAAAGAGGAAATCCAAATGGCCAACAGGCACATGAAAAAATGTTCAAGGTCACTAGCAATCAGGGAAATGCAAATCAAAAGCACAATGAGGTTTCACCTCACCCCGGTTAGAATGGCTCACATACAGAAATCTACCAACAACAGATGCTGGCGAGGATGTGGGGAAAAAGGGACACTAACCCACTGTTGGTGGGAATGCAAACTGGTCAAGCCACTATGGAAATCAGTCTGGAGATTCCTCAGAAACCGTTCGACCCAGCCATCCCACTCCTTGGAATTTACCCAAAGGAGTTTAAATTGATAAACAAAAAAGCGGTCTGCACCCTAATGTTTATTGCAGCACAATTCACAATAGCCAAGACCTGGAACCAACCTAAATGCCCATCAATGGTAGACTGGATAAAGAAATTATGGGATATGTATTCTTTAGAATACTATACCGCAGTAAGAAACAACGAAATCCAGTCATTTGCAACAACATGGAGGAATCTGGAACACATCATGCTGAGTGAAGTAAGCCAGTCCCAAAGGGACAAATACCATATGTTCTCCCTGATCAGTGACAACTGACTGAACACCAAAAAGGAAACCTCCTGAAGTGAAATGGACACTATGAGAAATGGTGACTTGATCAGCATAGCCCTGACTGCTAATGGACAACTTAATACATTATCCCTCATAGTATTTTTTTTTGTCTGTTCTACTTAATATGACTGGTTTAATTCTGTAATTATCACACAGTTATTCTTAAGTGTTGAAAATTAACTGAAATGTGATCCCTGTTAAACATAAGAGTGGGAATAAGAGAGGGAAGAGATGTATAATTTGGGGCATGCTCGGGCTGACTTGCCCCAATTGGTAGAGTTGGAAACATACCAGGGGATTCCAATTCAATCCCATCAAGGTGGCATGTGCCAATGCCATCTCACTATTCCAAGTGATCAATTTCAGTTCACAATTGATCATAATGAAAGGACTAAGAGTCAAAGGGAGCACATAAACAAGTCTAGTATCTGCTAACACTAACCGATAGAATAAATAAAGGGGAGAGTGATCTAACATGGGAAGTGAGATACTCAGCAGACTCATAGAATGGCGATGTCCTAAATAGCACTCTGGCCTCAGAATCAGCCCTAAAGGCACTCGCATCTGGCTGAAAAGCCCATGAGAGTATTTCAGGCATGGAAAGCCAAGACACTCTGGCAAAAAGATCTCTGTGAGTGAGATCCCAGTGGAAAGAACAGGTCTTCAAAGAGGGAGGTGCCTTTCTCTGAAGGGAGGAGAGAACCTCCACTTTGACTATGACCTTGTCTAAACAAGATAAGAGTCGGAGAACTCAAGGGGCTTCCATAACCTTGGAAACTCATGACTGGTGCAAAGGGAGATTACTGATGCCATAAACAGGAGTGTCAATTTGTAAAGTCAACAACAGGAGTCACTGTGCACTTACTCCTCATGTAGGATCTCTGTCCTTAATGTGCTGTACACTGAGGCTTAATGCTATAACGACTACTCAAACAGTATATTTCACTTTGTGTTTCTATGGGGGTGCAAACGATTGAAATCTTTACTTAATGTACACTAAACTGATCTTCTGTAAAAAAAAAAAAAAAGAAATTATCAATTCCCAACTTGACTCTCACTGGGATTAAACATGACAATAGGTCTGATCTGATTTCATCATCATTTAAAAAAAAATCATCTATTATTTTTCACTTTATGTTTCTCTGTGGAAACAAACTGTTGAAATCCTTACTTAAGGTATACTAAGCTGATCTTCTGTATATTAAGATAATCAAAAATGAATCTTGATGTGAATGGAAGGGGAGAGGGAGTGGGAAAGGGGAGGGTTGTGGGTGGGAGGGACGGTATGGGGGGGAAAGCCATTGTAACCCATGAGTCGTACTTTGGAAATTTATATTCATTAAATAAAAGATAAAAAAAAGAAAATAAAAAAAATAAAAAAAAACTTTCCTAATGGGCTTGTTGAATTCTTGACTAGTGCCTATTACCTTTGCCACAACCTTTCCAGTCTCACTACTTTCCTTCTTCTTCCTCTTCTCTATAGCTTGCAAAAACAGTATATCTTCTATATACGGAGGATACTTTTGTTTTGTTTTATTCCTTCTGTCTCATGATGTTCCTCTAAGAAATCACAACCCTCCAAATATTCATTCATTTATGCAGTCTGCAGTTTTCATGGGCTACTACATGGCAAAGTACTAGGTTAAAGGAAAGGTATAGGTCAGGAACTGAGCAAAGTTCACAATGATGTAGTATTATCTGGGGAAATGAACCTGATGGAAGACATATCTCTCTCTCTCTCTCTCTCTCTCTCTGCCTCTCTCTCTCTCTGTCTCTCCTTTTCTCTCTGTGTAGCTCTGATTTTCAAATAAATAAATAAATCTTTAAAAACTAACTAAATAAATATACTAATAACCTGGTGGCAACACCTTTCTATAAGAACATGTGAAGCACTCAAACACAGTTTGTCCCAGAAAGTCAGCCATAGTTTTCAAGGGCACATCTTCTACTCCATTTGTGGACATCTCTGAGTGGAGTAAGGGGCACTTATTTCTTCCCCTCTTCTTTCTTACCACTCTCACAGTTATAACTTCTATCGATGCTTCCACAGAGCAGTCTTTATGAAATTGTAGAACTAATATCCTCTCATTTTAAAAATGTCATGGGTTTAACCACAGAACCCAAAATAAGACAATTAACTGACCTTCTTAATTACACAGTGTGGAATGTAAGATTCTCAGTGGATCACTGGGTAACTGTAAAGTACTGGGCAGAGAAAAAGATGTTACTTATCTGTATTTATGATGTTGTAATTCTCCACTTTATGCAAACTCAGATTAAAAGGGCTCCAGTTAGTGGGCAACACTGTTGCATAGTGGGTAAAGCTACTGCCTGCAGTGTCAGCATCCTATATGGGTGCCGGTTGGGATCCTGGCTGCTGCACTTCCCATCCAGCTCTCTGCTGTGGCCTGGGAAAACAGTAGAAGATGGCCCAAATCCCTCATCTCCTGCACCCACCTATGAGACCTGGACAAAGCTCCTGGCTTCTGGTTGTGGATCCAAACAGCTCCAACCATTGATTTCTGTTTCTACCACTCTGTAACTCTGCCTTTCAAATAAATAAATAATTATTTTAAAAAAACAGCTTCATCCCAGAAGAAGCTCCTGGCTTCAGACTGGCACAGCTCCAGCTGTTGCTGCCAATTGGGGAGTGAACCATCGGACAGAAGACGTCTCTCTCTCTTTCTCTCTCTCTCCTCTCTCTGTGTAACTCTTTCAAATGAATAAATAAATCTTTAAAAAAGTAGCTCCAGTTATTGACAACACAGTAGACTTGCATTAATTTTAGTTCCCTTCTCACTTTGCAAAGGGATCAGCGTCAGGTCAAAACAGTTGAGAGCCTTGCTAACAGGAGAAGAAATAGCTGAAGACAGAAAATGAAAAGCAGCCAAATAAATCATCAAAGAAAGAGAAGTGGACCACATCCAACACAAACCTTTAAAAGTGGATGCTCACAATTAACGAGTGAAACAGCTGCCCACTGAAATCTTATCTAGGGAGGGAAGATGTCCTAAGTTCTGCTTCTGTAAACTCCAGTCATAAATCTATCCTAATAAATCTGTCCCCGGCATCTCTTTTACAAACATACTGGACCCACTGACCATTGGAAATGTGGACCTAAGTCATGAAGGCTGCCATTTAAACCCACCAATGCTGTAACAGCTAAGAAACTTGAATTTGATGCTCAGTTCTCAGGAAATCATTCCAGCTGAGCCTAGGGCCATTAATAGAAACTCCTTGGATCCTCCACTGTCTCTGTGCCTGTTTGAAAGAAGGGAGTTTTCCCACCCCAGTTTTCTGGAACAGCTTCAAATTCCACATTGGAAAAGTCTGATAATTAATACTTGAGAGGGATCAATGCACACTTCACACTGCTCCCCACCAGGAAGATGAGGTGCAGGATGAGAGCAGTGGGGCAGAACCTAGTCAGATCCTCCTGCCCACCCCTCTGCTGCCCCAGGCTCCCTGCTGAAGGCCACCCAGACCCACCCTGCAGGAACCAGTCCAGTAAACATCAAGAGGCCTGGCCAGACTGCATTCTGAGACCACCCACAGTGGGAACCCAGCTTATTTAACTGTGGAGAGCTGGAGTCTTTCTGCCTTCCTTCCCTGCGTGTGCATGTTCCCAGAATGCTGCCCCCTCTCTCCTGTAACCACTAAATAAAGCGCATTAGGGACAGTTTGGGTGAGGTCCTGCAGGAGAGATTCCAGGCACTGGGAGCCTGGGAAGTGGAGGTGGGAGACAGAACAGCCCGGGTCCCAGTCCTGACCTCGGGGGAAGCTGCCATGATCTATGGCTCCCTGGCACCCACCCTTCTCCCACACATGTCCTGCCCCTTCCTGCATGCCAAACCTGCAGCAGAAAGTCCCTGGAGGAGGTACCCTTTCTTCTGGACACACGGGGAGCGATTCGGGGAGTGGTGGGAAGAGACTCCCTGGTAAGTGGGACCCACAGGTGAATGATGAAGAGGGAAGATGCAGCAGGAGGCAGGCTCGGGGTGAGCACTTGGAAACTCCCTGGGATCGCACGTGCAGAGCAGGAGATGCAGTAAATGCCAGAGAAGGAGAAGCACAGCCCCCAGGGCTGACCCTGATCAGGGAATGAACTCCCTCTGTTCCAACTCAGGCCCCAGGGAATGGCAGCAGCATGCACATGTGCACAGGCATTCAGAAGGCATAATACATCTGAGCTCCTGGGAACTCTGGGAAATGGAGTACAGGCCACATCATCCATAGAGACACCAGCTGGCCCTCCCAAAGGCTGTAGTCAGGGGTGGGTGCCCACAACCAGAGGGCCTTTGCTTTTATTCAGTCCCTCCTTCCTTTCCTTCCCCCCACCAAAATCTCAGGGATCAGTTGCTTTCTTCCTTTCCTGAATCAAATCTGAAAGAGTGACACTCACTGCTGCTAACTGACCCCAAATCCTGGCTCCCTCATAACCTCTGTCTCTTCCAGAAAAATCTTATTTACTACTTTGGCCCTAGAAATCATAAATGACTATGATAGAATGTAGCTTTTAACAGAGGTGTAGAAGGCATGGTTTAATATCCAGTTTTGAGAATACAATTTTCATTTGTGTTTTATTGATGTTTATAGTTCTTTTAAGATTTATTGATTTATTTGGAAGTCAGAGTTACAGAGAAGGAGAGGCAGAGACAGAGAGAGAGAGAGAGGTTTACCATCTGCTGGTTCACTCCCCAATTGGCAGCAGCAGCACAGCACCGACCCCTTATAGTTCTTTTCAAATCATTTTACACTTTCTTTTTATTCATCTAGTACAGAGACAGAAGAATGGACACAGAGCTAACATAGCTGCGTATTCAAAGAGACAGGTTAAGGGTTTAAATGCCTTATATCATAGCATTTATACCTTAGATTAATTCTGGGGACAGTATTATCTGGAGTTTACAAAATAGAAACTGAATGGAAAGAGCTTAGAAAAGCATGGTGTTTTTTAATATCATAAAAAAGTCTAAGTTAAAGGCCAATCAAGGGGCCAGCACTGTGGCATAGCATGTAAAGCATTGACATTCCATATGGGTGGAGGTTGAACCCGGCTACTCTGCTTTCGATCCAACTCTCTGCTATGGCCAGGGAAAGCGGTGGAAGATGGCCCAAGTCCTTGGGCAGCTGCATCTGTGTGGGAGACCCAGAAGAAGCTCCTGACTGCTGGCATTGGAGCTGTACAGCTCCAGCCATTGTGACCAATTGGTGAGTGAACCAAAAGATGGAAGATGCTTCTCTCTCTCTCTCTCTCTCTCTCCCCTTCCTCTCTGTGTAACTGTGACTTTCAAATAAATAAATAACTGTTTTTTAGAATGTCAATCAATATATAATACTAGCTTAAAGATATTTCTTTTGTCTTGTGTCTCAGTTTTTAAAATCTGATTTATCAAATGGAAAAATGTGAGAGAGATGAAGAGTACCTACAAAAATAATTTACTGTAATTATTTACTGTAATAATTTACTGTAATGATGTACTGTAATTTATGGTAATAATGTACTGTAAAGAACCACATAGGATTATAACTTGTCTAGAAAACAAAGGAGATTCAAAGTTGCTATTTTTCATGGTTATTTGTTCTTATTTTTAATATCAAGATAGTATATAAATATTATGCACTCCTAGGTATTTGTGTGTTGTTTGATATGTTTTATTTTTTAATCAGAAATTCAAAGAGATAACTGGGTAACATGGAGTTCTGTGTTTCTGATTACTTCTCTCAATTAGAGATCATGGGATTAGAGTTAGTGCTAGATTAAGAATGCTTCAATCTTTATCCACTGACTTCACCCCAGCATTTACTATGTTAAACAATATTCTTTGGGTAGATGGCTCTTTCTTGCCAGACTGTAAACTTCATGGGGTCTAGAAACATATTTGCTTTGACACTAAAACTCAGCATCTTGACAGTCAGTCTTTTAGTTGAATAAATACATGATATACAAAATAAATATTTCTGCCCCTCAAGAACTGCCTAAGAGAGAAGAAAATAGAAATCAATTTGATGACTCTCAGTATTAGGTGAATATATAATTTGTCATTCTGACATAAGCCTTGTCATAAAAAGGGCATATGAATAAATCACACAGAGTTGAAGTGTATGAACACCTAGGGCCAAGTGGATTAAAAGTTCAGCCTAGCTATGTAAGGCATTCCATGTCAATAGGAGAGGAAGGAGGAAGAGGGGAGGGAGTGTAGGTGGGAAGGTGGTTACGGTGGGAAGAATCACCATGCTCATTACTTAGCAGCAAAGAGAGAATCTGTGATCATTTGTTGCTTAAGAAAGGGTGATAGGCATTATTTAATTATAATGCAGGCATCAGTGTTCTTCTGTCTCTGAAATAGGAAGTCTATAACTCAGAATTCCTTGCTGTTTCATCAAAAACAATTCAAAACAAAAACCTAATTAAGCATAAGTGGAAGTTATGCATTAGAAGTCTATTCCAATCTCTAGGAGGTTCAGGGGTTGGAAAATTCATCTAAAATCTTGCTGAAAAATGTCCCACACATTTTCCATGAACACTACCCTTAAGCATAAGCTTTTTAAAAAAAAAAGATTTATTTATTTGAAAGTCAGAATTACAGAGAGAGGAGAGGCAGAGAGAGAGAGAGAGAGAGAGAGAGAGAATCGTCCATCTGCTGGTTTACTCCCCAATTGGATGCAATGGCCAGAGCAGAGCTGATCCAAAGCCAGGAGCTAGGAGCTTCTTCCAGGTCTCCCATGTGGGTTCAGGGGTCCAAGGACATGGGCCATTTTCTACTGCTTTCTCAGGCCACAGCACACCTGGATTGGAAGTGGAGCAGGCTGGACTCCAACCGGTGACCATATGGGATGCTGGCACTGCAGGAGGCAGCCTCACCTGCTATACCACAGCACCAGCCCCCATAAGCCCTATCTTCTGCAGAACCAGCACCCCAGACACCAGCCACCACATGGCATCCCATGGCACATTCAACCCTGGCAATGTTCTGCAGCTCTTGCTCCTCTCCACTTTCACTGGAAGAATCTGCAACTCCTTGTTTTCATGCAAGTAATTCTGATTCAGATGATGCCCCTGACACAATTGGCTGGCAAGTGCCATGGCATGTGTCCACGGCCTAGCTAAATGCAAAGCTGGAACATTTTAAACTTTTCACTACCATGGTGAGACACGGACTCCATCTAATGAAGTAGGGGATTTTTCAGGGAGTCTAGAGAATCAAATATGACAAAATGACAAATCTTAACCAAAGAGTGCCGTGGTACAGATGAAGAGAACCCAAAACGTATTTTTCTATCTTTTCTTTTCTGAGTTAAGTGCCTAAAAACAAAGCCAATGAGGGTTAAACAGACCCATTCTGAAAATTCCTTAACATCTTCATTTTCATCCAAATTAATATATTACTTGAAGGAAATAAATTTTACATAAATGAAAATGCAGCACCACAGACAATTGTACAGAACATAGCCCTTCAGTTAGCTTCAAACCATCTGGGTGCATTAATGTGTTCTTCCAGAACCCAAGCTGCAGTACAATAGAACCACAGCCTCTGACATTCCTCCTCCACCCCGATGGATCTTGGGTTTTCCTCCCACCTCCCCTCTCCTGTGAATACATCAGTAGCAGGACAAATGGAATCCAAAGATACGATGATGTTATTTAACATGGAATAAACATAGTGTTTTAGTCAGTACAATCCTCAATACTACAATAATAATTCCGAGTTCACTGATTATGAAAGTAAGTATATGAAATCTATTCCTAAGTAATCACACCATCGAGAGCTGAATGTAGACTTTCAGAGGGAAAGAAACAGAGAATTGTGTAGAGATGTGTATCTCTATAATACAGATCTACCGCTGTACTTTATAGACAGTACACCATGTTTGTATTTTCTTGTTTTTTGTGGTTTTTTTTTTTTGCAGTCTGGAATAGTTTATTACATCCAGCTTGTCACTTTGGAAATTTTATGATTAGACACTAATATACAACAAATTTTGAATCCTTACAGACAATATAGAGCACCCTAGGCCCTCCCAAGGGCAGAAAACAGACCAAGAGCTCATAGACTAGCTGCAACTGCAAGAAGCAGATGAAGATATCGTCAGAAAGATACATATTCCTGCAGTGTGGCTGCTGAGCAGTTCTGCCCTTATGGATCTCATCTCTGTTTCAGATCATTAAAGAAAGTTACATGCTTTCTGACATTTCTAAAGATTTCAATAATGAGAATCTAATATATGTTCACTATGCTAAGAGCTTCAGAACAGCCCAAAGATGTGGGCCATCTATTGCTTTCCCAGGCCATAGCAGAGAGCTGGATCAGAAGAGGAGCAGCTGGGACTAGAACCGGAGCCCATATGGGATGCTGGCACTTGAGACCAGTGCTTTAACCTGCTGTGCCACAGCACTGGCCACAACGTAGTATTTCTAATAGAAGAGATGGTTAAGTCATTAACTCCTCTAAAATACAAGTTAAGTATTAGTTTTGAAACTCTGATTCATTCGTGAGAAAAACAAAAGGTTAATTTTCACTCTTTGCTTCTGGGTATGTAAATTTTCTTCTAAGAAATTAATCATGACTTTTACATTTCAGACCCTATTATGAGTAAGTAGAGAATATTGTGGGGTCATACGCTCATTCTATCAAAGGAACATTTCTCCAATTAAAGAAAACATTATGGGCATCCCATATGGGCACTGGTTTGAGTCCTTGCTGCTCCACTTCTGATCTAGCTCCTGGCTATGTCCTGAGAAAGCAGTAGAAAATGTCCCAAGTGCTTGGGCCCATGCACATGCATGGGAGAACTTGAAGCTTTTAGCTCCTGGCTTCAGATCAGCGCAGCTCCAGCCATTGCAACCAGCTGGGGAGTACACCATCAGATGGAAGACCTCTCTCTCTCTCTCTGTGTGTGTGTGTGTGTGTGTGTGGGTGGGTGGGTGTTTGTAACTCTTTCAAATAAATAAACAAATCTTTAAAAAAAAAAAAAGCCAGGGATCAGGGAAATTTCATCGAGGTCTCTCGCTTGGGTGCAAGACTCAATGATTTCTACCATATTCTACTGTTTTCCCAGTATGTTTTCAGAGACCTGCATCAGAAGTAGAACATGCAATGGTGCCCATAGAGGATGCTAGTGCTGCAGGTGTTGCTATAACCCATTTTGCCACAGTGCTGGCCCTGTAACAATTTTTAATTCCTAGGAATTAACAGGGAAGAAAGAAGTATGGCAGGATACCTTTTTTAAAAAAAATATTTTATTCATTTGAAAAAGTTATATGGAGAGGTAGAGAGTGAGCTGATCAGAAGCCAGGAGCCAGGAGCTTTTTCTGGGTCTCCACATGAGCAAAAGGGCCCAAGGACTTGGGCCATCCTATAATGTTTTCCCAGGTGCATTAGCAGGAGGCTGGACTGGAAGTGGAGCAGCTGGGACACTACCAGCACTCATATGGGATGCCTGTATTTCAGGCCAGGGCTTTAACCTGATGTGCCATAGTGCTAGCTCCAACAGGTGACCTTTTACGCTCAATAATCTCTTCTTGGTATTGGCAGCAGTTTGTAATTTTTTGTTTATTTGCCTTCTTCTTAATCTATATTTTTAAAAAAATTACAAAAAGTTCCAGCACCCTGAGAACCTCCATCACAAGGGCATACAATCAGATGTTTGTCCAGAAAAGGGTGGTGTAGATGCAACGTGGAAAATGCAAGGTGAGTTGATTCATCTTTCTCAGGCTGTGGTTTCCATGGGCAACTTTTACAACCATCTGCCTTATTTGTTCCTCTTCCACAGAGTGGAAAACACGTTAAGTCATCCTATTTAGCCAAAAGCCAGTGGCAGCACTTCAATATGTCATCAATCCAGGGCCAGCGTTGTGGCACAAAGGAGTAAGTTGCCAACTGCAACAGCAGCATGCCTTATGGCACTGCTTTGAGACTCACCTCCTTCACTTCTCGTCCAGCTCTTTGCTTGGGAAAGCAGCAAAGATTGCCCAAGTGTTTGGGTTCCTGCACCCCCATGGGGGACTGGGGCAGACTTCCAGGGTCCTGGCTTCGGCCTGGCTCAGCCCCAGCTTTTGTGGCCATCTGGAAGTGAGCCAGCAGATGAAAGATAGATCTCTCTCTCTCTCTCTCTCTCTTCCTTTTACCTAAACATACATTACATACATAAATGAAGATGCATCAATGTAGCAACTTTTTGAGGAAAAGTCTTCTGATTATTGCAGGTACTGTCTCAATGCATAAAAATATTCAGACACAAAAATTATAAACTGATTTATATTTATATTTCTCAACCACATACTTTTCAGAAAAAATTGTCTGCCACTCAGCATCAGGTATCAGTCTGAAAGCATTCATTAAAAAATCAAGTAATTTAACTAAACACAAAAACCTCTAGTATAGGCTGCATATAAACCAGTGGCTTCCATGGGTATACACAGATTGATTTTTGTTAATTTACAGGGATCACTGCACTTCCCTGGCACGGAGCTGTCTGAAGAGTTTAAACACTGATGGGTGTGGCATTATTTCTGATATTTGCTTATTATCCAGAGTGCATTTATTCAATATCTATCATGAACTCCACACTCTATATATAAATCTATTTCAAATATGTTGATATTTAATGGTACTTACACACTTAAAAACTGAGCTAATCCTCCTAACTTCTCTCTGGAATAGCTATGCCTTTGACATTGCCTTTTTTCACACATATGGAAATGCATATATGCTTCTGTATGGTACTTCAGAATTTATAAAAGGCTTTTCAGGTAAAATTTACATAACATCATGTGAAAGTGGCCAAAGGACACAGTCTTCTCATTACAGAGGGGAGAGGTATGAAGTCACTCTCTGAACAGTTACTCAGATTCTGTCAATCAGGTTCAGAACCTTATTAGGTATCAGATACACATCTAGATTTTTTCCCTACTGTCTCTTTGTCAGAATTCCCAGCTTATGAGTGAACTTCAGTCTGAATGAATGCTAATATTCAAGGTTCTAAGTGAAAAAATTACTGAGGTTTGTATTGGTGAGGAAAGCATGTATCTAAATGTTACTTGTATTTAATAATAAGTATTGAATCATGAAACTGAATATAAGATTATGCAAATTTTTAAGATGAAGAGCATATATTTAAAACCACATTCTTACATTTTGCAAACGTGTTGAAACAGCTTACTGGAGCATGTGTTTGGCATAGTGGTAAAGCCTTCCACATCCCAGTCAGAATTCTCAGGGCTCAAGCCCTAGCCCTGCTTCTGCTTCTGGCTTCCTGCTAACAGAACCCTGGGAGGCAGCAGCTGATGGCTCAAGTACTTGAGTCCCTGCCACCTGTGTGGGAGACCCACACTGAGTTCCTGGCTTCAGCCTGACCCAGCTCTGGTTGGTGCAGACATTTGAGGAATGAGCAATAAATGGAAGGGCTCTCTCTGCCTTGCAAATAAACAAAAATAACTATACAGACATTTCCTTAAGGTGTCTTGCTCACTTTTAAATGATTTCCCTTTTCACAGTAAAATGCCTTACTGTCCTCTTTAGTTACAATGCATGTTTTGCTCTCCATGTCCACTCCTGAGCTCCAAGTACTGGCAGCTCACCCTAGCATGCTGACTGGTTCCAATGTTCAAGTACTCATCTCCCATTCTCTTTTGGTGGGTCTACTGGAAAGAAAGGAGAGTATCTACAGTAGTTAATATCTTACTGTTGCTCTTGCTGTCCACCTGCAGGCCTGAAGGATGATCAGCTGAATACACACTGTGATGTTCTGGACGTAGTTTCCAAACTTCAGTCACTTTGCAGTGGAGGGACTCTGTCCTCGTCAATCACCTGAAAGCCTGCAGGAGTAGGGAGAAGCTGTGTTTGAAGAATTCACAAATACAGTGCATTGAAGCCAACCACTACCACCCCCACCACACCCCTACTTCAGGTTCTGGAAAATCCCAAACCAGGAGTTTGGGACCAGCAGTGGTTCAGGAGGTGACCTCAACTCCTTACTCTGAACAGCTCCAAAGTGCCTGGTGCACCCAGCGGGAGCTCAGCGCCTCGACCTCCCACCCTCCTGCCCTTGCCACCAGGACGCCCAGCTCCCAGAGCCTCCAGGAGGCCTGCAGCAGACCAGCAGGTCCAGGCGCGCTGGGTTGTGCATCCAGAGCAAACCCAAAATACAGGCCCAGCTCAAGTGTCACCTCCCCACAAAGTCTCTGTATCCTACTCCCTCCCGGAAGGCTGCGGGCCAGCACTCAGAACTGGGAGTCGCGGCATTTGGGGTTCACCCATGCTCCCATGAAGGAAGATGCCCCCATGGGAACCCCGCTCCACCTGTGGGCAGGGCTGGGGAAGGAGGGCTGAGTAAGCCTCCACCCTAGGACTGCAGCCTGGGAAAGTCCAGGGCCCCAGCGCCCTTGCCGGGCATGGGGTCTCACTAAGTGTGCTCTGAGCCAGGGCCTCAGCCATCAGCAGCTCTCTTGCTTCCAGAATCTGCTGCAGGACAGCTCAGGCTCCACCCAGCGGGGAACCTGGGGCCAATCCTTCCTGCCCTGGGGCAGGACCAGTGCTGCCAGACCCGCCCCATGTAGGCTGGCTATAAAGGCGGTGGTCATTGTTGGGCAGCTGGTAGTTGCCACCTCTCCCGCTGGCCCTGCTGGCTGAGGCTTGCAGCACGTGCTGCGCTTGGGGAAGTAATGAAGGCCAAGTCTCATCAGGAAAACCAAGTGCGCGGTGCTGATTTACTCACTGACACAGCATCTGTGTGGTCTGTATGGGCAGACAGGGGGAAGGGTTTCGTAGGAGGGCGCTGTTGGCACACTGGGCCTCATGCAGCTGCCTGCTATAGGCATCCAGGGCAGCAGAGTCCTGCAGGGTCCCTAGAGTCCTGGCCATGCTGTGCCTTCCATCATCCACCCTCCTGCACTGATGCTGGGGGAAGTGCTTCTGCGGTTGATATCTCATTTGAATCCATGGTCATTTTCTCATGATGGGCTGATCTCACACAGTGACAATCATGGGACAAATCACTGTTCTGCAGCATCTTCCTACCAGGAGCATTGCAGGTAGACAGGGGGCCACGGGTGACCAATGGCACCTCCTGTGCATGGTCTCTGGCCCATCCAGGACTAAAGGTGGAAAGGGAAGGAGAGGAGTAGGCTCAAGGCAGTACTGCTGCAGGTTCCATCAGTTGCAAAATGTCTCCCAATTGTGATTAACCTTGCAGGGAAACTGTCTCCTTTTGTGGGCCAGAGACAGCATCTGCCTTATTAGCTGTGCAGTGTATTGATAATTAAAATTTGGGCAGTCCTATCTTTAGTGCTCACAGCATAGTTACATTCTGAGGAACTGATGAAACTGCTTAGTACTTCGGGGCTGAGTGTAATATTAGGTGGGTAAGCCTGTTGTTGGCTTTTGGTTTATAGCTATTGGGCGACTTTATTTGGTAAAAATGCTTTCAGGCTCAGTAGTGTATTCAAGGATGACCACTTACTGAATTGTCTTTTTTTTTTTTTTTTTTTTTTTTTTTTTTGTAAGAAGAAGAGTACTGAAGACCGGGTTGAGCTACCTATGGCAAAACTCCACCATTCCTGGGAAGGCCACAATTGGCAAGAAAAGCAGGTAGCAAGCTTTCATCAAGTAAGTTGAGATTCCTGTGTTTGCAATCTGAAGAGCTCACTGCTGAGCTGGGAGGGGAACTGCTCTGAGCACAACTCATTAGAGAACTGCTCTTGCAGACCTTCCCCGAAGGAAGCACTGTTGTGGTCAGAAGCATTCCAGGAGCTGCTGGCCAGCAATTGTGAATTAGGCTTGAATTGAATCCATTGCAAGTATCACAAGAGTGCAGAAAAGCTGTGTCCTCAAATCAGCAGCTCAACAGGGAGAATTTGACTTAACCTAGAAGGTCTGTTTATCTCCGCTTATTTTGCAGCATATTCACACCAGGTGGGGAAGATAAATCACCCTTCAGCTCTGCAATGGCAGTGCTCTTGGTTGAGGCTTGAGGATGCTTTTCATTGCATGCAGTATTTGCAAGAGACTTAGTTCCCTGAGGATTTATGCCTCTCCTGTAAATACATTTTTGGCACTAAAACAAACTGAAGTATTTCTGTTTTAGTAGTATGGAACCAATGAAGTATTTTGCCTACAGGCATCTTTGTCTTTAAAGAGCTAAATCCGCAGGATTACAGGATTGAGTAAAAACGAGAATAGCTAATCCTAGTACTAGAAAAGTACAAGGGATTATTTGATCATTAGCTTCCTCATATTCCTCATGTTTCTTTTTATTTTTCTGCCTGCTCTTCCCTACATACAGATGGTCTGGCTGTATTGGAGGCTTTTCTAAAAACTGAATTCTGTGAAGAAAATATAGGCTACTGGCTAGCTTGTGAAAACTTCCAAGAAAGATCCACCCACCCCAGAAGCCATCCTTATATGCAAGAAAAATATATACACTCTTCTTAGAAAAAGGCCCAAAAGAGGTAAGACACAATTCCTCATTTCAGCATAAAGAGTACACTCTTGACATCAAGATGCAACAAAAGAAGTAAAGACATAAGACTAAAGCAAGGGCCAGGGAATCTGAAAAGCTTCCTCTCCTGGTATCCTGTCTTTCAAATAAGTCTCCCCAGACCTGGCAGGTGGAGCTCATCACACATTACCGCTTCTAATTTTCACTTTCAAAGAGCAGAGCCCCCTTCTCTAACAAAGGATAATGAGTGATCTTTGTCTCAGATGAACATGCTTTCAAACCAGAACTCTTATTATCCAAAATATAAAAGAAGCTATGACTCCCAGCTTTATAACTGCCTGGAAAAGGGTGTATTACTTGATGGAGAATAATTTTTGAAGTTGTATTTATTTGCAAGGCATAGTTACAGAGAGAAAAAGAGAGGAAACACAGAGGTCCATCTGCTGACTCACTCCCTAAATGGCCACAATGGCCAGGGCTGGGCCAGGCTGAAGCCAGCAGCTTCCTCCAGGTCTCCCATGTGGGGGCAGAGGACCAAGTGCTTGGGACATTCTCTGCTGCTTTACCCAGCAAGGAGCTAGGGAAGAAGTAGAGCAGCTGGGAGTCAAACTGGCATCCATGTGGGATGTTAGTGCTGCAGGCAGCAGTGTAACTTGCTATGCCACAACACCAGCCCCCAGAAAGAACTCTTATCCCTGGTCTTTCTTTTGAGTCAGAATGCTACCAGGATTTGTGTTGAAAACCACAGATCACCACAGAACCCCATGAGAAGAAAAAGGAGCCCCAGAGTAGAGGACATGTTCTGTTTCCTAAGGCAGAAGTTTTTGACTGCCAGAGACGAACATTCAGTTCAGCCTGGGTGTTTGGGAAACATCCCTCACAACTGTTGATTCCAGTTCAGGTAGTAAATCAGGAAGCTGGTGACTATCCAGGAGATGCCTGTATCAGAACAGCTTCCACCACCGTGAAGACACAGGCAGGAAATACATGGTCTGAGTGGGGTGGGTCTCACTGGAAAAGCAGGACTCTGAGATGGAAGATAATGCAATGGAATGCTGTTGTTCCAGACTCACTTAAAATCAATAGGTCTGGGATTCTGTGGCCTTAGCTACCTAGCTCTACATCTTTCCTTAAATCCATCCATATTACCACATGGTTTTAGTTCTAGGTTTTAAGTCCAAACTAATGTAACATGTTTATTATGTAGAATCATCCATTCTATTGTTGTGTATTGCTGAAGCTGAAGTGATGTTTGAATTGTTAAATGGTATATAAAATAGTGAGTGCTCATGTGTAGAAAACCACAGTGGCTGTTCCAGTGCCAAAAACTCTTGAAGGCAGTTAAGCTTTGAAGTGGTCTTTGAATATTTGAATACATTTATTTTGATAACTAATGTCATTGAATACTCAGAGTCCAGGTGTGAGTTGATTTGATTTTGGTAACTGGAAATATGACCAACATAAGATCTTTGTAGTAGAGAAGAAGCATGCATTACTGAATCTGTTCAGGGATCACAAAGTGACCTGAATTGACCAGTTTGGGGTGGAAATACCTGAGGCACCACTGGAGCCTGGGCCGGGCTGCTGTGGGTGAGGCAGAAGGAGAGGGGAGATGCCTGGGACCTGCGGGCCAAGGCTGCAGGTGTTCCTATTGGCCCCTGGTCACCCGTGGGGCCTCAGACCCTCTCACAATGGAACCGCACATGCACCTCAGATCGTTTTTACCCCTAATTCCACTTTAAAGAAAAGTTTATCAAGGCTGGCACCATGGTTTGGGGGTGCAACCAGAACTGCAAGGCCTGCATCACAGTTGCTGATTCAAATCCCTGCCGCCCAAATTCCTGTCCCACTCCAGCCAACAGGTGCAGTGGTGATGGACAGGTGCTTGGACCCCACACCACATGGGAGAACTGGAAGGGGGCTCATCGGCCTTCAGCCTCACCCAAACATTGGGGGATCAAACCAGCAGATGAAAGACCCCTGTCTCTATGCCTTTCAAATAAATCTCTTAAAATAAATAAAAAAGAAATGCAAAAATAAAAAAGAACCAGCTAAATAGAAGTGAACTGTATGGAGACAAACACCAATATTACATTACTCAACTCTCCACTGCTCCAATGAACAAAGAAGACAAATAAGAGGGATATAGGCCTCCCCTTTTTTGTTATGCTTCCCTTGGTTCTAACTAGCATGGGCTTCCAGAAAATGCACAAGGAATCCATTCTCTTCTGTGGTCAATACATGATCTCAGAATTTCCCTTATTCATTTGCCTAACAGACTTTGATTATGTTACTCTAAGGAAAGGGAAGGCAACAAAACTGCCCTTTTCCCCCATTTTAAAAATCTATTATTTATCTGAAAGGCAGAGTTACAAAGAAGTGGTAGAGACAGATCTTCCATCTGCTGGTTCACTTCCCAAATTGACCTCAGCTGAGCCAATCTAAAGCCAGGTGCTTCTTGCAGGCCTCCCACATGAATGCAGTAGTTCAAGCACTTGGGCCACCTTCTGATGCTTTCCCAGGCACATTAGCAGGGAGCTAGATTGTAGGTGGAGCAGCTGGGACTTGAATCAGCACCCATATGGGATGCTGGCACAGCAGGCCATGGCTTTACCCACTGTGTTGGTACTGTGTGTGTTTGTGTGTGTGTATGTATTTTTATTTCAAAGACTCATTTATTTATTTGAAAGGCAAGGTTAGAGAGGGAGAGACATAAGAAAAGAGATCTTTCAACCTCTGGTTCACTCCCCAAATGTCCACAACAGCAGAGGCTGGGCCAAGCCAAAGCCTGGAGGCTGAACAGCAGATAATCTTTAGTTATTAATTTAAAATGAATAGGCTGTAGCTGGTGCTGTGGCATATAAGGTGAAGCCACCACCTGCAGTGCTGGCATCCCCTATGGGCACTGGTTCATATCCCAGCTGCTCTGCTTCTAATCTAGCTCCCTGCTAATGTGCCTGGGAAAGCAGCAGGAGATGGCCCAAATACTTGGGCCCCTGAATCCATGTGGGAGAACTGGAAGAAGCACCTGGCTTTGGATTAGCCCAGCTCCAGCTGCTTGCAGCCACGTGGGGAGTAAAACAGCAGACAGAACATCTCTGTCTATTTCTGTGTCTCTCTCTATAATTCTGTCTTTCAAATTAATAAATAAATCTTTAAAAAGGGTTTATTAACATATACTATAATCCAATCCAGGAACAGTAAGAGAAGCATTAAATATTGCTACCTATATTTTTATTTATTTTTTTATTTTTAAATTTTTTAAACTTTTATTTAGTAAATATAATTTTCCAAAGTACAGTTTATGGATTACAAAGGCTTCCCCCCCATAACTTCCCTCCCAACAGCACCCCTCCCATCTCCCACTCCCTCTCCCATTCCATTCATATCAAGATTAATTTTCAATTATCTTTATACACAGAAGATCGATTTAGTTTATATTCAGTTAAGATTTCATCAGTTTGCAGAACACAGAACATAAAGTGTAAAATACTGTTTGAGTACTAGTTATAGCATTACTTCACATTGGACAACACATTAAGGACAGAGATCCCACATAAGGAGTAAGCACACAGTTATTCCTGTTGTTGACTTAACAATCTGACACTCTTGTTTATGGCATCCGAAATCTCCCTGGGCTCTAGTCATGAGTTGCCAAGGCTATGGAAGCCTCTTGAGTTCACTGAGTTCGATCTTACTTAGACAAGGTCATAGTCAAAGTGGAAGTTCTCTCCTCCCTTCAGAGAAAGGTACCTCCTTCTTTGATGGCCTGTTCTTTCTACTGGGATCTCACTCACAGAGATCTTTTATTTAGGTCCTTTTTTTTTTCTTTTTTGCCAGAGTGGCTTTCTGCTGCTCCTCCGCACGCGGAGGAGCCACACCGGACCGGACGCTTGTTGTTCCCTTTTTTTACAAGTCCTTTCTATAGTAAAGTAAGAATAAGTAAACAGCAAACTCCCAAAGCAAGAATGAGTAGAGAGAAGTGAGAAAGAATGAAGTAACGAACTTCCCCACGAACTCTCCAATGCACTCTCCAACCAACCCACACCACCATGCCATCTCTCTCCTCCTATATAGTCCTCTCCACCAATCCGTGCTCTGCTACCCACACGCCGAGCGCGCCGCTCTCCTCCAATCAGGAGCGGCTCTTGCAGCTTATCAAGTTGGTAAGGGGCAGCTGGGTAGAAGCTGTACGCTCCTCTCCCAGCACCACATTGTGGGAGAGCAGATGCATAGAATAAGTCTTAATTCCAGTAACAGTATAGTCCGAGTTGCTCCCCACAGATCCCCCTTTCTTTTTAATTTTTTGGCGTTGATACGCGCCTGTGTAAAGTTCAGCGTGATCTTCATGCTATTGACTGTCTTGTTTGTCATGCTACTTCAGAGTTCCTTGAAAAATGTCCCATATTCAAGATCCCAGGGATTGGTTATTCATTGTTTTTCTTCCTCAAATAGAGTTTTTTTCTTCTAGCTCTTCTGCTGGTAGGTTTACCAACCGAATTCTTCTCTCAGGGGTCCATATTGGTTGTGCCGCACCCTGTGGAAAAAAACAAACGGCGCCTCGTATTCTTCTGAGTAAGGGGAACGGGCCTTTCCATTGGTTGTCCTGTAAATCCTTCCACATTATCCACTGTATTGATTCCTTATCAGCTGATTGAGCATGCATTTCTGCAGGTGTTTTACCGTTCTTTTTCTTGTTCAAAAAATTAATTGTATAAAGAGCTAGGGCCAAGGCATCCTTGTTGGATGTGGCCATTTCCCCTATTCCCCCTTTTTGTTTAATTATTAAATTTTTTAAATATAAGTGAGTGCGTTCTACCACAGCTTGCCCTTGTGGATTGTATGGAATACTGGTAATATGGGAGATTCCGAATTCTTTCAAAAATGCAGCAAAACGAGTTGATGTATACGCTGGGCCGTTATCCATTTTGATCACATGAGGAACTCCCCAGGCTGCAAAAGCCTGCAAGCAGTGTTGGATTACTTGTTGTACTCCTTCTTTATTCATGGCTGTGGCCATAACTACACCTGAATATGTATCTACAGTGACGTGAACACAGCTTTGTCGCCCAAAAGAGGGGATATGTGTAACGTCCATCTGCCAGATATGTCCTGGTTTAAGGCCACGGGGATTGGCTCCCGCAGGAATCTTTGGAACTATGGTAACAACGCACTTTTCACAGGATCTAATAATATCTTCTGCTTGCTTGCAGGGAATATTAAATTTAAAACTTAAAGTGTGGGTGTTAACATGCCATTTAGAGTGATATTCTTTAGCTTGTTCCAAAGCGGTGCATGCAAGCAAGAATCTTGAATAATGATCTGCCATCATGTTTCCTCGAGTAAGTGGGCCAGGTAAATTAGAATGAGCTCTTATGTGGCCTATGTAAATAGCATGCTCTCTTTGATTTAATAACCCCTGAATTTCACTTAAATAAGAATAGACTGAGGAGGATTTAAGAATAAGGCACTGTGTAGCAAGCATCTGAACTGCATTCACCACATATGCACTATCAGACAAAATATTCATGGGTGCGCTCTCTCTGCGTAATACTGTTGCGATAATAGCTAATTCTGCATGTTGTGGAGAAGGGGATGCTGTTAAGACAAAATATCGTTGATTGTTAAATATAGCTGTTCCTGTTCCGCCTTTAGCTCCATCCGTAAATATGGTAACTGCCCCTTGAATTGGATCCCTTCGCACCTTCTGCACCCGTTTTATTGAAACCTGTGTGCAGAAGTTAACAAATGGATGGCGAGGGTAGTGATTGTCAATCTCTATTTGTAGAATGAGAACTATGTATGCCCATTGCCAGCATTCCCTTGTAAAGGCTTCTACTGCCTCTTGAGCAAAGGGAACTACACATCGCTTTGGAGTCTTCCCCGCCATTTCTGTCACCTTTTTTATTGCTGTTAATATCAAATCAGCCACTGCTATGCCTTGGGTGTATAGTACACGCGGTGCATGTGAATGTGGGTATACAAACAACAAGGGTTCTCCTTGCCAAATGACTGCGAAGGGATACAGCTGTTCCATAAAAATTAATATTTCTAGGGCTTGTTGTGGATCACATCTTTCCATCTGCATTGCTTTAATTTGTTTTTCGATTTTCTGTAACGCCAAGCGGGCTTCTTTTGTCAATCTACGAGGGGAATCAAGCTGGGCATCTCCTTCTAAAATATTGAATAATGGCATCATATCTTCGGTGGTTAATTTACAATAGGGCCTCAACCAATTTAAATTGCCACATAATTTTTGGAAGTCATTAAGGGTCTGCAACCCATCTATTGCAATTTCAAATTCTAATGGGGTCACCTTTTCAGAAGTTACTTTAAGCCCTAAGTACTGTACTACTTCCCCTTTTTGTATCTTCTCTGGCGCTACTTGTAACCCAACTTTTTCCAAATATAATAGCAGCAGCTTATATGCTTCCATAAGGTGACTTTCACTTTCAGCCGTTATTAACAAGTCATCCATGTAGTGTAAAATTTGTACTTTTGGGCACTGTTGTCGAACCGGCTCTACTGCCTGGTCAACATATAGCTGGCATATGGCAGGACTGTTAGTCATTCCTTGGGGAAGCACCTTCCATTCATATCTTTTGTCGGGACCTTGATGATTAATGGAAGGTACGGTGAAAGCAAACCTCTGAATGTCTTGTTCATGTAGAGGTATGCTAAAAAAGCAGTCCTTCAGATCGAGTACTATTAATGGCCAATGCTTTGGGATCATAGTAGGAACCGGGAGTCCAGGTTGTAATGCCCCCATGGGTTGCATCTGCTGATTAACAGCCCGTAAATCATGCAACAACTGGTATTTCCCCGATTTTTTCTTTATCACGAATACTGGCATATTCCATGGGGAGGTTGATGGTTGCAAATGGCCTGCCTCTAATTGTTGTAACACTATATCATTTACCGCAGCCAACTTTTCCTGGGTAAGGGGCCACTGTGGTATCCACTTTGGCTTGTTGTCCAGCCATGACAATGGTAGCGGCTGCATCTCAGTGGCCCCCACGAAAAACCCGTGTCCTGTCTTTTAAAATCGCCTTTGGGCTGGGCTAGGTCCCTTCTGCCTTCTCTGGAGCCTAATCCTCTCTCCTGATATCCCTTTTTATACATAATACGCCGTCCTGTAGAACTCTCCAATTGGTCCTCATTTGTTAATGTCAGTCCCAATTGTTCTAAAATGTCTCTTCCCCATAATGTGATGGGGAGTGCACTAACATAAGGTTGCACATTTCCCTTGTTCCCTTCTTGATCCTGCCAATGAAGCACCTGAGCACTTCTTGATGGTGTCATGGCCGCACCTAGGCCTACTAAAGTATTATCTCCTGGCTGAAGGGGCCATGACTTCGGCCAATCATTTTCTGAAATTATACTTACATCTGCACCTGTATCTAGCAGGCCCTGAATCGACTTTCCTCTAATGGTTAAGGTCCACAGAGGTCGATCTGCTAAAGATAGGGACAAGGCTGTAAATTTCTCCCCTTGGGGTCCATGAACATCCTGCGCTCCAATCATGATCAGCATTTGAGCCACAGGTTCTTCTGGCTTGATTTGAATAATACCCTTTGTAGATTGTATTAGCACTTTTAACTTATCAAAAGGTAATTGAATGACTCTGGTAATGACCATTAGGCCTCTTAAAGCATTTGTTTCTTTTCCTATGATTATTCCAAGTCCCTTATGCTCCGCTGAAATTGTTTCTGCCCTCACCTCTATGGCTTGTGGCCCCATTTGAGGTGTTAGTACCGAATATTCGGTGGCTCGTAACTCTGCGCAGTAAATATTTGGTTTTTGTATTGTTGGGACCGTGGCACCCACCAATTGTTTTGGCCCCAGGGTGCAGGGGCCCACATTCCGTTTTTTTGCTGCTGTCCATATACACCTGATCTTCTTATGGGGCCCGGCTCATTTGGCATCCTCAGGGGATTGCCTGCGCTATTCATTTTAAAGTAACATTCACTGACCCAATGATTCCCTCTTCTACAGCGTGGGCAAAGGCCTGGTCTTCTCGAGTTCTCTATGCCCTGCCGATCTCGGGCTGGAAATTTCACCCTACATTCCCTCATTAGATGCCCTTCTCAACCACATCTAAAGCATATTCGTCCCCTCATGTTCTGTCTAAATTGTCGGGTTACAGCTACTGCAGCATGTGATCCAGAAGCTACATCATCCATGACATCCCTACAGATTTTCAAAAAGGTAGGGATGTCTTTATGCTGCCATGGTCTAAGAGCTTCACGACATGTTTTATTGGCCTGTTCATATGCCAATCTTCTGACTAAGGGCATTGCTTCTTCCACAGTTTCAAAAATGTTTCCTGCTGCTTCCATTAATCTGTTCACGAAGTCAGCGTAAGGTTCAGTAGGGCCCTGTACTATCTTAGTTAGGCTGTGTCTTATTTCTCCTTTTCTGGGTATCACCTTCCAGGCTCTTCTTGCTATCTCTCTCACTTGTAAGAGGACAGCTGTTGGTAATCGGGCCTGCTCATCAGGATTGGCAAATCGCCCTTCTCCATTTAACATTTCCTCATCCCATGCTTGATTCCCTGCTTAATAGTTCTGCTTTGAATATTCTCGCGCGAATTCTTTATAAGCAGCTAACCATAAGAGGAAGTCACCCCCACCCAACACCGCCTTTACTAAGTTTCTCCAATCCTCGGGTATTAGGCCTTGCTGCCCAATGTTATCAAGGATTGCCTGAGTGTAACTTGCATGGGGCCCATACAATTGTACTGATTGTTGCAACTCTTTAAGTAATTTATGGTCAAGAGGTGTCCAACCCCTGTTTTCCTGTTGATCCTGAATTACAGGAAACACCTGGCCTGGTTCCTGGTACTGCTCCCAAGCAGGTTTTCTATAAACAGCTCCCCTTTGCTTGCTTTCGGTTCTCGGCCTTTCTATCTCCTCCTGCATACCTACTCCCTCCATCACTCCTTTTTCCTCCTCCCACTCTTCTTCAATCTCATGTGGAAAAAAGGGGCTTTTCTTTACAGGAGGAAACTTTGGTAGTACTAATGGGCGATACCGGGGTGGTGATTCATCCTTTATGGTTGAATTTGCCAGCCTTGTAGGGCCAGGATATATTCTTGGCATCTCTCTCGGGGGCGAGGTTCCCTCTTCAGCTTCCTTCTCCCCCACGTAAGCTTCCTGGCTCTCTAAATCCTTCTTTGATTTTCTTCTCACCTGTTCATTACAATAGCTGCTCTCCTGGCTGCCCTGCCATAATTCTTCCTGCAATTCACTCCCCTCATTAAGCAACAACTCAATCCCTTCCGTGGGGTCCTGAAGCACCTGATCAACGAGTTGCCACAGCTTCAGCACTTCTATCGATTCCCCAGCCTCGCGTAATTTCCATCCCACCTGCCTCCACTGCTGTAGAAACCAGGGGGACATCTCCACGACTGCTCTTACGAAAGCATGAATTTTCCTCCCCCCTCGTTTCCCTCGCTTAGAAGAAAAGCTGCGAGGAGGTGGGGAGTAGGAAGAGAGAGAAACCACATTCAGCCCACAATGGATGATCTTTAGGGAGAAATAGAGAATGGTGCCTAGCAGGAGGAAGAGGTAGCCAGTGGGCAAAGAGTAGCCAAAGAACTCCATTGTCTGTACCGTCTGTGACATGTTGGAGCGGTGGGCGTAATGGAAGACTGAGTCTCCCAGACGTTCCCAGTTAATACCTCTTTCCTAGCTTCTAATTTTCTTCCCCCACGGCTTTTTTCCTGGGTTCTAACTAGCTTTTCACCGGCACTCTTTCTGTCTGGCCTTCCCCTAGGCTCTTTGCTAGTCTCTCTCTCCGGTAATTTCCCACTTCTTCCCGTTTTTTCCCTCCTAGGTTTCCTATCTGAGTCACGGCACCATTTGCTGCTCCTCCGCATGCGGAGGAGCCACACCGGACCGGACGCTTGTTGTTCCCTTTTTTAACAAGTCCTTTCTATAGTAAAGTAAGAATAAGTAAACAGCAAACTCCCAAAGCAAGAATGAGTAGAGAGAAGTGAGAAAGAATGAAGTAACGAACTTCCCCACGAACTCTCCAACGCACTCTCCAACCAACCCACACCACCATGCCATCTCTCTCCTCCTATATAGTCCTCTCCACCAATCCGTGCTCTGCTACTCACATGCTGAGCCCGCCGCTCTCCTCCAATCAGGAGCGGCTCTTGCAGCTTATCAAGTTGGTAAGGGGCAGCTGGGTAGAAGCTGTACGCTCCTCTCCGAGCGCCACATTGTGGGAGAGCAGATGCATAGAATAAGTCTTAATTCCAGTAACAGTATAGTCCGAGTTGCTCCCCACAGCTTTCCATACCTAAAATACTCTCATGGGCTCTTCAGCCAGATCTGAGTGCCTTAAGGGCTGATTCTGAGGCCAGAGTGCTGTTTAGGACATCTGCTATTCTACGAGACTGCTGTGTATCGCACTTCCCATGCTACCTATATTTTATATAGTCTAAGTATTGTATAAACTAAAATATACAACACTAGGAGTATGCTATCAGTAATTACACTGCCAATCTCAGTGATTATAAATAAGAATGTTAGCAACTATACTGATTCTGAACAGTGATTCAATGTTTCTGTTTTTAAATTTAAAAATGCCCATGAACTTGAATGTTTCTGTGTAGCTCCTAATAGAACTACAAGCCTTAGAAGTTCTATGCTGTTTAACATTTCATCTTCAGTGCCAACTTGATTATTACACTGCCAGTTTATAAAACACTTCACAGTCATGTGAACCTTACCATAAGATAGGACTGTGTAGAATAAATCCTTTAACTACAAAGACAATCTTATCTCACAAGGGAGGAAGATCCAGAGGGGTCAAATGACTTGCTAATGTCACTTAGCTCTGTTGGCACAGAAACAAGGAAAGCTCTCAGCTTCCTGCCACCTCCCCTTACACCACCTGCCTCAACTAGATGAGCCTGTAATTTTAAGGATGCTCAGGTCCCATGAGTTTAAATGAATTTTTCAAGGTTACATGACAAGTACCAAAGCCAGAAGCAAAAATTATTGCTTCCATCTTTCTCTTCCTTGTCCACAATGGAAGTTTGATGTACACTTATGCATTATTCAAATATCATTTACAACCAAGAAGCATTATTTTTCCCCAAAAATAACAATGACACTACTTTTTCCATTGAGGAAGTTATTTTAATGGATGATGCAAACATACTTGTTTTGTTTTTTACTTTGAGATGCAAAGAAATGAACAAGTAGACAGAGAAGTGGTATTCACCCTCTAGTTAACTGCTGAAATGTCCACAGCGGTCAGGGCTGGCCCAGGAGCAGGGAACCTAATCATCTGAACCATCACTTGCTAGCTACCAGGGTCTACATTATCTGAAAGTTGGAGTCAGGGGCTGGAACCGGGAATCAAACCCAAAAACTCCAATGTGGGACACAGACATCTGAACCATAAGGCTGCACCCTGGCTTCCAGACTTGTTTTTTCACCAGTCCTCTGAAAAGGAAAGTTAATTACAACCTGAAATCCAAGACTCTGGAGTCCTCAGGTGTGTGTGTCTATGCATGAGAGTTAGTTGGGTAGATCAAGAGTCTGCAGTTTAGAGAGAACAGAAGAGTGAAACATGTGTCAGAGGATGTCAGCATTGGAGAGGTGGCTGTGCTCTAGTCAGAGGCTGAGGAGGACAAGTCCACAGAGAGCAGCAGCACCAAGGGAGAATGCTATACTAGCAAGTAAGGAGAAAAAATGTTGAAAAATAAATATGTGAAAAGGATTTATTTATCTGGAAGATGGAGTTATAAAGAAGGAGAGACAGGGAGGGGGAGAGAGAGATCTTCCATCTGCAGGTCAACCCACCAAATGGACACAATGTCTGGGACTGGGTCAGATCAAAGCCAGGATCTGGAACTCCACCCAAGTCTCCCTCATGGGTGGCAGGGACTCAAGAACTTGGGTTGTCTGCTGCTTTCTCAGATGCATTGCCAGAGAGCTGGATGGGAAGTACAGCAGCTGAGACACAAACAGTGGCCATATGGGATGCCAGCATCAGTGGCAACAGATTATCCTAATGCATCACAACACTGGCTCCAACAAATGAACTTAGGTAAACAAGTCCAAATGCCAGGGAAACATCAGATAAAATGCCAAGGATGAGCATTGTGGTGCAGCAGGGTAAACCACTACTTAGGAGGCATACCTCATTCTTAAGTATGAGGATGTCTTTTAACCACTTTTGTACAAGAGAGTACAAGCCAGAACACCATAGCATCTTCCAGATTCGGCACTGCCTGTTCTCAGGGGGCCCCCCACAAACTCCTGTGCTTCCCCTGGGCAGTTTGTTTTGGCTGAAGCCAGCCAGAACCCTGGGGTCATTGGAGTAGGAAATGGGATTAAAGGATTTCATGCTGCAAAACTGCTCCAAGCCAGTTTTTTCACTGAGAGACAGAGACCCAGAATGACCTCCCCGGAGCTCACAAGACCATGCCTGGACACCTGCCAGGGAAAAAGTTGGAAAAAAAAAATCCAGATTCTGGAATCTTCTGGAACATTCTAGAATATTCTAGAATTTTCCCAGAATGTCCTAGAGATTTTGTAGGATGTTCCAGAATGTTCCAAAATGCCACCTAGTTATCCTAGGGGGATTCTGGGATGCAGGTCTGAGTGGAAATTCCCCAGCCAGGTGCAGCGGGTGTCCTGGTGCTGTGCCCAGCCCGGCTGACATTTACACAGCGCACATAGCCTAAGCACCTGCACACATGGGAGGGGAGTCAAGGGGGTGTGGCCACTCCAGGACATCCTGTGCTGATCTCTGGGGGCCGTAGTAATTTCCAGCCCATCAGAAGAGGTTCTCGGCCCCCCAAGATGGTCACCGGGCAATCTGGAATGTTCTAGGACATTCTACAAAAATCTAGAAATACTGAGAACATTCTAAAAAATTCCAGGACCCCCAAAGACTTTCACTGCATGTTCTGGGAACATTCTAGAAAATTCTGAGAATATTCACCATTGTTTCTAGAACATTTCTAAAACCCCAATGATGCCTACCTGGTGTTCAGGAAAAATTCCAAGAACATTCTGGAAACATTCTGGAAAAATTTCTGAGAGCATTCTTGAAAATTCTGAGTGTATTCTAGAACGTTTTAGTAAATTCTATGACCCCCGAAGACACTCAGCAGGTATTCTAGAAAAAGTTTAAGAACATTCTAGAAAGTTCTAAAAAAAACTCCATAAAATTCTAGAATATTCTAAGACCTGAGAAACACTCGCCTAGTGTCCTTGAAACATTCTAGAAAATTCTGGAAAATCCCTAGCCCCAGAGAATCCATAATGGAAGCTCATGGAAGCTCCTGGAACATTCTGGAATGCCCCGGGACCTCATCCCATCCCAGTGCCACCTGGATGTTTGCACAACCTCAGCCCTGCCCACTTCTCCCAAGCCCTGGCTATAAAGAGATGCCTGGTAGCAGCCGGTTCCAGACGACGAAAAGACGATGATGATGAAGGCTCTCATTCTTGCCCTTGTGGTGGGCGTGGCCTGTGCCCAGGTATCAATTACTCGCATCATTTGTGCAATGTTCCATAATGTCCTAGAATGTTCCAGAATGTTCCAGATGATTGCAATAGACTCTCTAGCAGGCCCTACGGGAGCAACTGGAATGTTCCAGAATATCCCAGGATGTTCTAGAACACATCCAGACAATTCCACAATGTTCTAGAATGTTCCAGAATCTTTCCAATTTTGTTTCTAACAATTCTAGGATGTTCTGGAATGTTCTAGAATCTCTCCCCCAGAATATTACAGAACATTCTGGAATGTTACAGACAGTCCCAGTAGACTCTAGCAGGCCCTAGGGAAGCATCCAGAGTGTTCCAGAAAAATTCCATAATGTTCTAGAATGTTCCAGAATGTTCTAGAAAATGCCTCTGGAACGTCCCAGCATGCCCCAGGATGTCCCAGCATGCTCCACAATGCCCTGAAACATTCCACCATGTTCCAGCATGCCCTGGCACACCCTGAATGCCCACCTCTCCCCCTGAAGTTGAAGGCCAGAACTACTTCAAGTTCCTGGTGCAGGAGAATGGCCACATCTTCTTTCTCAATCAGAATGTGGGCACCGATGGCACTGCCACCTGCGTCACCCTTACTGCTGGTGAGCCCCCTGCACACACATGTGGATACAGCCAGCACCTGCTAGAAAGAGTCTGACCCTGACTGTATACACAGACCCTGAGTGTATGCAACCAGTCCAGAGCTTGACCCTGACTGTATACATGGATCCTGAGTGTATACAGTCGGCTCCTACTAGGGACACACATTGCAACCTGAAAGCCTGACCCTGCTGTATACAGTTAGCACCCACTAGAGAGAGATACATTCTGACCGTGACCGTATACAATCAGTGCCTACTATGCAGAATAACTTTGACCCTGGTGCATCCTAGAGGGGCTTGGCCAGCTGTATACTGGTGGCACACACTAGAGAGAGAGCCTGACCCTGGCTGTGTTCAGGCAGCACCTACTAAATACAAGATCCTCAACCCCAGCACACCCTAGAGGGGGGCTCGGCCAGCTGTATACAGTCAGTGCATACTAAGTAGATCCCATCCTGTCCGGGGTGGGCTTGGCTGACTGTATACAGTCAGCACCCACTAGATGGGGCAAGCACATACAGTCAGCACCTACTAGATATCTGGGGCAGGTTTTGCTGAATGTATACAGTCAGTGCTTACTGAACAGAACCATCCCAGCCCCATCCTATCCTGGGTGATTTTGGTTGACTGTATACAGTCAGCACACACCAGAAGGAGCCATCCTGACTGTGACTGTATACAGTTGGTGCAGACCCAGTGGTAGTTAGTGGGCACCCTCTAGACAGAGGCACCCTCGGTGTACACAGCACGGAGCCCATGCTGCCTGAGGTGCGTCTGGCTGGCTGTATACAGTCAGCGCCCACTAGACAGGGCAAGTGTATACAGCTGGCGCCACCCACAGCCCAGGACCAGGAGCTGAGCGATAAGCACCTGGCACAGTTCTTGGTGTTAATGAAGGAGAACGGGATCCCCGGGAGAACATGGAGTGTGTGGCCAGCATGGGTGAGCTGGGGGTGTGGCCAGTGTGGAGGGTTCATGGCCAGGATGGGCATGGCTGTCACGAGTGAGCCAGGGGTGTGGCCAGGGTGGAGGCATGGCTGTGAGCTGGGGGCATGGCTGACATGGATGAGAATCAGGTGTGGTCTGGGTGGAGGGGAATGAACTGGTGGGTGTGGCCTGGGTGGAACATTCCAGGGGGTTCCAGAAAAATCTAGAAAACTCTAGAACGTTCCATGGAGCCACCAGGCCATCCCATGCTGACTCAGCCAATTTCTCCTCCCTGACAGACACCTGTCCCCAGTGATGATGCTGACACCCAGGTGAGCAGTGTGGTGCCAGCCAGTCCTCACACCTTCCCAGGGGAACATTCTAGAGTGTTTCCGAAATATCCCAGAATGTTCTAGATGTTCAGGCAACAGGAATATTCTGGAACATTCCAGAGCATTCTGCGACATTTCCAGAATGCTCCACATTTTTTTTCTCCTCCCCAACAGGTAAAAAGCCAACGTCTCCCTGCCCCTCACTTGCAATCTCTGCTGGAAGCTTCTGGAATGTTCTGGGATGTTTTCAGAATGTTCCAGAATGTTCTGGAATGTCCCATAAGCCTCTGTCCCCAGCTCGCTCTCAGTTTCTCTTTCTCATTGATGTCATAAACTGATTGCACACGACTGTGGATTCTGTGGTCTCTCTGGAATGCTCCCACATCTGGCTCCCAGAGGCCCTTGGGGCCCCCATGTCTGGCTCAGAATCCCCTGGGAGAAACCACGCCCTCACTTCTGGCTCCCAGAAACCCCTAGGTCCCCTACTCCAGCGCCATCTTCCCCACCACCCACACCTTGTGGGAACATGGGGTTGGGGATCAGGACTATCAATCACCATAGCCCTGCCCATTTCCAGGCCCCAAGCCTGCACCAGGGGCTGCATTGGTGTCTCTAAAGCTCCATACAGGTCTCCATCTGGGTCTCAAAGGCTCCATATGGGTCCCCAGGGGCTCCATACGGGTCTCTAGGGCTTCATCCGGGTCTCCAGAGCTCTATCCAAGTCCCCATGGCTCCATCCATATCTCCAGGGGCTCCATCCAGATCTCTAAGGCTCCATCCAGCTCTCTAGCAGGTGCATGGGCCCACCAGGAGCTCCATCCAGGTCTCTAGGGCTCCATCTGGGTCTCGGGGGCTACAACCAGTTCTCTAACAGGTGCACAGGGCTCCATCCGGGTCCCCATGGCTCCATCCATATCTCTAGAGGCTCCATCTGAGTCTCTAGCAGGTGCCTGGGGCTCCCAGGAGCCCCATCTGGGTCTTTAGGGCTCCATCTGGGTCTCCAGGGGCTGCATCTGGGTCTCTAACAAGTGCACAGGGGCTCCATCTGAGTCTCTAGGGGCTCCATCTGGGTCTCCAGGGATCCATCCAGGTCTCTAAGGCTCCATCTGGGTCCCCAAGGCTCTACCCATATCTCTAGGGGCTCGATCTGGGTCTCTAGGGGCTCCATCCAAATCTCTAACAGGTGCATTGGGCCCCAAGGAGCTCCATCCAGGTCTCTAGGGCTCCATCTGGGTCTCTAGCAAGTGCCTGGGGCTCCCAGGAGCTCCATCCAGGTCTTTAAGGCTCCATCCGAGTCTGCAGGAGCTCCATCTGGGTCTCCAGGGATTCATCCAGGTCTCTAAGGCTCCATCTGGGTCCCCAAGGCTCTACCCATATCTCTAGGGGCTCCATCTGGGTCTCTAGAGGCTCCATCTGGGTCTCTAGCAGGTGCCGGGGGCTCCCAGGAGCTCCTTCCAGGTCTTTAGGGCTCCATCCAGGTCTCCAGGGGCTCCATCTGGGTATCTAGGGGCTCCATACAGGTCTCCAGGGCTCCATTGGGTCTCCAGGGGTTGCATCCAGGTCTCTAGCAAGTGCACCGGGCCTCCATCTGGGTCCCCAGGGCTTCATCCAGGTCCCCAGCAGGTGCCCAGGGCCCCCAGGAGCTCCATTTCCAGTCCAGCTGGAACCCTCCCCCCAAAGCTGGGGACCCCCAAGGCCCCTGGGCCAGAACCGTGGAAAATGCAGAGACTGTGGGAACATGGCTAGGCAACTCCATGAAGGCATCCTCCACGCCTCTGGCTTTCTCTCGTTGCTACGCAACCCCGTGCAGGCTTGCCCGGGGCTGCGGGGCTTAACCCAGTTGCTAGGCAATCCCTCAAAGGTGCGTTCAGGGCCTCTGGCTTAAGCAAGTTGCTAGGCAATCCCACTCATGCACACTAATTATTTAATTATTTTTAAATTAATTTTAAAAGAATTTTAATGAATTTTTTTTTTTATTTTTTGACAGGCAGAGTGGGCAGCGAGAGAGTGAGACAGAGAGAAAGGTCTTCCTTTGCCATTGGTTCACCCTCCAATGGCTGCTGCCGCCAGCGCGCTGTGGCCAGTGCACCACGCTGATCCGATGGCAGGCGCCAGGTACTTCTCCTGGTCTCCCATGGGGTGCAGGGCCCAAGCACTTGGGCCATCCTCCACTGCACTCCTGGGCCACAGCAGAGAGATGGACTGGAAGAGGGGCAACTGGGACAGAATCCGGTGCCCCGACTGGGACTAGAACCCGGTGTGCTGGTGCTGAAAGGCGGAGGATCAGCCTAGTGTGCCGCGGCGCCGGCCAATTTTAATGAATTTTTAAATGGAATTTGAATGTCTTTTTACATTTTTAATTTTTACTTAATTTTTAATTTTTAATGAATTTTTAAATGAAATTTTTAAGAAATGTATTTTTAGATTTTCTGATGACAGCCATATTGGAGTCTGGCAAATTCTCGTTCTGACATCAGCAGCAGAATGTTGGATCCTGGCAAATTCTCATTATGACAGGAATGACAGGCATCTTGGAGGCTGGCAAATTTTTCTGACAGGAGTGGCAGCCATGTTGGAGTCTGGCAGTGTGTTTTCTGATGTCAGTGGTGGCCATCTTGGATTCTGGCAATTGTTTTGACAGGAGCTATAGCCATATTGGATCCTGACAAAATTTCTCTGACAAAAACTCAAGGGAGTCCCTGTAAGAAAAGGTGTCTTTCGGACCCAGGACCAATTTGCTGAGAGAAACTTGTATGAGAATTAAAATGTTTTTCCTGAGTGACAGGTCTATTCTGAGTGATGGACAGGTTTCTGAGTGATGGACAAGGGTGACTGGGTGATGGACAGGTGTCCCCGCCAAGAGCCCTGGGACCCCCAGAGACCCTCAGAGACCCCCAGAGATGCTGAAAGACCCTGAGAGAACCCCAGAGACAACTGGGACCCACAGAGACCCCCAGGGACCAACAGAGACCCTCTGGGAAGTGACTATAAGAACCTGGAAGTACACCAGAAGTACCCAAAAATGGGTATAAACAGAACCAAAGTGACTGAAAATGGGTATACAATGGCCGGAAGTGGACCGGAAGTGACTTAGGAACCCAGAAGTAGACTAAAGTGAGTCTGAGAACCCTGAAGTGACATAAATTAGCTGGAAGTTAGTGACTGTAGGAATCGGGAAGTTGACTGGAATTGACTCTGGGAATGCAGAAGTGGACTGGAAGTGGGTCTAGAATGACCAGAAGTGGGTTTAGGAAATTGAAAGTGGACCAGAAATGAATGCAAAGAGGGGAGGGAAGGAAGGAAGGGATGAGTCATGCTGAGACTCCTGCTGAGTCATCAGGAAATTCTGCTGAATCATCACTAGCACACACCTTGTGAGCCATCATTATACACACCCACTTAATCCTCATTATCCCAGACCTGGTGAGTCATTGAGAAACTTCTGCTGAGTCACCATTTTATACCTGCTGAGTCATTATTACCTACCAGGCATCCTTACCCACAAAGGTAGACAACTACACCTGCCAAGTCATACTCTTAGGCCAGTGAGTCGCACTTCTAAAATTGCTGAATCATGCTTCCAGACCTCCTGAGTTGTGCTTCTAAACTTGGTGAGTCATGCTTCAAACATGAACCCTAACCCAAATCCCATCCCCACCCTAACCTTGACATCAAACCTAACCTGCTGAGTCATGGCACCAGGCCAGCTGAGTCATGCTTCTACCCCTAAATCTAACCCAAGGTTGCAACGAAGGAAGGAGGGGCCCCTTGCACCTGCTGGGACTGGATGGAGGTCCTGAGCACCCCATGCACCTGCTGGAAACCAGGATGGAGCCCCTGGGGACCCAAATTGAGCTCTGGAGACCCAGATGGAGCACTGAAGAACCAGATGGAGCCATGGAAACCCAGATGAGGCTCCTAGAGACTGTATGGATCCCTGTGCACCTGCTAGAGACCCAGATGGAGCCCTAGAGACCTGGACGGAGGCCCCAGCACTTGGATGGAGGACCTGGGGACTTGGCTGGTGGCCTGGAGACCCGGATGGAGACCAGGAGATCTGTATGAAGGCCCTAGAGACTGAATGGAGCCCTGGGGACCCAGATGGGGCAATGTATACCTGCTAGAGACTAGGATGGAGCTGCTGGGGACCACCCTATCTCTCAGGACCCCTTGACAGGGCTCAGGTCTCTAAAGAGAACATGTGGGGACCAGGGAGGTGGTAATGATGAGTCAGCAGAAATTTCATGATGACTCAGAAGGTATGGTAATGATGACCCAGCAGAAATTTCATGATGACTCAGCATAAATGGATGGTGCTGACTCAGGAGCGAGGAAATGGATGGACAGGAGGAAGTGGTGGCCCTTTGTGAACTTCTGGCTGTGGGAGACCCTGAGGAAGTGTGCTCCCAGCACTGAAGGATGCAGGATCTCTGTACTTGCAAACTCCAGATAGCTGGGTCTGGGGAGAGTGCAGGGGTGACCTGCGCAGGCCCTGCTGCAGCCACCCTGGGACCTTGAGGCCAACCCATGGGTGCCACAGGGCCCCTCAGGGTCTCTCCCAGCCAGTGCTGTGCCAATCCTCCCTTCTTATCTCTGGCTCTCAACTGATTCTGGGATTTTTCCAACCCGGAGGTGGGGGCACCAGACCAGAGGTCAGGGAATGGTGGGGGGTGAGGGCCACCAGGTGCCCCGTGCACCCTGTGGGAGCCAACCCATGACCCCACCACATGGCTGTGGAGGAAGGCTGGCTGCAGGGTTTCTGGAGGCCCCAGGGCTGGGAGTGAACCCTGGTACACATGACTGCTAGAGGGCACAGAGAATGCAGCTACTCCCCCTCAGTGTGGGGTGACCCTGGCACTTCCCTGCCAAGGGTGGAAGCAGATGCTGAGCTAGTCTTAGAGCACTGCTCTCTCCAGTCCTGTTATCCATGGGTTCTCAGTCTGGGAAGACAGGTTTCAAAGTGTTTTCAGAAGACTTGGCATCCTAAGAACTGCTGGAAACTCACAGTCACAGTCAGTGTCATTCTAGAGCAAAGGTGCATTCGATGTGAATAACCAGGTTTGTGTTTTGAGTCTGCAATCCTTTCAGTCTATATGTTAGGTCCCTATGTTGTTACCTGTTTCCAAGTGATTGCAAGACATTGCTGTGAAAATTAAAAAAAAAAAAGAAGTGATAGGAAATAAATTGAGATATTAAATTTTGTGTTTTTTATTTTTATTTTTTGGCAAAGTTAGACAGTGAGAGACAGAAAGATCTTCCTTCCATTGGTTCACCCCCCAAATGGCTGCTACGGCCAGTGTGCAGCACTGATCCAAATCCAGCTGCCAGATACCTCCTCATGGTCTCTCATATGGGTGCAGGGCCCAGGCAGTTCGGCCATCTTCCACTGCCTTCCCAGGCCACAGCAGAGAGCTGGACTGCAAGAGGAGCAGCCAGGACTAGAACCCGGTGCCCATATAAGATGCTGGCACTACATGTGGAGGATTAACCAAGTGAGCCACGGCACTGGCCCCAATTTTGTGTTTTTCCACACCCCCTGGTCCCTCAGTCTTCCAGAGGCAGTCACAGATTTTGTTATGATTATCTGTACTTCTTACTTCTAAAGTAGGCTTTACGGACACATATTAGCCTCAGAGACAAGGAGTCTGTCACGTGGCATCTTTAAATGGTGGTTGCTCAAAGGGAGGCTTTATCATGACAAACAGACAGTGGAGAAGTAGAATTCTGATGCATGAATGGCCTCCCTAGACACAGTCTTATTCCATGTGCCTTCATAAGTCTCCATCCCCTGTGTCTCCAGCACCTCTTTTTAAAAAAGATTTATTTGAAAATTACATAGAGGGCCAGTGCCATGGCTCACTAGGCTAATCCTCTGGCTGTGGCACTGGCACTCTAGGTTCTAGTCTTGGTTGCTCCACTTCCAGTCCAGTTCTCTGCTGTGGCCCGGGAAGGCAGTGGAGGATGGCTCAACTTACTTGGACCCTGCACCCGCATGGAGACCAGGAGGGAACACCTGGCTCCTGGCTTTGGATTGCCACTATGCACTGGCCGTGGCAACCATTTGGGGTGTGAATCAATGGAAGGAAGATCTTTATCTCTCTCTCGCTGCCTAACTGTCCAAAAAAACCCCATGAAATTTAATATCTCAAGTTATTTCCTTATCACATAGAGGGAGAGACAGAGGCATAGAGAGACAGAAAGAGCTTCCATCCTCTGGCTCACTCCCCAATTGGTTGCAATGGCCAGGGTTGGGCCCGTCTGAAGCCAGGAGTCAGGCCTTTGGAGCTTCTTCTGGGTCTCCTACGTGGGTGGCAGAGGACAAAACAGTAAGGCCATCTTCCACTGCTTTCCCAGGTCTTTGGCAGGGAGCTGGATCTGAACGGGAACAGCCAGCATACAAACCAGCACCCATATGGAATGCCAACATTATAGGTAGTGGTGTAACCCACTGCACCACAATGCCAGACCCTCCATCACATCTTTCCTTGAGTGTCCATCTGTGCCTGCATCCCAAGCCAGCTGTCAGGTCCTCCAGCCCCTCTGCATGAAGCTGTGATCTCCCATCAGTTATCTGCATCTCTACTCCAGAGTATTATCCTGCTACCCTGGAGTGACTTCATAGCCTGAGCCTTCAGCTCATGGCAGCCTTCAGATACCTCTCTGCCCTTTGCTTGAAGTCATTGTCTTCCTTGGGCTTCTAGATCCCCTATGACTTCAGCCTCGGCTTTTTTCTTGTGTCCCCATGCTAAATGCCTGCACCCTAAACATCTCATGTGTCTTCATCTCCTGTTCTCTTCCCAGGGTCTCCACGCACTTTGAAGGTTTGGTTATGTGGTTAACTGTTGAGGAACAATGTGGTTTTCTATGAGCTTTAGCCATTGTGAATAAAGCTGCTATATATATTTTCATGTCAGCTTTTATCAAGGCATACGTTTTCACACCAGCTCTGTAAATATATTAGAACATGTATGGTGTATGACACGGTATTGGATTCCTAATAACATGCCAAGATGTCTGATAAAGCATCTACCCCATGATGCATTCTCACCAGGAATGAATGAGATGTCATGCTACTCTATCCTTGAAAGCATTTGTAATGTGTGTTTTTAAGTGTAACCATCCTGATACACAGTGTATCCATCTTGTTGCTGTCTAAATGTGCTCTTCCTTTATGTACAGTACATTTCTTTTTCTCAGAATTCTCTAATATTCAGATTGGTTTATATGCTTTTTTATTTATTTGACAGATAGAGTTAGACAGTGAGAAAGAAAGAGACAGAGAGAAAGGTCTTCCTTCCATTGGTGCATCCCCCAATGGCCACTATGGCTGGAACTATGCTGATCCGAAGCCAGGAGCCAGGTGCTTCCTCCTGGTCTCTGATGTGGGTGCAGAGCCCAAGCACTTGGGCCATCCTCCACTGCACTCCCAGGCCACAACAGAGAGCTGGACTGGAAGAGGAGCAACTGGGACTAGAACCCTGTGCCCATATGGGATGCCAGCACTACAAGTGGAGGATTAACCAAGTGAGCCATGGTGCCAGCCCCATATATGTTTATTTTATTATGCATTTTACGTGTGTCTCTATGTATTCTGGCAGTATTTAAATTTGAAGGCATTTATTTTCCTGTTACTGAGTTCTCCAAGTTTTTGTTAAATTTGCATACAATTCCTTCAAGTGTGTATTTTTCTTTTTTATACGATTAATTTATTTATTTGAAAGGAACAGTTACAAAGAGGGAGACACATAGTGAGACAGAGAGACAGATCTTTCATCACTGGTTCACTCTAAAAATGACCACAATGGCTAGTTCTGTGCCAGACTGAAGCCAGAAGCCTGGAACTCCATCTGGGTCTCCCATGTGGATGACAGGGGCCCAAGCACTTGGGTCACCTTCTGCTGCTTCCCCAGACACATTAGCAGGGAGCTGGATGGGATGTGGAGTTGAACTAGTGCTCATATGGGATGCCAGTGTCACAGAGCATGGCTTAACCTGCTGTGTGACAATACCAGCCACTGTTTTGCCTTTGATAATAGGCATTCTAACTGGAGTAACTTGGTGTCTAATTGTGGTTTTGATTTGTATTTGTATTTCCCTGTTAATTAGTGATGCTGAACATTTTTCATGTACTTCTTGGCCATTTGTATGCCTTTCTTTGACAAATGAGCATTTAGATCTAATGCCAATTTTAAAATCTGTTCATTTTTCATTGAGTTTTTAAAATGTCTTAAAGGGTGTATACACCTTAATAGGTGTATATTTTCTAAATATTTTCTCCAATTTCATATTGTCTCTTTGTTATGTTTATTATTTTGTTTGCTTTGCAGAAGTTTTTTAATTTGGTAAAATTCCAGGGCCAGTGCCGTGGCTCACTTGCTGCAGTGCCGGCATTCCATATGGGCACTGGGTTCTAGTCCCAGTTGCTCCTCTTCCAGTCCAGCTCTCTGCTGCATCCCAGAATGGCAGTGGAGGATGGCCCAAGTGCTTGGGCCCTGCACCCATATGGGAGACCACAAGGAAGCACCTTGCTCCTGGCTTTGCTCCTGGCACAGCGCCAGCCATAGTGGCCATTTGGGGAGTGAACCAATGGAAGGAAGATCTTTCTCTTTGTCTCTGTCTCTCACTGTCTATAACTCTACCTGTTAAATAAATAAAAAAGTGCATTTGACTATTTTTGCTTTTTTCTTCTAGTGCTTTGTTGTCGTATCCTTCAAATACTTACTCAATCCAATGTCCTGAAGCATTTTTTTCCTAGTACTTTCAGATCTTACATTTAAGTCTTTAAATAATTTTGAATTGAGTGTAAAATTATTTATTTGAGAGCAGATAAACAAAAAGAGAGAGCTCTCATGTTGATTGACTCCACAAATGCCCACAAAGGACAGGACTGGGCCAAACAGAAGCCAATAGTGTGGAATTCAACCCAGCTTTCCTGCATGGTGGAAGGAACCCAGTACTTGAGTTATCCCTACTCCCTCCCAGTATCTGCATTAGCAGGAAACTAGAGTCAGGAGTCAGAGCTGGGTATCTACTAGGTACTTTGATATGAGACACTAGCATCTTAACTGACATCTTAATGCCTAGGGTAAATGAACACCTTTGAGTTCAGTTTTGTATATGATGAGAGATAAAGTTTAAATCTTCTATGTGTGAATATTCAATATTCAAAGCACCATTCATTGAAAAGACTGTCCTTTCTGCAGTGAATATTCTTAGCATTTCTGCTGAAGATCAGCTCGTAGGAGATGTTTACCTTTAGGCTCTCCAAAATTTTTTATTAATATAAAGAGAACAGATATCATGTATTTTATAAATACAATGCTAAGAAGATATCCATAGTCCCCTCACTCCCTCCATCAATCCCCACTCACCTTTCCTTTTTCTCTATAAGTTTTGCAAAAACATAAATTCAAAAAAACATGATTTCACAATTTTCTTTTGAACCTTGGGTTTAGTGCACCACTAACCATACTATTCAACAAATAAAAAAAAATCCAAAACCACAGTTTGACTAGAGTATTCACAAGGGCTAAAAACAATAATCAAATCATAAATCTATTTCATTCTTATTTATTCTTGTATCCTATATTAATCAGAACTTATCAGGGAAGAAATGACATTCATCTTTCTTGAATTGCTCATTTCAATAAGCATAATGGTTTGCAGTTGCATTCATGTATTGCAAAGACAGGGTTTCATTCTTTTTTATGACTGAGCAGTATTCCATACTACTCATTTTCTTTTTCCAGACATCAGTTAATGGGAATCTGATTTGATTGCTTATCTTAATTATTGCCAATTGAGGTGCAGTAAACATGGGGGTTATAAATAACTCTTCCAAAGCCTGATTTCATCTAGTTTGGGTAAATTCCCATGGGTGGGATTGCTGGGTCATATAGTAGATCTATTTTCAGATTTCTGAGGAATATCCTTACTGTCTTCCATAATGGTTGTACTACTTTACATTCCTATGAACAGCGTATAAGTGTGCCTTTTCTCCAACATCCTTACCAGCATTTATTATTTTTTTTCATTTTTGGGTGATAGACATTCTAACTGGGATGAGATGAAACTTTATGGTGTTTTTGCATTTCCCTGATGGTTAGTGATGCTGAGTATCTTTTCATGTGTCTGTAGGCCATTTGTATTGATTGCATCCTTTGAAAATTTTCTGTGCATGTCCTTTGCCCATTTCTTAACTGCATTATTTTATTGAAGTTGAGTCTCTTAAGATCTTTATGAACATCAGATTGTTGTACCTGAGTGAGTGCAAACAAAAGAGCTCCACAGATTGATAAAATTTGGTGGTCCTTTATTGCGGGTGGTGGAGAGTGGGCTCATGCCCTAAAGAACTCTCGACCCTGAAGCCCAAAGCAACAGGGTTTACAAAGGCAAAAACCACAAAATCGGGAGGGGAATTCATGCTTGCTAGGAATAGGGGGGAATACATGGTTACTGGTTACTGGTTACTGACCTAAAACCTATGTGAAACTAGTATCAATTATAATCTAGTATCAATAAGCTAGTATCAATAAGCTAGTATCAATTATATTGACAACACCAGTTACAATCTTAACAATTCCAATTATAATCTTGACATTAATCCAGGTATTGGTTTTAATCATACGTAGGACTTAGACAAATTACAGTTTTTATCATTAACCCAGGTGTAGTCTATCCACTTCCAAGCTTGAGCGATCATGCTAGGGGGTTTCTGTGCTCTGCCAAGTGAGATGTAGTGGACTGCTATTATTCAACTGTTTTAGATCATAGTCTCAGACCAGAGTCTCATGGTGTGGGGGGGGCACCTTCCCAGAATGGAGTCTCAAGTGCTCCAAAATGGAGTCCCTACTGTCAAGGTGTTACGTCAAGATATTAACCCTTTATCAGTTATATAGTTTGCAAATATTTTCTACCACTCTTCACTTTGCTTAGTGTTTCCTTTGCAGCACAAATCTTCTAAGCTTGATGTAATCCCTTTTGTCTCTTTCTGCTTTCATTGCCTGTGCTTCTGGGGTCTTTACCAAGAAGTCTTTCCTATGCTAATATCTTGCAGTTTTCCCAATATTTTCCTCTAGTAATTTGTTGATATCAGGCCATAGATTTAGAGTCATGATCAGTTGTGAGTTGATTTTTGTATGGGTGTAAGTACAGGTTTTGTTTCATATGTCTGCATGTTGAGATCCAATTTTCCCAACACTATTTGTTGAAGAGACTGTCCTTTCTCCAGGGATTGATTTTAGCTCATTTGTCAAAGACTAGTTGGTTGTAGCTGCATGGATTAATTTTTTTGGTTTATATTTTGTTTCATTGGTATACATGTCTTTTTCTGTTCCAGTCCCAGGCTGTTTTGTTTGTAACTGCCCTGTAGTATGTCTTGAAATCTGGTCTTCTGATACTTCCAACTTTTTCTTGTTTAATGTTGCTTTAGTTATTTGGGGGTCTCTTGTGTTTCTACACAAATTTAAGCATTCTTTTTTTCTAGATCTGAGAAGAATGTTCTTGGAGTTTTGATTGGGGTCTCATTGAATCTATAAATCGCTTTGGGTAGTATGAACATTTTGATGATATTATTTTTTCCAGTGCACAAACATGAAATATTTTTCCATTTTTGTGTGTGTTCTTCTATTTCTTCCTTTAATGTTTTTCAATTTTCATTGTGAAGATCTTTCAAATTCTTAGTTAAATTTATTCCAAGGTATTTAATTTTTTAGTAGGTATTATGGTTGGTATTGTACTTACAAGTTCTCAGCCTGAATTCATCAAATACAAATATATTTAGCTTATCCAATTCCCAAAGGATTCAAAGTTCACTTTTTTGGTACATTATAAAAATTGTATAAGGAGTTGTTAATTATCCATCCCAGATAATAATTCCTGTCAGATCCTTCATAGAAAGGTACAATTATAAATGTGGATGTTAGTTATAAGTGTAGGTGTTGATGAATCTGCCATAGTTTACTGTGGTATTTTTGGTTAAATTTTAAGTCATTCCTGATTACAAACTGATGAGTATCATAACATTTGTGGCAGTGAAGTGTGCTCATAACTTAACATTCCTACTTTCTCTGAATTCTGAATGGTTCAAGCTGGACATGGAAAGAAGTCAAAATGTAAGCTTTCTAGCCCACAGAGTTGTTGGTCTTGGTGCTTAGCAACAAAGATTCCTTTCCATTGCCCTAGTACATTACATTGCATCCTTACCTAGTCACTTACAGAGCACAGGTTTTTTGCTAAATTTACAGTATAAAAAAGGGCAGACAAGAACCCATGTTCTCATAGGCATCCTAGAAAAGTGCTAAATAAAGAAAAAGGGGGGTGGTAGCTCATTGCCTCTTTCATCTCTCCATTCATGCAAGTCATTCATAAATCCCACATAGAGGAACAAGTGAGCAGGGGTCAGGAGCAGTGCTCTAATGTTTAGGCATTTTACTTTGTGGAGGGGGTTGTATCCTTGTCAGCCTACATTCAAAAAAGATACTCTGTCCCAGGAAAACAAGAAGACTAGGAAAGTCAGCATACCCAAATTGTTTCTTTTAATTTTAAAGACTCTCTTGTGTCCAACTGTGGTCACTATGTTAAAAGGAATATTTAGAAGACTGTGAACATTTTGAATGTTGAGCAAGGAGTTGCTCTCCTATGACATGGGTGAATCTATTGTAAGAACAACATGCATGAGTACATTCTTATAGAATATTTCTGCAGTGGTTTTTGAGTTCTTACAGATTTGAGTTTTATAAAATGATGCCAAATCATTATATTTACTTGTTTACTCAAGAGACACAAATATTTTTCTTTAAAGTGAAGAAACAAATTGTAAATGTTGAGAAGCAATTAATTTTGGGATGTGTTAATTTGGAATAACCAGTAAGGATGGCTAATATATATATATATATACATATATATATGTACAAATTTAAAATGCAAACCAAGAAGTGAAAAATGTTTTTGTTACTTTAAAAATGAACGTTATAAATTCTCTCCTTAAACTATATTTCACCGGGTACGTGGCTCACAAGGCTAATCCTCCGCCTGCAGTGCTGGCACCCCAGGTTCTAGTCCCGGTTGCTCCTCTTCCAGTCCATCTCTCTGCTGTGGCCCAGGAGAGCAATGGAGGATGGCCCAAGTGCTTGGGCCCTGCACCCACATGGGAGATCAGGAGGCCATAGTGGCCATTTGGTGGGTGAACCAATGGAAGGAAGACCTTTCTCTCTGTCTCTCTCACTGTCTAACTCTGCCTGGCAAAAAATAAATAAATAAATAAATAAATAAATAAATTTTGCCTTGTACACTCTCAGTTCTTATTCTGAAGATGTTAAAGTGTATCACATTTTTATTGAGAAGCAAAAAAAAATGTTCCATTTTAGAATATTAAAAACATACAATTTAAATTTTGCTGAACAGTTTGTAATAGTTGAATTTGTATTTTTAGGCATAAATATGTTTTCTTATTGATGTATTATGACAGATATATTATTTTCATGGTAGTGGAATGTATGAGGTAAATGATCCAACAGATTTGTTTTCATTAGATCAAACTTTCCATGGGGTACCTAAACTTAGAATGAGTTTGATATCACAACACTATTTACATTCTCTGTAAGAAAAATAAAGGACATTTGTCCCTAGATTTCAAATCACAGAATGAGATAGTCGAATTTATTTTTGGTTCTCAGTGAGGTATTGCTGTGTTTTATAACACCATGCTTTCATGAAAGATAGATTTTTATTCAAAAGTTCACATTTGTACCACATTTTTTTTCTGTAGGTCTAAAATTTTTCTAAAGGTCAATCTTTCTATAAAAAAAGTTCATATGTGTTGCCTGATGTAATCAATTTCTTTTTTTCTAGATTTATTTTTATTTATTTGAAAGACAGAGTTATATAGAGAGGTAGAGACAGAGAGAAAAGTCTTCAATCTGCTGGTTCACTTCCCAATTGGCTGCAAAAGCCGGAGCTGAGCTGATCTGAAGCCCGGAGCCAGGAGCTTTTCTCAGGTCTCCCACATGGGTGCAGGGGCCCAAGGACTTGAGCCATCCTCTGATGCTTTCCCAGGTGCATTAGCAAGGAGCCAGATCAGAAGTGGAGCAACTGGAACTCAAACCAGCACCCATATGGGATGCTGGCACCCTAGGTTGGGGTTTTAACATGCTGTGCCCTGTAATCAATTTCTAAAGTGTATACACTGACAAGAAGAATTACACAAAGTACACTCATCTAACAAGGCATATCTTTGCTAAATTTAAAGACAATGGCTTTACCTGCTACACGTAATGCTAGCCTCAAGTATTTGCTTTGGAGCAATACTCATCTGCAGTTTTCATAGGTTTTATCAGAAAGTATCATTTGATAGTAAATCCTTTTAGTGAATATATGAAATAGATCAAACATTGAATTTGTGAAAAAAAATGGCTGCCATTCAGATCATGCCAAGTCTAAGGCTTTGCCACTTCATGATTATATATCCTTGGGCAAACCAGTTACTTACCTCTTCATGCCTCAGTTGCATTTTCTTTAAAGTTAAAATAACAGGAGCTACCTCCATTTTTCTGGAAACATAAAATTCAGGAAACATCACCTGGTATAAAATAAATGTTAGCAATTATTATTATTATCTATTCACATTTTCCTAAATAAAGGTATTTAAATATCTGTGCCTTTATGCTTAATGTTGTAGTGTACACATTTAGATACAACTCAAAATTTATTTGAAATTATATACATTCAAGTTTTGTAAAACTTCATATTTTGCTTGACATGGTAACTCAAACTAGATTCAATTCCTTTTAATTTGATGAGTGAGCCATTTCTTATCTAATTCCCTGGATAATGTAACTTATTCACTCATTTGTGCTTTGTGATGATACCTGCCTCTTTGTCAAAACAGTAACTAAACTGCATCCTTTTTGGTCAAAAATAAATCAATAGAGTAAATTGGTATTTAAAGAAAGGGACTATTCTTTGGCAGTAATCTTAAACTAGCACATTGATGCACTTTGGTAAGTGCATTGGAGACTTGCTGATTGTGTATGTACATTTGTGAATGTATGTATGGTACATGGGTGTGTGTGTGTGTGTGTGTGTGTGTGTGCTCAATTTAAAGCTACAATAAAATTGTAGCATTATCCAAAGAAATAATTCTAGAAAATCATAGTTTGCAATGATTTTTGCTCTTTGGAGATTATGATGTTTAGATGATGCCTAAAGTTTCTGTGAATTTTTTTCAGAATTCTAGTAATATACAACACTGAAATTCATAAAGAAGGGGAAAATAGTTGGGTTCAAAGATATCATTAGACTACAGAACCAATCAGCCATAATTCAGGCCTCCAAATTAAACTACTTGTATGAGAAAATTTAAGTAGTTGTACTGATGTCACATATTGTTTGCAAACAAATGTATCTTTTTAAAAATTATTTATCTATTTACTTATTTATTTGAAAGCCAGAGTTACACAGAGAGAGAAGAAGAGGCAGAAAGGAGAGAGGGAGGTCTTCCATCTGCTGGTTCACTCCCCAATTGGCTGCAATGACTAGAGCTGCACTGACCCAAAGCCAGGAGCCAGGAGCATCTTCTGGGTCCCCCATGCGAGTTCTGGGGCTCATGGACTTAGACCATCTTGCATTGCTTTCCCAGGCCTTAGCAGAGAGCTGGCTCAGAAATGGAGCAGCCGGGACTCAAACCGGCATCCATTTGGGATGCTAGCACTGCCAGGCTGCAGCTTTACCCGCTATGCCACAGTGCCAACCCCAAATGTATATTAATATTACTGTATTTGGTAAACACATAACATTAGTGTTAAAAGAATAAATAATTATAAACCTCAGTGAAGGCAATTTGTCATTAGGTAACAAAACCATGCAATGCATTCAATTGATTTCTAGTCTAGATATTTTTTCATAAAGAAATTTTAAACAAAATTATATTGATGCCAAAATATTCACAATAGAATGATTCCCTGAAGTGCAAACATATGGTAATCATTTACATTGGATGATTGCTTGATAAAATACATCGATAAATTTCATGTAGTCTATCATTTAATAAATCCTTTAAATTAATTGAATTAGTTTGAGGATATGCTTTGAAGAGCGTCTATAAAATGTGTAGGGCAATAATTTATACTGACAATCATAACTTCCCCCACCCACCCATAACCCTCCTATTTCCTGCTCCCTCTCCCATCCCAGAAGATTACAAAATTGTATGAAGGACATTTGTACAGTAAACAAATATACTGATTTCCAATGCAATATTTGAATACTTGAAGCAGGAAAGCTAAGTACTTCTTTGCCAAAATAACATGTTTTCTCCAGTGTAAAACCCATTTGCCATCCCAATACACAAAGGGATTTGGGGCAAGAAGGAAAAAAGAAGTCCACACATGCGGAAATTTTAAGCAAAACAAAATAGAGAATGTATTTAGTTTCATGAAAATCACACAAGAATTAATAGTATTCCACCCATTTCCAACAAATATTTTTAACTTATTGAATGAATGAATTTTCAGTTACATAGCAGAAAACTTCTACCCTCTCCCATAAAACTGAAAGAGAAATTTTTTAAAAGTAAAAACTGATTAAAGAATTCTGCAATACATGTTAATGTTAAGTAGCCCAGCAGAGTTTATTTAGAAATACAAACACACACACAGAAAATAAATACATTAAAATCTTACTGAATAGTCCAGTAATAATTCAGGATCCAATATGTGTGCAAAAGATTCTGGATTTCCCACTCACTTTGTATAGGAAATGATGTGCTTTGCTATGTAGCATGTACCTGTAGATTCCTGAACACCTCCACTTTGCTTCTTACCCTGAGTCCCAGCAAATACAGGAACACAGCTGTTGAGTCATTCATTTTCTGGATTTGAGAACATCAAAGAATTAATGAGTATAGAAAGTTGTACAACAGAGACCAAGAATGTCCAAGGGAGGTCACGTAAATCAATTGAACAAGTCAAACTACTATGAATGTATACTGAATGCTCTGTTTTTAATATGTCTTACTTACCTAAAAAAGACATGAGGGCTATTGCTCTCTCTCTTAATACAACTAAGGAGAAGATATCACCAATGCTCGAGAAAAATGAATACACAGCAGAGCTAATACAAAATCCCAAAAATCCAAAATAGAAAAAACTGGATATGCACTCTTTACACACACCCTGAAGTGACAATGAAGTAGAACAAATCTAAAATTAGAAAAAAATCTTTTTTTAAAGATTTATTTATTTATTTTAAAGTCAGAATTACACAGAGAGAGGCAGAGAAGAGAGAGGGGTCTTCCATCCACTGGTTCACTCCCCAGTTGGCTGCAATGGCCAGAGTTGTGCCAATCCAAAGCCAGGAGCAAGGAGCTTCTTCCAGGTCTCCCACATGGGTGCAGGGGCCAAGGACTTGGGCCATCTTCTACTGCTTTCCCAGGCTATAGCAGAGATCTGGATCCATATGAGCTGCCAGCACTACAAGTGGTGGCTCTACCCACTATGCTACACCACTGGCCCCGAAAATTCTTGTCAAATTAAGAATATTTAACCTTTGTTTTAGAATGAATAATTAAAATATCTAAACTGGGGGAATACATCATTTCTTTCTTTAGAAATCAGAAGAGAAAAAGAACACCTCAAGGCTACTCTGACACCACACAGAAGGAATGGAGAATCATGACCTCAATTAGCCTAGGGACAGAATAAAAGGGAGGGAAATAGGAACAACAGAATTAAGATGAATAAGCTTTGACAGCTGAGAGAATCTGAATGTAAAGAAAAGGCATCCAGTTAACTGAAACAATAGAGATAAGTCTGAGAGGAAAAAACATTGTTAAGGCATATTAATGGGGCCAGAGCTGTGGCTTAGTAAAGTAAAAAAAAATCTAAAATTTGTTTTTAAATTATATAATTAAAAAAGATAAAAAAGATGTTCAATCTTAAGTCTCTACAGCATAAGATATACATCAATTTTCCCAGGTTCTATTTGCATTAATTAACAAAGTTTCATGGGTATAATCACTAGAGTGGCTCCAATAAGTCTTTTTTATAAAAATTATTTTTTAGTTTGGCAGGCAGAGTGGACAGTGAGAGAGAGACAGAGAGAAAGGTCTTCCTTATTCTGTTGGTTTACCCCCCCAGTGGCCACTGCGGCCAGTGTGCTGTGGCTGGCACACTGCGCTGATCCAAAATCAGGAGCCAGGTGCTTCCTCCTGATCTCCCATACAGGTGCAGGGCCCAAGCACTTGTGCATCCTCCACTGCACTCCTGGGCCATAGCAGAGAGCTGGACTGGAAGAGGAGCAACTGGGACAGAATCTGGCTCTCCCAGCAGGACCAGAACTCAGTGTGCCTGCACTGCAGGTGGAGGATTAGCCTATTGAGCCATGGCACCTGTCTCCAATAAGTCTTAACCTGGGATGCAAGTAAATTTAACAAGGATACTCAATAGGAATTTTAGAAGAATTCCAAAATATGTATCTGAATAAAAATAAGTACTTTATTTGGTACATCTCATATTAACTATACTATTGTCTAAATTTCCAATTGTCAGATGTACTAAAAAAATCCCAGAAGCAGCAGAGTTGGTCCAACATGATGAAGAATAAAATAAAATTTTTCAGTTAAAACTTGCCTAGAGAAAATGAGAATTCACAAATCCCAGATTAAAATAACCAAGAAGGCCCAATAAAAGAAAACTCAATGTCATCATACACTAACATTTATTACCTCAGATTTATTTAGTAAAAAGGTGATTATTCCAGCTATATCCCATTAGGTAGCCCAATTTTACCTGCTAAATCCATTAAAAGAAAAAGCACCTCATGATATATTACTAAAATCATATTGCTATATGCCATCCACCATGTCCCCTGTACCTTATACTTAATGTTAACAGATATGATGAAATCAATAAATAAATGATGTGTCTTAACCAAGTGTGGGAAATGCATTTTGCTCCAAGTTTTTCCAAAAACCCCCCAGTCTCAGTTTGCCTTCACCTTGAAAAGACACTTCTGAGGTTTACAAATCAGTCCAGCTTCATTGGGCCTCCCTCCAATGAAAGGGGCTAAAATCCATCAAAATAAACTCTAGGCACTGTCCTTGTGCTCCCAGCAGTCATTAGGGGAGTAAATGAGCATATGGAAGACCTTTCTCTGTCTCTTCCTCTCACAGTCTGTAAGTACACCTGTCAAATACATAAATAAATAATTTATATATATACATTTATTTATATATTTATGTATATAAATATATTCAATATAAAATATATTATAGTTTAACATACAATATATTATATAATATATAATAATTATAAACAGATTTTATATAATTTATTATTAATATTATATATAATATACATATATATTATTGAGATGACTTCAAAAACCAGCGTGTGTCCAGTTTGAAACCAGGAGCTTCTCCTCCGCTCTGTGTCGCAGCAACCCAGGCACTTGAACCATCTTTCACGGCTTTTTCAATCCATTGGTAAGGAGCTGGATCAGAAATAATTATATATTTATATATAAATAATAAATTCATATATAATTATATATTTATAATAATTATATGTAATTCTATATTATGTATAGAAATATATAATATAATATATATTATAATATATAAATATATATATGATGGACCAAAATGTAGTATTCTCCATTTGGCAGAAGGGACAGGCTCCAACATCTACTGTCTATGTCAGTATGTCAGCATAATGCAGGAGGTAACCCCTCTACCAAATAAGAAAAGCTATTTCAGTTCAGCTGGACATCATTCTGCTGACTGTTGACCTTATTACTGTTAGTCTGGATGCTTTCATTGGTTGCAATCCAGAGACCCAATTTTCCCATAGATATAAACATCAGCAAACAAGAAAATTGGGTAAGAAAAGCTTGAGCTCAGAGTTATGATTAATAACTATTTTAACAAAATTTCTCAGATCCCATCTAATCCAAACCTTGGACAATTGGGAGCTGTTGTACTTGGCCCACCCATAATTGAAATGGATTCTAAATCCTTCAACTGCAAGGAGAGTATCATAGACATTAATGCTCCAAATGGATCCAGTTCCCTGCTAATGTGTCTGGAAAAGCAGCACAGGGTGACTCAAATATTGGGGCTCCTGCACCCATGTGAGAGACCTGGAAGAAGCCCCCAGCTCCTGATATCAGTCTGGCCTAGCCACAGTCACTGCAGCCATTTGAGGAGTGAACAAACCAGGAGGAAGATCCATCTCTCCCACTCTCTCTTTCTAGTGCTGCCTTTCAAATTCATAAATAGATCTTTAAGAAAATAGATCACTTCAATAAATTTGCCATTGCTCAGTCATGATGACTTTTACTACCTTCAGTTCTTTTTCAAAAGATTTATTTATTGGAAAGACAGAAAGAGGAGCTGGTGGTTGTGGTGCAGTGTACAAAGTTGCTATCTGTTACATTGGCATCCTGTATGTGCACCAGTTCAAGTACCAGCTATTCCATTTCTGATCCAGCTCCTTAACAATGGACTGAAAAAGCAGGGAAAGATGGCCCAAGTGCCTGGGATGCTGCCACACACATCAGAGGAAAAGCTCCTGGCTTCAACCTGGCCACACTCTGGCTATTAAAGTAATCTCAAAAATGAATTAGGTGGTGGAAGATTTCTGTCTCTCCCTCTCTCTGTAACTCTTTCAAATAAGTAATTAAATATTTTAACATGATAAAAAAGGCAGAGAGACACAGAGAAAAAGAGAGAAGGAAAGAGAAGCAGAGAGGTCTCCCACCTGCTGGTTCACTTTCTATATGGCTACAACTGTGCAAGACCAGGTTCTCAAGTCCCCATTGAGGTTACAGTTCTCCAAATTAGATGACAGGAAGGAAAGTATTTGAGCTATTATCCGTTGCTTCCTAGGGGTATTAACATGAAGCTGATTTGGAAGTGTAGTACCCAAAACTCAGATTAGCACTGCAATATAGGATGTGGGCATCTGTTGTGACTGCTAACAAATTGGAAAACCTAGAGGAAAAATCAACAGATTCCTGGACATATACAATATACCAAAATTGAGTCATGAAGACACATAGAAAAGCTAAACAAACCAAAAACCAAGACAGAGATTGGATGAGTAATAAAGACCCTCCCAACAAGGAAAAGTCCAGGATCAGACAGCCTCACTATTGAATTCTACAGGACTTTTAAAGAGCTAATGCTTCTCAAACTATTCAACTCAATTGAAAGAGAGACAATCCTCTCAAACTCCTTCTATTAATCCTGCATCACCTTAATTCTTCAACTAGAAAAAGATACAGTGGAGAGAGAGTACTATAGAAAAATATCCCTGATGGGGGCCAGTGCCATGGCACACTGGGTTGATCCTCCACCCGTGGAGCCAGCATCCCCTATGGGTGCCAGTTCTGGTCCCGGTTGCTCCTCTTCCAGTCCAGCTTTCTGCTCTGGACTGGGAGGGCAGTGGAGGATGGCCCAAGTGCCTGGGTCCCTGCACCCACTTGGGTGACCAGGGAGATGCTCCTAACTCTGGCTTCCGATTGGGCCAGCACCACCTGTTGTGCCATATGGAGAATAAACAAGCAGATAAAATACTTATGTCTCTCTGCCTCTGCCTCTGCCTCTCCCTATAAGTAACTCTACCTTTCAAATAAATAATTCTTTGGAAAAAGTCAACAAACAATAAAGGCTGGTGGAGAGGGAGAGAAAAAGGTACCCTAACCCACTGTTGGTGGGAATGAAGCTAGTACAGCCATTATGGAAGGCAGTATCAAAGTTCCTCAGAAATCTGAAAACAAACATACCATATGATCCTGCCATCTGACTCCTAGGAATTTATCCACATGAAATGAAATAGAATATGCATAGGCATGAGTTATCTGTACCTCATGTTTATTACAATTCAATTCACAATAGCTAACATGGAATCAACCCAGAAGTCCATCAACTGGTGACTGGAAAAAGAATATGAGCTATAAATACAGTGTAAAATACTATTCAGCCATAATTGTGAATGAAATCCTATCTTTTGTAACTAAATGGATGAACTGGAAAAAAGTATGCTTCATGAAAGAAGCCAGTCCCCAAAAGACAAATACCATATGTTTTCTCTGACTGGTGGTAATTAATATATAGACAACGAAAAGTAGCATATGAGTTAATATGACATTTTGAGATTTGAGTATTGTCCATAGCACTTTTCTGTACTCTTTGATAGAGTACACAACATATACTCATTGATATTTCTGCTACTACTTGCTGAATTCTTTACTTTGTAGAGGGTTAAAGCTTGTGATTCTAAAATAAAATCAAAGCATGCAGCTGTCAAAATTAAAAGAAAATAAAACGAGAAGGAGGGAGTTGGAAATATGAGACCAAGGGAAGATAGGATAGGATGTTATCAGTTTGCTCTTCAAACTGTATATATAAATTACATGAAATTTGTTCACTTAATATGCATTTAAAAATATAAACTTAACACTGGAAGAAAAAACCTGGGATCTGTGTTTTCTGGATCACCACTAATAAATTTTAGTCTTCATTTATGTCTGACCATATTTAATTTCTTATTTATTTATTTTATAAGAAAATTAACATCACCATTCCTAACAAGTCCATCCTGCTTCATCCATATCTATCAGTTCCCACTATGCTAATAATTTCTCATGAACTTAAATCCATATCATCTTAAAGTGATGTAATGTGGGGCTGGTGCTGTGGCATAGCAGATAAAGTTGTTGCCTGCAGTGCTGGCAAGCCATATGGGTGCCAGTTCAAGTCGTGGCTGCTCCACTTCTGAACCAGCTCTCTGCTATGGCCTGGGAAAGCAGTAGAAGGTGGCCCAAGTCCTTGGGGCCTTGCACACATGAGAGATCCGGAAGTAGCTCCTGGCTTCGGATTGACACAGACCAGCCATTGCGGCCAACTGGGAGTAAACCAGCAGATGGAAGACCTCTCTGTCTCTGTCTGTCTGTCTGTCTGTCTCTTTCTCTACCTCTCCTCTATTTGTGCAGCACTTTCAAATAAATAAATAAATCTTTAAGAAAAAAACCTGATTCATGTTATTATTTATGTGTTTTAGAGGCTTTCCAGATGTTGATTACATGTGCCATGGAAACCCATTAAAATGCAAATCCTATAAGAGGCAACCCTTATAGGTAAAATCCAGTGGATGTGTTGAGAAAAACACACTAGCAATACATTTCAAAAAGCTGTAAAATGTTATAAGTTGCTGTCAAAAGCTAAAAATCTGACAATGACTCATTATGTCATTTAGTACATAATGCTGAGAAAATCAGAAGTATTTGTTAAAACTTCTGCTAAAATGCACTAGATTTATAATTTTTAAATGCATCTTTCCTAGATATAATGCAGTCCTGTACTACTTTAGAGTATCAGAAATTTAAAATGTTGGACTGGTGCTGTGGTGGAGCAGGTTAACACCCTGGACTGAAGTGCCAGCATCCCATATGGGGGCCGGTTCAATACTCAGCTGCTCCACTTCTGATCCTGCTCTCTGCTATGGCCTGGCAAAGTAGTAGAAGATGGCCCAAGTCTTTGGGCCCCTGTACCCATCTGGGAGACCTGGAACTAGCTCCTGGCTCCTGGCTTCAGATCAGCACAGCTCTGGCAGTTGCAATCAATTAGGGAGTGAACATCAGATGGAAGACCTCTCTCTTTCTCTCTGGCTCTCCTCTCTGTCTGTAACTCAACTTGTAAATAAATAAATAAATGAATCTTTAAAACAATTAAGAAATTTAACATGTGAAAGGTTTTTAAAAAATGTATTTCTTTATTGTGAGGCAGAGTTACAGATATAGAGAGGAAGAGAAAGAGAGGTCTTCTATCGACTGGTTCACCCCTAAATGGCCAGAATGGCTGGAGCTGGGCCGTTTGGAAGCCAGGTGCCAGAAGCCAGGAGCCAGCAGCTTCCTCCAGGTCTCTCACATGGGTGCAGGGGCCCAAGCACTCAGGGCATATTCCAGAGCTTTCCTAGGCCATTAGCAAAGAGCTGGATTGGAAGTGCAGGAGCAGGGACTCAAACTGGTGCCCATGTGGGATGCTGGTGCTGCAGGTGGATGCTTAATCTACTATGCCACAGAGTGGGCCCAGGGAAAGGTTTTAGGAAGACATCTTTCATGTAGACTAGGCTGCAATATTGCAAGGTAAGGTTTAGCTTTTATTTCCACACATCAGTATTCATCTTTTAGCAACTATAAATACTGAATATCATACATATAGCCATAAATATAGGTAATTGCAGATTTTGTTGTCATTCTTTCTAATTCTTTTTTTAATGTCTCCTAATAGGCCATCTTATGGATTATTATATTGATGTTACCTGTACACAACCATCAGGCATTTCCACTGTTGAATGTGTTTATGTGTACAGGTAGTTTTGTTTGTGTGTACATGAATGCACATTTGATGGAGATAGCAGACAGTAATACTGTGAGAATTCCTAACACTGATTTTAAACTTTCTGTCCTCCGCAGAGATGGCTGTCATTGAAGTAGACCACAGGGCCCCTTTTGCTGTTGTGAACTGAAATGTAGATTAAATGATAGATGTGTCTGTCACATCGGAGAAATACTTCTGAAAAAATCGAGCCTATTTAAGCACCTTGATCTACATTTTCAACCTCCACAACTCTGAGAAGTAAAATTCCATGATTTACATCATATTTTCTGTGGTATTTTCTTAACAAATTTATATATCCTCATTTCTGCCAGCATTTTCTGCTGTCATCTAGAAGGTCCTTGTGAGTAGCAGAGAAATATAGAAACTAAAAACTGTGATTTTAGATTACCAAGTATCTACTAACACAAAAAAGATATCCCAGAAGCAACCTACTACCATCCTCCAGGACCCAGAAAAAAAAAAAGGAATGAGTCAAGATGCAGGGCAGTAGAAAAAAGTGAATAATGAAAGATCACATCAGAAGTAAATAAGGAAGGGTTTGATGCTGTGGTGTAGTGGGTTAAAGCCTTGACCTGCTGTGCATGCATCCCATATGTTGCTGTTAGGAGACCAGGTGCTCCACTTCCAATCCAGCTCCCTACTAATGCACCTGGGAAATTGGTGGAAGATGGACCGTGTTCTTGGGTGCTGGCACCCACATGAGAGACTTGGAAGAAGCATCTGGCTTTTCCAATAAATAAATAAATCTTAAAAAAATAGAAGCAGTGTTAGCACTGTTGGAAAAACAGACACATAGTTCAATGGAAAAGAATAGGCAGCTGAAATTTACCGACTTTTCTACAGGTAACTCCTATTTAACAAAGGAAAGAAAACAAACAGGAGAAAGAAGAATCCCTTTCGCAAATGGTTTAAAGGAAAGTGATTATCCATATGTAGAAACCTGAAAAGATACCCCAACACCTTATACACTATGTAAAAGCAACTCAAGGTGAATTAAAAGTCTAAATATAAAACCAAAAACTAAGTAAACATATGAGAAGCTGTAAAACATTAGCATAGACAACAGTTTTGGGTCAGATTCCAAAAGCACAAGTAACAAAATAAAATATACAAATTTGAGCATATCAAATTAAGATACATCTTCACAACAAAGTAATCAACAGAGTGAAGATACAATGGACAGAATGGCAGGAAACATTGAAAACTCTGACTATGACAAAAGATTGATAGCCAAAACATACTTATATAGAACTGGAAAAACTCCAAACAAGAAGCAAAATGTACAGTTCAGAAATGGAGAATGATCTGAATAGATGTTTCTCAGAAGAAGAAATCTCAATGGTCAAGACATAGATGAACATGCCCAATATCACTAGCCATTAGGGAAATGTAAATCAAAACCAATAGCAGACTCCATCTGTGGGAGAAGACAATGCTTGGGCTTTCATTTGTGCAACAAGTGGGTTTAGAGGACCCTGTTCACCATTAGAGGGCAGAGTCTACATGGAAGTAAGGAAACCTTAATGTTTTCCTAATGGGCTTGTTAACTTCTTGACCAATGCCTATTACTTTTGCCACAAACTTTCCAGTCTCACTACTTTCCTGCTTCTTCCTCTTCTCTGTGGCTTGCAAAAACAGTATACCTTCTATATACGGAGGATACTTTTGTTTTGTTTTATTCCTTCTGTCTCATGATGTTCCTCTAAGAAATCACAACCCTCCAAGTATTCATTCATTTATGCAGTCTGCAGTTTTCATGGGCTACTACATGGCAAAGTACTAGGTTAAAGGAAAGGTATAGGTCAGGAACTGAGCAAAGTTCACAATGTGAAGCCATTGGGGAAATGAACCTGATGGAAGACCTCTCTCTCTCTCTCTCTCTCTCTCTCTCTCTGCCTCTCCTTCTCTCTCTGTGTAACTTTGATTTTCAAATAAATAAATAAATTTTAAAAACTAACTAAATATACTAATAACTTGGTGGCAACACCTTTCTATCAGAACATGTGAAGCACTCAAACACAGTTTGTCCCAGAAAGTCAGCCATAGTTTTCAAGGGCATGTCTTCTACTCCATTTGTGGACACCTCTGTGTGGCGTAAGGGCACTTATTTCTTCCCTTCTTCTTTCTTACCACTCTCACAGTTATAACTTCTATCGATGCTTCCACAGACCAGTCTCTATGAAATTGTAGAACTAATATCCTCCCATGTCAAAAATGTCATGGGTTTAAACACAGAACCCAAAATAAGACAAGTAACTGACCTTCTTATTTACACAGTGTGGAAAGTAAGATTCTCAGTGGATCACTGGGTAACTGTAAAGTACTGCGCAGAGAAAAACTGTAACTTATCTGTATTTATGATGCTGTAATTCTCCACTTTATGCATACTCAGAATAAAAGAGCTCCCGTTAGTGGGCAGCACTGTTGCATAGTGGGTAAAGCTACTGCCTGCAGTGTCAGCATCCTATATGGGTGCCGGTTATGATCCTGGCTGCTGCACTTCCAATCCAGCTCTCTGCTGTGGCCTGGGAAAACAGTAGAAGATGGCCCAAATCCCTCATCTGCTGCACCCACCTATGAGACCTGGACAAAGCTCCTGGCTTCTGGTTGTGGATCCAAACAGCTCCAGCCATCTATCTCTGTTTCTGCCACTCGGTAACTCTGCCTTTCAATTAAATAAATAATTATTTAAAAAAACAGCTTCATCCCAGAAGAAGTTCCTGGCTACAGGCTTCAGACTGGCACAGCTCCAGCTGTTGCTGCCAATTGGGGAGTGAACCATCGGACGGAAGAAGTCTCTCTCTCTCTCTCTCTCTCTCTCTCTCTCTCCTCTCTCTGTGTAACTCTTTCAAATGAATAAATAAATCTTTAAAAATGTAGCTCCAGTTATTGACAACACAGTAGACTTGCATTAATTTTAGTTCCCTTCTCACTTTGCAAAGGGATCAGTGGCAGGTCAAAACAGTTGACAGCCTTGCTAACAGGAGAAGAAATAGCTGAAGACAGAAAATGAAAAGCAGCCAAATAAATCATCAAAGAAAGAGAAGTGGACCACATCCAACACAAACCTTTAAAAGTGGATGCTCACAATTAACGAGTGAAACAGCTGCCCACTGAAATCTTATCTAGGGAGGGAAGATGTCCTAAGTTCTGCTTCTGTAAACTTCAGTCATAAATCTGTCCTAATAAATCTGTCCCCAGCATCTCTTTTACAATCATACTGGACCCACTGACCATTGGAAATGTGGTCCTAAGTCATGTAGGCTGCCATTTAAACCCACCAATGCTGTAACAGCTAAGAAACTTGAATTTGATGCTCAGTTCTCAGGAAATCATTCCAACTGAGCCTAGGGCCATTAATAGAAACTCCTTGGATCCTCCACTGTCTCTGTGCCTGTTTGAAAGAAGAGAGTTTTCCCACCCCAGGTTTCTGGAACAGCTTCAAATTCCACATTGGAAAAATCTGATAACTAATATGAGAGGGATCAACACACAAAGCAGCTATTCATGCTTCACACTGCTCCCCACCAGGAAGATGAGATGCAGGATGAGAGCAGTGGGGCAGATCCTAGTCAGATCCTTCTTCCCACCCCTCTGCTGCCCCAGGCTCCCTGCTGAAGGCCATCCTGCCCCACCCTGCAGAAACCAGCCCAGGAAACATCAAGAGGCCCAGCCCAACTGTATTCTAAGACCACCCACAGTGGGAACCCAGCTTATTTAACTGTGGAGAGCCAGAGTCTTTCCGCCTTCCTTCTCTGCGTGTGCAGGTTTCCAGAACGCTGCCCTCTCTCTCCTGTAACCACTAAATTAAGCACATTAGGGACAGTTTGGGTGAGGTTCTGCAGGAGAGAGTCCAGGCACTGGGAGCCTGAGAAGCAGAGGTGGGAGACAGAACAGCCCAGGTCCCAGCCCTGACCTCGGGGGAAACTGCCAGGATCTCTGGTGCCCTGGCACCCACCCTTCTCCCACACATGTCCCCACCCCATCCTGCACACCAAACCTGCAGCAGAAAGTCCCCGAGCAGGTAAGCTTTCTTCCAGAAACACGGGGAGCAAAGCAGGGAGTGTGGGGAACAGAGTCCCTGGTAACTGGGACCCACAGGTGGACAATGAAGAGGGAAGAAGCAGCAGGAGGCAGGCTCAGGTGAGCACTTGGAAACTGCCTGGGATTGCACGTGCAGAGCAGGTGATGCAGTAAATGAGAGAGAAGGAGCACCACAGCCCCCAGGGCTGACCCTGATCAGGGAATGAACTCCCTCTGGTCCAACTCAGACCCCCAGGGACTGGCAGTTTTACACACATGTGCACAGGCATTCAGGAAGCAGAATATGTTGGAGCTCCTGGGAACTCTGGGAAATGGAGTCCAGTCCGCAGCATCCATAGAGACACCAGCTGGCCCTCCCCAAAGGCTGCAGTCGGGGGTGGGTGCCCACAACCAGAGGGCATTTCCTTTTGTTCAGTCCCTCCTTCCTTTCTTTCCCAACCCAAAATCTCAGGGATCAGTTGCTGTTCTTCCTTTCCTGAATCAAATCTGAAAGAGTGACACTCACTGCTGCTAACTGACCCCAAATCCTGGCTCCCTCATAACCTCTGTCTCTTCCAGAAAAATCTTATTTACTACTTTGGCCCTAGAAATCATAAATGACTATGATAGAATGTAACTTTTAACAGAAGTGAGGAAGGCATGGTTTAATATCCAGTTTTGAGAATACAATTTTCATTTGTGTTTTATTGATGTTTATAGTTCTTTTAAGATTTGTTGATTTATTTGGAAGTCAGAGTTACAGAGAAGGAGAGGCAGAGAGAGAGAGAGAGAGAGAGAGAGAGAGGTGTTTTCCATCTGCTGGTTCACTCCCCAATTGGCAGCAGCAGCACAGCACCGACCCCTTATAGTTCTTTTCAAATCATTTTACACTTTCTTTTTATTCATCTAGTACAGAGACAGAAGAATGGACACAGAGCTAACATAGCTGAGTATTCAAGGAGACAGGTTAAGGGGTTAAATGCCTCATATCATATCATTTATACCTTAGATTAATTCTGGGGACAGTATTATCTGGAATTTACAAAGTAGAAACTGAATGGAAAGAGCTTAGAAAAATACGGTGTTTTTTAATATCATTAAAAAGTCTAAGATAAAGGCTAATCAAGGGGCCAGCACTGTGAAATAGCAGGTAAAGCTACTGCCAGCATGGACATTCCATATGAGTGGAGGTTGAGCCCGGCTAGTCTGCTTTCAATCCAACTCTCTGCTATGGCCAGGGAAAGTGGTGGAAGATGGCCGAAGTCCTTGGGCAGCTGCACCTGTGTGGGAGACCCAGAAGAAGCTCCTGGCTGCTGGCATTGCAGCAGTACAGCTCCAGCCATTGTGACCAACTGCTGAGTGATCCAAAAGATGGAAGATGTCTCTCTCTCTCTCTCTCTCGCCTTCTACTCTGTGTAACTGACTTTCAAATAAATAAATAAATCTTTTTTAGAGAGCCAATCAACATATAACACTAGCATAAAAATCTTTCTTTTGTCTTGGGTCTCAGTTTTTATAATCTGATTTCTCAAATGGAAAAATGTGAGAGAGATGAAGTGTACCTACAAAAATAATTTACTATAGTTATTTACTGTAATAATTTACTGTAATGATGTACTGTAATTTACTGTAATAATTTACTGTAAAGAACCACATAGGATTATAACTTGTCTAGAAAACAAAGGAGATTCAAAGTTGCTATTATTTAATGGTTATTTTTTCTTATTTTTAATATCAAGATAGTATATAAATATTATGCACTCCTGGGTATTTCTGTGTTGTTTGATATGTTTTATTTTTAAGCAGAAATTCAAAGAGATAACTGGCTAACATGGAGTTCTGTGTTTCTGATTACTTCTCTCAATTAGAGATCATGGGATTAGAGTTGGTGCTAGATTAAGAATGCTTCAATCTTTATCCACTGGCTTCACACCAGCATTTACTATGTTAAAAAATATTCTTTGGGTAGATTGCTCTTTCTTGCCAGACTGTAAACTTCATGGGGTCTAGAAACATATTTGCTTTGACACTAAAACTCAGCATCTTGACAGTCAGTCTTTTAGTTGAATAAATACATGATATACAAAATAAATATTTCTGCCCCTCAAGAACTGCCTAAGAGAGAAGAAAATAGAAATCAATTTGATGACTCTCAGTATTAGGTGAATATATAATTTGTCGTTCTGACATAAGCTTGGTCATAAAAAGGGAATATGAATAATTACACACAGTTGAAGTGTATGAACACCTAGGGCCAGCGGGTTAAATGTTCACCCTAGCAATGTAAGGCATTCCATGTCAATAGGAGAGGAAGGAGGAAGAGGGGAGGGGGTGTAGGTGGGAAGGTGGTTACGGAGGGAAGAATCACCATGCTCATTACTTAGCAGCAAAGAGAGAATCTGTGATCATTTGTTGCTTAAGAAAGGGTGATAGGCATTATTTAATTATAATGCAGGCATCAGTGTTTTCCTGTCTCTGAAATAGGAAGTCTATAACTCAGAATTCCTTGCTGTTTCATCAAAAACAATTCAAAACAAAAACCTAATTAAGCATAAGAGGAAGTTACGCATTAGAAGTCTATTCTAATCTCTAGGAGGTTCAGGGGTTGGAAAATTCATCCAAAATCTTGCTGCCAAATGTCCCATACATTTTCCATGACCACTACCCATCAGCATAAGCTCTTTTAAAAAAAAGAAAGATTTATTTATTTGAAAGTCAGAGTTACACAGAGAGAAGAGAGGCAGAGAGAGAGAGAGAGAGAGAGAGAGAGAGAGAATCTTCCATCTGCTGGTTTACTCCCCAATTGGATGCAATGGCCAGAGCTGAGCTGATCCAAACCCAGGAGTTAGGAGCTTCTTCCA